>NW_027480622.1:359063-718127 GCF_051401765.1 Calliopsis andreniformis | reverse complement strand
CCACAAACATCAATTCTCATCATTCAACCCTCAACACTCAGTCCCCAATCCTCAATCTTCAATCCTCAATCCTCAATCCTCGATCCTCAATCTTCAATCATCAATACTTAATCTTCAATCCTCCATCCTCAATCCTCAATCCTCAATTTTCAATCCTCAATACTCAATCTTCAATCCTCAATCCTCAGACCTCAAGCATCAATCCTCAACCTTCAGTCATCAATCCTCAATCCTCAATCCTCAATCCCCAATCCTCAATCTTCAATTCTCAATCCTCAATCCTCAATCCTCAATCCTCAATCCTCAATCCTCAATGTTCAATCCGCAATACCCAATCCTCAATCTTCTATCCGCAATCCTCAATCCTCAATACTCAATCCTCAATCCTCAATCCTCATTCTTCAATCCTCAATACCCAATCCTCAATCTTCAATCCTCAATCCTCAATCTTCAATTCTCAATCCTCAATCCTCAGTCCTCAGTCCTCAAACCTCAATCCTCAACCCTAAGCCCTCATCCTCAATCCTCAATCCACAATCCTCAATCCTCAATCTTCAATCCTCAATACTCAACCTTCAATAATCAATCCTCAATTCTCAATCCTCAATACTCAATCCTCAATCGTCAATCCTCAATACTCCATCCTCAATCTTCAATCCTCGATACTCAATCTTCAGTCCTCAATCCTCAATCCTCAATCCTCAATCCTCATTCTTCAACACTCAATACCCAATCGTGAATCTTCAATCCCCAATCCTCAATTCTCAATTCTCAATCCTCAATCCTCAGACCTCAAACACCAATATTCAACCCTCAGTCATCGCCCTCAATCCACAACCCTCAATCCTCAACCCTCAATCTTCAATCATCAGTATTCAATTTTCAATCCTCAATCCTCAATCCTCAATCCTCAATCCTCAATCCTCAATCTTCACTCCTCAATCCTCAATCCTCAACCCTCAATGTTCAATCCTCAATGCCCAATCCTCAGTCTTTAATCCTCAATCCTCAATCCTCAATCCTCAGTCCTCAAACCTAAATCCTGAATCCTCAATCCTGAATCCTCAAGCTTCAGCCCTCAGTCCTCAACAATCACTTGTCAATCCTCAATCCCCAATAGAATATCCTCAATTCACAGCTTTCAGTACCCAATACTCAATCTGCCATCTTCAAATCTCTATCCACAAACATCAATTCTCATCACTCAACCCTGAACTCTCAGTCCTTAATGTTCAATCCTCAATCCTCAATTCTAAATCTTCAATCCTCAATACTCAATCTTCAATCCTCAATCATCAATCCTCAATCCTCATTCCTCATTCTTCAATCCTCAACACCCAATCCTCAATCTTCAATCCTCAATCCTCAATCCTCAATCCTCAATCCTCAATCCTCAATCCTCAGACCTCAAACATCAATACTCAACCCTCAGTCCTCGTCCTCAATCCACAACCCTCAGTCCTCGATCCTCAATCTTCAATCATCAATATTCAACCTTCAATCCTCAATCCTCAATCCTCGTTACTCAATCCTCAATCCTCAATGTTCTATCCTCAATACGCAATCCTCAACCTTCAGTCCTGAATCCTCAATCCTCAATCCTCAATGCTCAATCTTCAATCCTGAATACTCAATCTTCAATCCTCAATCATCAATCCTCAATCCTCTATCCTCGTTCCTCAAACCTCAATCCTCAAACCTCAGTCCTCATCCTCAATTCTCAATTCTCAATACTCAACACTCAATCCTCAATCTTCAATCCTCAATAATCAATCTCCAATCCTAGATCCTCAATCCCCAATCCTCAATCCTTAATCCTCAATCTACAATCCTCAATCCCCAGTCCTCAATCTTCAATCCTCAATGCTCAATCCTCAATCCTCAATCCTCAGTCCTCAATCCTCAATCCTCAACCCTCAAACCTCAAACCTCAATCCTCAACCGTCAGTCCTCGTCCTCAATCGTCAACACTCAATCCTCAATCCTCAATCTCCAATCCTCAATCCTCAATCGTCAGTCTTCAGTCCTCAATCCTCAATCCTCAATCCTCAATTCTCAATCCTCAATCTTCAATCCTCAATACTCAATCTGCAATCTTCAATCCTCAATTCTCAATCTTCAATCCTCAATACTGAGCATTCAATCCTCCATCCTCAATCCTCAATCCTCAATCCTCAATACTCAATCTTCAATCCTCAATCCTCAATCCTCAATCCCCAATCCTCAATCGTCAGTATTCAATCCTCAATTCTCAATCTTCAATCCTCAATCCTCAATCCTCAATCCTCAATCCGCAATCTTCAATCCTCAATACTCAATCTGCAATCTTCAATCCTCAATCCTCAATCCTCAATCCTCAATCCTCATTCTCCAATCCTCAATCCTCAGTCCTCAAACCTCAATTCTGAATCCTCAATCCTGCATCCTCAATCTTCAGCCCTCAGTCCTCAACAATCAGTTGTCAATCCTCAATCCCCAATAGAATATCCTCAATTCACAGTTTTCAGTACTCAATACTCAATCTGCCATCTTCAAATCTCTATCCACAAACATCAATTCTCATCACTCAACCCTGAACTCTCAGTCCTCAATGTTCAATCCTCAATCCTCAATTCTCAATCTTCAATCCTCAATACTCAATCTTCAATCCTCAATCATCAATCCTCAATCCTCATTCCTCATTCTTCAATCCTCAACACCCAATCCTCAATCTTCAATCCTCAATCCTCAATCCTCAATCCTCAATCCTCAATCCTCAATCCTCAGACCTCAAACATCAATACTCAACCCTCAGTCCTCGTCCTCAATCCACAACCCTCAGTCCTCGATCCTCAATCTTCAATCATCAATATTCAATCTTCAATCCTCAATCCTCAATCCTCGTTACTCAATCCTCAATCCTCAATGTTCTATCCTCAATATGCAATCCTCAACCTTCAGTCCTCAATCCTCAGTCCTCAATCCTCAATGCTCAATCTTCAATCCTCAATAATCAATCTTCAATCCTCAACCATCAATCCTCAATCCTCTATCCTCGTTCCTCAAACCTCAATCCTCAAACCTCAGTCCTCATCCTCAATTCTCAATTCTCAATACTCAACACTCAATCCTCAATATTCAATCCTCAATAATCAATCTCCAATCCTAGATCCTCAATCCCCAATCCTCAATCCTGAATCCTCAATCTACAATCCTCAATCCCCAGTCCTCAATCTTCAATCCTCAATGCTCAATCCTCAATCCTCAATCCTCAGTCCTCAATCCTCAATCCTCAACCCTCAAACCTCAATCCTCAACCGTCAGTCCTCGTCCTCAATCGTCAACACTCAATCCTCAATCCTCAATCTCCAATCCTCAATCCTCAATCGTCAGTCTCCAGTCATCAATTCTCAATCTTCAATCCTCAATCATCAACCCTCAATTCTCAATCCGCAAACTTCAATCCTCAATACTCAATCTGCAATCTTCAATCCTCAATCCTCAATCCTCAATCCTCATTCTCCAATCCTCAATCCTCAGTCCTCAAACCTCAATTCTGAATCCTCAATCCTGCATCCTCAATCTTCAGCCCTCAGTCCTCAACAATCAGTTGTCAATCCTCAATCCCCAATAGAATATCCTCAATTCACAGTTTTCAGTACTCAATACTCAATCTGCCATCTTCAAATCTCTATCCACAAACATCAATTCTCATCACTCAACCCTGAACTCTCTGTCCTCAATGTTCAATCCTCAATCCTCAATTCTCAATCTTCAATCCTCAATACTCAATCTTCAATCCTCAATCATCAATCCTCAATCCTCATTCCTCATTCTTCAATCCTCAACACCCAATCCTCAATCTTCAATCCTCAATCCTCAATCATCAATCCTCAATCCTCTATCCTCGTTCCTCAAACCTCAATCCTCAAACCTCAGTCCTCATCCTCAATTCTCAATTCTCAATACTCAACACTCAATCCTCAATCTTCAATCCTCAATAACCAATCTCCAATCCTAGATCCTCAATCCCCAATCCTCAATCCTTAATCCTCAATCTACAATCCTCAATCCCCAGTCCTCAATCATCAATCCTCAATGCTCAATCCTCAATCCTCAATCCTCAGCCCTCAATCCTCAATCGTCAATCCTCAATCCTCCATCCTCAATCTTCAATCCTCGATACTCAATCTTGAGTCCTCAATCCTCAATCCTCAATCCTCAATCCTCATTCTTCAACCCTCAATACCTAATCCTGAATCTTCAATCCCCAATCCTCAATTCTCAATTCTCAATCCTCAATCCTCAGACCTCAAACACCAATATTCAACCCTCAGTCACCGCCCTCAATCCACAACCCTCAATCCTCAACCCTCAATCTTCAATCCTCAATCTTCACTCCTCAATCCTCAATCCTCAACCCTCAATGTTCAATCCTCAATACCCAATCCTCAGTCTTTAATCCTCAATCCTCAATCCTCAATCCTCAGTCCTCAAACCTAAATCCTGAATCCTCAATCCTGAATCCTCAAGCTTCAGCCCTCAGTCCTCAACAATCAGTTGTCAATCCTCAATCCTCAATAGAATATCATCAACTCACAGTTTTAATACTCAATACTCAATCTGCAATAATCAAATCTCTATCCACAAATATCAATCCTCATCATTCAACCCTCAACACTCTGTCCCCAATCCTCAATATTTAATCCTCAATACTCAATCCTTAATCCACAGTCCTCAACCTTCAATCCTCAATTCTCAATCCTCAATCCTCAATCCTCAATACTCAATCCTCAATTCTCAATCCTCGATCGTCATTCTTCAATCCTCAATACTCAATCTTCAATCCTCAATCCTCAATCCTCAATCCTCAATTCTCATTCTTCAATCCTCAATACCCAGTCCTCAATCTTCAACCCTCAATCCTCAATCCTCAATTCTCAATCATCAATCCTCAATACTCAGACCTCAAACATCAATACTCAACCCTCAGTCCTCGTCCTCAATCCACAACACTCAATCCTCGATCCTCAATCTTCAATCATCAATATTCAATCTTCAATCCTCAATCCTCAATCCTCAATACTGTATCCTCAATCCTCAATGTTCAATCCTCAATACCCAATCCTCAATCTTCAATCCTCAATCCTCAATCCTCAATCCTCAATCCTCAATCCTCAATCCTCAATCCTCAATCCTCAGTCCTCAAACCTCAATCCTGACACCTCAATCCTGAATCCTCAATCTTTAGCCCTCAGTCCTCAACAGTCAGTTGTCAATCATCAATCCTCAATAGAATGTCCTCAATTCATAGGTTTCAATAATCAATACTTAACCTGCAATCTTCAACTCTCTGTCCACAAACATCAATTCTCACCACTCAACCCTCAACACTCAGTCCCCAATCCTCAATCTTCAATCCTCAATCCTCAATCCTCAATCCTCAATTATCAATCTTCAATCTCCAATCCTGAATACTCAATCTACAATCCTCAATCCTCAATCCTCAATCCTCTATCCTCAATCCTCATTCTTCATTCCTCAATACCCAATCCTCAATCTTCAATCCTCAATCCTCAATCCTCAATTCTCAACCCTCAATCCTCAGTCCTCAGTCCTCAAACATCCATCCTCAAACCTCAGCCCTCATCATCAATCCTCAATCCTCAATCCTCAATCCTCAATCCTCAACCCTCAATTCTCAATCCGCAAACTTCAATCCTCAATACTCAATCTGCAATCTTCAATCCTCAATCCTCAATCCTCAATCCTCATTCTCCAATCCTCAATCCTCAGTCCTCAAACCTCAATTCTGAATCCTCAATCCTGCAGCCTCAATCTTCAGCCCTCAGTCCTCAACAATCAGTTGTCAATCCTCAATCCCCAATAGAATATCCTCAATTCACAGTTTTCAGTACTCAATACTCAATCTGCCATCTTCAAATCTCTATCCGCAAACATCAATTCTCATCACCCAACCCTGAACTCTCAGTCCTCAATGTTCAATCCTCAATCCTCAATTCTCAATCTTCAATCCTCAATACTCAATCTTCAATCCTCAATCGTCAATCCTCAATCCTCATTACTCATTCTTCAATCCTCAACACCCAATCTTCAATCTTCAATCCTCAATCCTCAATCCTCAATCCTCAATCCTCAATCCTCAATCCTCAGACCACAAACATCAATACTCAACCCTCAGTCCTCGTCCTCAATCCACAACCCTCAGTCCTCGATCCTCTATCTTCAATCATCAATATTCAATCTTCAATCCTCAATCCTCAATCCTCGTTACTCAATCCTCAATCCTCAATGTTCTATCCTCAATACGCAATCCTCAACCTTCAGTCCTCAATCCTCAATCCTCAATCCTCAATGCTCAATCTTCAATCCTCAATACTCAATCTTCAATCCTCAATCATCGATCCTCAATCCTCTATCCTCTTTCCTCAAACCTCAATCCTCAAACCTCAGTCCTCATCCTCAATTCTCAATTCTCAATACTCAACACTCAATCCTCAATCTTCGATCCTCAATAATCAATCTCCAATCCTAGATCCTCAATCCCCAATCCTCAATCCTTAATCCTCAATATTCAATCCTCAATCCCCAGTACTCAATCTTCAATCCTCAATGCTCAATCCTCAAGACCCAATCCTCAGTCCTCAATCCTCAATCCTCAATCCTCGATCCTCAATCCTCAATCTTCAATTCTCAATCCTCAATCCTCAATCCTCAACCCTTAATCTTCAATACTCAATACTAAATCTTCAATCCTCAATCCTCAATCCTCAATCCTCAATCCTCAGTCCTCAATCCTCAATCTTCAATCCTCAATACTCAGTCTTCAATTCTCAATCCTCAATCCTCAATCCTCAATCCTCATTCTTCAATCCTCAATACCCTATCCACAGTCTTCAATCCTCAATCCTCAATCCTCAATCCTCAATCCTCAATCCTCAATCCTCAATCCTCAGTCCTCAAACCTCAAACCTGAATCCTCAATCCTGAATCCTCAACCTTCAGACCTCAGTCCTCAACAGTCAGTTGTCAATTCTCAATCCTCAATAGTCTATCATCAATTCACAGTTTTCAATACTCAATACTCAACCTGCAATCTTCAAATCTCTATCCACAAAGATCAATTCTCATCATTCAACCCTCAACACTCAGTCCCCAATCCTCAATCTTCAATCCTCAATCCTCAATCCTCGATCCTCAATCTTCAATCATCAATACCCAATCTTCAATCCTCCATCCTCAATCCTCAATCCTCAATTTTCAATCCCCAATACTCAATCTTCAATCCTTAATCCTCAATCCTCAATCCTCAATCCTCAATCGTCAGTCTTCAATCCTCAATACTCAATCTTCAATCCTCAATCCTCAATCCTCAATTCTCAATCCTCAATCTTCAATCCTCAATACTCAATCTGCAATCTTCAATCCTCAATTCTCAATCTTCAATCCTCAATACTGAACATTCAATCCTCAATCCTCAATCCTCAATCCCCAATCCTCAATCGTCAGCCTTCAATCCTCAATTCTCAATCTTCAATCCTCAATCCTCAATCCTAAATCCTCAATCCGCAATCTTCAATCCTCAATACTCAATCTGCAATCTTCAATCCTCAATCCTCAATCCTCAATCCTCAATCCTCATTCTCCAATCCTCAATCCTCAGTCCTCAAACCTCAATTCTGAATCCTCAATCCTGCATCCTCAATCTTCAGCCCTCAGTCCTCAACAGTCAGTTGTCAATCCTCAATCCCCAATAGAATATCCTCAATTCACAGCTTTCAGTACTCAATACTCAATCTGCCATCTTCAAATCTCTATCCACAAACATCAATTCTCATCACTCAACCCTGAACTCTCAGTCCTCAATGTTCAATCCTCAATCCTCAATTCTCAATCTTCAATCCTCAATACTCAATCTTCAATCCTCAATCATCAATCCTCAATCCTCATTCCTCATTCTTCAATCCTCAACACCCAATCCTCAATCTTCAATCCTCAATCCTCAATCCTCAATCCTCAATCCTCAATCCTCAATCCTCAGACCTCAAACATCAATACTCAACCCTCAGTCTTCGTCCTCAATCCACAACCCTCAGTCCTCGATCCTCAATCTTCAATCATCAATATTCAATCTTCAATCCTCAATCCTCAATCCTCGTTACTCAATCCTCAATCCTCAATGTTCTATCCTCAATACGCAATCCTCAACCTTCAGTCCTGAATCCTCAATCCTCAATCCTCAATGCTCAATCTTCAATCCTCAATACTCAATCTTCAATCCTCAATCATCAATCCTCAATCCTCTATCCTCGTTCCTCAAACCTCAATCCTCAAACCTCAGTCCACATCCTCAATTCTCAATTCTCAATACTCAACACTCAATCCTCAATCTTCAATCCTCAATAATCAATCTCCAATCCTAGATCCTCAATCCCCAATCCTCAATCCTTAATCCTCAATCTACAATCCTCAATCCCCAGTCCTCAATCTTCAATCCTCAATGCTCAATCCTCAATCCTCAATCCTCAGTCCTCAATCCTCAATCCTCAACCCTCAAACCTCAAACCTCAATCCTCAACCGTCAGTCCTCGTCCTCAATCGTCAACACTCAATCCTCAATCCTCAATCTTCAATCCTCAATACTCAATATTCAATACTCCATCCTCAATCTTCAATCCTCAATCTTCAATCCTCAATCCTCAATCCTCAATCCTCAATCCTCATTCTTCAATCCTCAATCCTCAATCCTCGATCCTCAATTCTCAATCCTCAATACTCAATCCTCAATCGTCAATCCTCAATCCTCCATCCTCAATCTTCAATCCTCGATACTCAATCTTCAGTACTCAATCCTCAATCCTCAATCCTCAATCCTCATTCTTCAACCCTCAATACCCAATCCTGAACCTTCAATCCCCAATCCTCAATTCTCAATTCTCAATCCTCAATCCTCAGACCTCAAACACCAATATTCAACCCTCAGTCACCGCCCTCAATCCACAACCCTCAATCCTCAACCCTCAATCTTCAATCATCAGTATTCAGTTTTCAATCCTCAATCCTCAATCCTCAATCCTCAATCCTCAATCCTCAATCTTCACTCCTCAATCCTCAATCCTCAACCCTCAATGTTCAATCCTCAATACCCAATCCTCAGTCTTTAATCCTCAATCCTCAATCCTCAATCCTCAGTCCTCAAACCTAAATCATGAATCCTCAATCCTGAATCCTCAAGCTTCAGCACTCAGTCCTCAACAATCAGTTGTCAATCCTCAATCCTCAATAGAATATCATCAACTCACAGTTTTAATACTCAATACTCAATCTGCAATATTCAAATCTCTATCCACAAACATCAATCCTCATCATTCAACCCTCAACACTCTGTCCCCAATCCTCAATATTTAATCCTCAATACTCAATCCTTAATCCACAATCCTCAACCTTCAATCCTCAATTCTCAATCTTCAATCCTCAATCCTCAATACTCAATCCTCAATTCTCAATCCTCGATCGTCATTCTTCAATCCTCAATACTCAATCTTCAATCCTCAATCCTCAATCCTCAATCCTCAATCCTCATTCTTCAATCCTCAATACCCAGTCCTCAATCTTCAACCCTCAATCCTCAATCCTCAATTCTCAATCATCAATCCTCAATACTCAGACCTCAAACATCAATACTCAACCCTCAGTCCTCGTCCTCAATCCACAACACTCAATCCTCGATCCTCAATCTTCAATCATCAATATTCAATCTTCAATCCTCAATCCTCAATCCTCAATACTGTATCCTCAATCCTCAATGTTCAATCCTCAATACCCAATCCTCAATCTTCAATCCTCAATCCTCAATCCTCAATCCTCAATCCTCAATCCTCAATCCTCAATCCTCAATCCTCAGTCCTCAAACCTCAATCCTGACACCTCAATCCTGAATCCTCAATCTTTAGCCCTCAGTCCTCAACAGTCAGTTGTCAATCATCAATCCTCAATAGAATGTCCTCAATTCATAGGTTTCAATAATCAATACTTAACCTGCAATCTTCAACTCTCTGTCCACAAACATCAATTCTCATCACTCAACCCTCAACACTCAGTCCCCAATCCTCAATCTTCAATCCTCAATCCTCAATCCTCAATCCTCAATTATCAATCTTCAATCTCCAATCCTGAATACTCAATCTACAATCCTCAATCCTCAATCCTCAATCCTCTATCCTCAATCCTCATTCTTCATTCCTCAATACCCAATCCTCAATCTTCAATCCTCAATCCTCAATCCTCAATTCTCAACCCTCAATCCTCAGTCCTCAGTCCTCAAACATCCATCCTCAAACCTCAGCCCTCATCATCAATCCTCAATCCTCAATCCTCAATCCTCAATCCTCAACCCTCAATTCTCAATCCGCAAACTTCAATCCTCAATACTCAATCTGCAATCTTCAATCCTCAATCCTCAATCCTCAATCCTCATTCTCCAATCCTCAATCCTCAGTCCTCAAACCTCAATTCTGAATCCTCAATCCTGCAGCCTCAATCTTCAGCCCTCAGTCCTCAACAATCAGTTGTCAATCCTCAATCCCCAATAGAATATCCTCAATTCACAGTTTTCAGTACTCAATACTCAATCTGCCATTTTCAAATCTCTATCCGCAAACATCAATTCTCATCACCCAACCCTGAACTCTCAGTCCTCAATGTTCAATCCTCAATCCTCAATTCTCAATCTTCAATCCTCAATACTCAATCTTCAATCCTCAATCGTCAATCCTCAATCCTCATTCCTCATTCTTCAATCCTCAACACCCAATCCTCAATCTTCAATCCTCAATCCTCAATCCTCAATCCTCAATCCTCAATCCTCAATCCTCAGACCACAAACATCAATACTCAACCCTCAGTCCTCGTCCTCAATCCACAACCCTCAGTCCTCGATCCTCTATCTTCAATCATCAATATTCAATCTTCAATCCTCAATCCTCAATCCTCGTTACTCAATCCTCAATCCTCAATGTTCTATCCTCAATACGCAATCCTCAACCTTCAGTCCTCAATCCTCAATCCTCAATCCTCAATGCTCAATCTTCAATCCTCAATACTCAATCTTCAATCCTCAATCATCAATCCTCAATCCTCTATCCTCTTTCCTCAAACCTCAATCCTCAAACCTCAGTCCTCATCCTCAATTCTCAATTCTCAATACTCAACACTCAATCCTCAATCTTCGATCCTCAATAATCAATCTCCAATCCTAGATCCTCAATCCCCAATTCTGAATCCTTAATCCTCAATATTCAATCCTCAATCCCCAGTACTCAATCTTCAATCCTCAATGCTCAATCCTCAAGACCCAATCCTCAGTCCTCAATCCTCAATCCTCAATCCTCGATCCTCAATCCTCAATCTTCAATTCTCAATCCTCAATCCTCAATCCTCAACCCTTAATCTTCAATACTCAATACTAAATCTTCAATCCTCAATCCTCAATCCTCAATCCTCAGTCCTCAATCCTCAATCTTCAATCCTCAATACTCAGTCTTCAATTCTCAATCCTCAATCCTCAATCCTCAATCCTCATTCTTCAATCCTCAATACCCAATCCACAGTCTTCAATCCTCAATCCTCAACCCTCAATCCTCAATCCTCAATCCTCAATCCTCAATCCTCAATCCTCAGTCCTCAAACCTCAAACCTGAATCCTCAATCCTGAATCCTCAACCTTCAGACCTCAGTCCTCAACAGTCAGTTGTCAATTCTCAATCCTCAATAGTCTATCATCAATTCACAGTTTTCAATACTCAATACTCAACCTGCAATCTTCAAATCTCTATCCACAAAGATCAATTCTCATCATTCAACCCTCAACACTCAGTCCCCAATCCTCAATCTTCAATCCTCAATCCTCAATCCTCGATCCTCAATCTTCAATCATCAATACTCAATCTTCAATCCTCCATCCTCAATCCTCAATCCTCAATTTTCAATCCCCAATACTCAATCATCAATCCTTAATCCTCAATCCTCAATCCTCAATCCTCAATCGTCAGTCTTCAATCCTCAATACTCAATCTTCAATCCTCAATCCTCAATCCTCAATTCTCAATCCTCAATCTTCAATCCTCAATCCTCAATCCTCAATCCTCAATCCGCAATCTTCAATCCTCAATACTCAGTCTGCAATCTTCAATCCTCAATCCTCAATCCTCAATCCTCATTCTCCAATCCTCAATCCTCAGTCCTCAAACCTCAATTCTGAATCCTCAATCCTGCATCCTCAACCTTCAGCCCTCAGTCCTCAACAATCAGTTGTCAATCCTCAATCCCCAATAGAATATCCTCAATTCACAGTTTTCAGTACTCAATACTCAATCTGCCATCTTCAAATCTCTATCCACAAACATCAATTCTCATCACTCAACCCTGAACTCTCAGTCCTCAATGTTCAATCCTCAATCCTCAATTCTCAATCTTCAATCCTCAATACTCAATCTTCAATCCTCAATCATCAATCTTCAATCCTCCATCCTCAATCCTCAATGTTCAATCCGCAATACCCAATCCTCAATCTTCTATCAGCAATCCTCAATACTCAATCCTCAATCCTCAATCCTCAATCCTCAATCTTCAATCCTCAATACTCAATCTTCAATCCTCAATACTCGATCCTCAATCCTCAATCCTCATTCTTCAATCCTCAACACCCAATCATCAATCTTCAATCCTCAGTCCTCAATCCTCAATTCTCAATCCTCAATCCTCAATCCTCAGACCTCAAACATCAATACTCGACCATCAGTCCTCGTCGTCAATCCACAACCCTCAATCCTCGATCCTCAATCTTCAATCATCAATATTCAATCTTCAATCCTCAATCCTCAATCCTCAATACTCAATCCTCATTCTTCAATCCTCAACACCCAATCATCAATCTTCAATCCTCAATCCTCAATCCTCATTCTTCAATCCTCAATACCCAATCCACAGTCTTCAATCCTCAATCCTCAATCCTCAATCCTTAATCCTCAATCCTCAATCCTCAATCCTCAATCCTCAATCCTCAATCCTCAATCCTCAGTAATCAATCATCAATCTTCAATACTCAATCGTCATTCCTCAGTCCTCAATCGTCAATCCTCAATCCTCGTTCCTCAAACCTCAATCCTCAAACCTCAGTCCTCATCCTCAATTCTCAATTCTCAATACTCAACACTCAATCCTCAATCTTCAAACCTCAATAATCAATCTCCAATCCTAGATCCTCAATCCCCAGTCCTCAATCCTTAATCCTCAATCTACAATCCTCAATCCCCAGTCCTCAATCTTCAATCCTCAATGCTCAATCCTCAATCCTCAATCCTCAGTCCTCAATACTCAATCCTCAACCCTCAAACCTCAATCCTCAACCGTCAGTCCTCGTCCTCAATCGTCAACACTCAATCCTCAATCCTCAATCTTCAATCCTCAATACTCAATATTCAATACTCCATCGTCAATCTTCAATCCTCAATCTTCAATCCTCAATCCTCAATCCTCAATCCTCAATCCTCATTCTTCAATCCTCAATACCCAATCCTCAATCTTCAATCCTCAATCCTCAATCCTCAACACTCAACCCTCAATCCTCAGTCCTCAGTCCTCAAACCTCAATCCTCAACCCTCAGCCCTCATCCTTAATCCTCAATCCTCAATCCTCAATCCTCAATCTTCAATCCTCAATACTCAACCTTCAATAATCAATCCTCAATTCTCAATCCTCAATACTCAATCCTCAATCGTCAATCCTCAATCCTCCATCCTCAATCTTCAATCCTCGATACTCAATCTTCAGTCCTCAATCCTCAATCCTCAATCCTCAATCCTCATTCTTCAACCCTCAATACCCAATCCTGAATCTTCAATCCCCAATCCTCAATTCTCAATTCTCAATCCTCAATCCTCAGACCTCAAACACCAATATTCAACCCTCAGTCATCGCCCTCAATCCACAACCCTCAATCCTCAACCCTCAATCTTCAGTCATCAGTATTCAATTTTCAATCCTCAATCCTCAATCCTCAATCCTCAATCCTCAATCCTCAATCTTCACTCCTCAATCCTCAATCCTCAACCCTCAATGTTCAATCCTCAATCCTCAATTCTCAATCTTCAATCCTCAATACTCAATCTTCAATCCTCAATCATCAATCCTCAATCCTCATTCCTCATTCTTCAATCCTCAACACCCAATCCTCAATCTTCAATCCTCAATCCTCAATCCTCAATCCTCAATCCTCAATCCTCAATCCTCAGACCTCAAACATCAATACTCAACCCTCAGTCCTCGTCCTCAATCCACAACCCTCAGCCCTCGATCCTCAATCTTCAATCATCAATATTCAATCTTCAATCCTCAATCCTCAATCCTCGTTACTCAATCCTCAATCCTCAATGTTCTATCCTCAATACGCAATCCTCAACCTTCAGTCCTCAATCCTCAATCCTCAATCCTCAATGCTCAATCTTCAATCCTCAATACTCAATCTTCAATCCTCAATCATCAATCCTCAATCCTCTATCCTCGTTCCTCAAACCTCAATCCTCAAACCTCAGTCCTCATCCTCAATTCTCAATTCTCAATACTCAACACTCAATCCTGAATCTTCAATCCTCAATAATCAATCTCCAATCCTAGATCCTCAATCCCCAATCCTCAATCCTTAATCCTCAATCTACAATCCTCAATCCCCAGTCCTCAATCTTCAATCCTCAATGCTCAATCCTCAATCCTCAATCCTCAGTCCTCAATCCTCAATCCTCAACCCTCCAACCTCAATCCTCAACCGTCAGTCCTCGTCCTCAATCGTCAACACTCAATCCTCAATCCTCAATCTTCAATCCTCAATACTCAATATTCAATACTCCATCCTCAATCTTCAATCCTCAATCTTCAATCCTCAATCCTCAATCCTCAATCCTCAATCCTCATTCTTCAATCCTCAATACCCAATCCTCAATCTTCAATCCTCAATCCTCAATCCTCAACACTCAACCCTCAATCCTCAACCCTCATTCTTCAATCCTCAATACCCAATCGTCAATCTTCAATCCTCAACCCTCAATCTTCAATTCTCAATCCTCAATCCTCAGTCCTCAGTCCTCAAACCTCAATCCTCAACCCTAAGCCCTCATTCTCAATCCTCAATCCACAATCCTCAATCCTCAATCTTCAATCCTCAATACTCAACCTTCAATAATCAATCCTCAATTCTCAATCCTCAATACTCAATCCTCAATCGTCAATCCTCAATCCCCAATCCTCAATCTTCAATTCTCAATCCTCAATCCTCAATCCTCAATCCTCAATCCTCAATCCTCAAACTTCAATCCTCAATACTCAACCTTCAATAATCAATCCTCAATTCTCAATCCTCAATACTCAATCCTCAATCTTCAATCCTCAATACTCAATCTTCAATCCTCAATCATCAATCCTCAATCCTCAATCCTCATTCTTCAATCCTCAATACTCAACCTTCAATAATCAATCCTCAATTCTCAATCCTCAATACTCAATCCTCAATCGTCAATCCTCAACGCCAATCCTCAATCTTCAATTCTCAATCCTCAATCCTCAATCCTCAATCCTCAATCCTCAATCCTCAATGTTCAATCCGCAATACCCAATCCTCAATAATCAATCCTCAATTCTCAATCCTCAATCCTCAATCCTCAATCCTCAATCTTCAATCCTCAATCCTCATTCTCCAATCCTCAATCCTCAGTCCTCAGACCTCAATTCTGAATCCTCAATCCTGCATCCTCAATCTTCAGCCCTCAGTCCTCAACAATCAGTTGTCAATCCTCAATCCCCAATAGAATATCCTCAATTCACAGTTTTCAGTACTCAATACTCAATCTGCCATCTTCAAATCTCTATCCACAAACATCAATCCTCATCACTCAACCCTGAACACTCAGTCCTCAATGTACAATCCTCAATCCTCAATTCTCAATCTTCAATCCTCAATACTCAATCTTCAATCCTCAATCATCAATCCTCAATCCTCATTCCTCATTCTTCAATCCTCAACACCCAATCCTCAATCTTCATTCCTCAATCCTCAATCCTCAATCCTCAATCCTCAATCCTCAATCCTCAGACCTCAAACATCAATACTCAACCCTCAGTCCTCGTCCTCAATCCACAACCCTCAGCCCTCGATCCTCAATCTTCAATCATCAATATTCAATCTTCAATCCTCAATCCTCAATCCTCGTTACTCAATCCTCAATCCTCAATGTTCTATCCTCAATACGCAATCCTCAACCTTCAGTCCTCAATCCTCAATCCTCAATCCTCAATGCTCAATCTTCAATCCTCAATACTCAATCTTCAATCCTCAATCATCAATGCTCAATTCTCTATCCTCGTTCCTCAAACCTCAATCCTCAAACCTCAGTCCTCATCCTCAATTCTCAATTCTCAATACTCAACACTCAATCCTCAATCTTCAATCCTCAATAATCAATCTCCAATCCTAGATCCTCAATCCCCAATCCTCAATCCTTAATCCTCAATCTACAATCCTCAATCCCCAGTCCTCAATCTTCAATCCTCAATGCTCAATCCTCAATCCTCAATCCTCAGTCCTCAATCCTCAATCCTCAACCCTCAATCCTCAATCCTCAGTCCTCAATCCTCAATCCTCAACCCTCAAACCTCAATCCTCAACCGTCAGTCCTCGTCCTCAATCGTCAACACTCAATCCTGGATCCTCAATATTCAATCCTCAATCCTCAATCCTCAATCCTCAATCCTCAATCCTCATTCTTCAATCCTCAACACCCAATCCTCAATATTCTATCCTCAATCCTCAATCCTCAATTCTCAATTCTCAATCCTCAATCCTCAATCCTCAGACCTCAAACATCAATACTCAACCCTCAGTCCTCGTCCTCAATCCACAACCCTCAATCCTCGATGCTCAATCTTCAATCGTCAATATTCAAACTTCAATCCTCAATCCTCAATCCTCAATACTCAATCCTCAATCCTCAATGTTCTATACTCAATACGCAATCCTCATTCTTCAATCCTCAATACCCAATCCTCAATCTTCAATCCTCAATCCTCAATCCTCAACACTCAACCCTCAATCCTCAGTCCTCAGTCCTCAAACCTCAATCCTCAACCCTCAGCCCTCATCCTTAATCCTCAATCCTCAATCCTCAATCCTCAATCTTCAATCCTCAATACTCAACCTTCAATAATCAATCCTCAATTCTCAATCCTCAATACTCAATCCTCAATCGTCAATCCTCAATACCCAATCCTCAATCTTCAATTCTCAATCCTCAATCCTCAACCCTCAATCCTCAATCCTCAATCCTCAATGTTCAATACGCAATACCCGATCCTCAATCTTCTATCCGCAATCCTCAATCCCCAATACTCAATCCTCAATCCTCAATCCTCATTCTTCAATCCTCAATACCCAATCCTCAATCTTCAATCCTCAATCCTCAATCTTCAATTCTCAATCCTCAATCCTCAGTCCTCAGTCCTCAAACCTCAATCCTCAACCCTAAGCCCTCATCCTCAATCCTCAACCCTAAGCCCTCATCCTCAATCCTCAATCCACAATCCTCAATCCTCAATCTTCAATCCTCAATACTCAACCTTCAATAATCAATCCTCAATTCTCAATCCTCAATACTCAATCCTCAATCGTCAATCCTCAATCCCCAATCCTCAATCTTCAATTCTCAATCCTCAATCCTCAATCCTCAATCCTCAATCCTCAATCCTCAATCCTCAATCCGCAAACTTCAATCCTCAATACTCAACCTTCAATAATCAATCCTCAATTCTCAATCCTCAATACTCAATCCTCAATCTTCAATCCTCAATACTCAATCTTCAATCCTCAATCATCAATCCTCAATCCTCAATCCTCATTCTTCAATCCTCAATACTCAACCTTCAATAATCAATCCTCAATTCTCAATCCTCAATACTCAATCCTCAATCGTCAATCCTCAACGCCAATCCTCAATCTTCAATTCTCAATCCTCAATCCTCAATCCTCAATCCTCAATCCTCAATCCTCAATGTTCAATCCGCAATACCCAATCCTCAATCTTCTATCCGCAATCCTCAATTCTCAATCCTCAATCCTCAATCCGCAGACCTCAAACATCAATACTCAACCCTCAGTCCTCGTCCTCAATCCACAACCCTCAATCCTCGATCCTCAATACTCAATCCTCAATCCTCAATCCTCAATCCTCAATCCCCAATCCTCAATCTTCAATTCTCAATCCTCAATCCTCAATCCTCAATCCTCAATCCTCAATCCTCAATGTTCAATCCGCAATACCCAATCCTCAATCTTCTATCCGCAATCCTCAATCCTCAATACTTAATCCTCAATCCCCAATCCTCATTCTTCAATCCTCAATACCCAATCCTCAATCCTCAATCTTCAATCCTCAATCTTCAATTCTCAATCCTCAATCCTCAGTCCTCAGTCCTCAAACCTCGATCCTCAACCCTAAGCCCACATCCTCAATCCTCAATCCACAATCCTCAATCCTCAATCTTCAATCCTCAATACTCAACCTTCAATAATCAATCCTCAATTCTCAATCCTCAATACTCAATCCTCAATCGTCAATCCTCAATCCCCAATCCTCAATCTTCAATTCTCAATCCTCAATCCTCAATCCTCAATCCTCAATCCTCAATCCTCAATCCTCAAACTTCAATCCTCAATACTCAACCTTCAATAATCAATCCTCAATTCTCAATCCTCAATACTCAATCCTCAATCTTCAATCCTCAATACTCAATCTTCAATCCTCAATCATCAATCCTCAACCCTCAATCCTCATTCTTCAATCCTCAATACTCAACCTTCAATAATCAATCCTCAATTCTCAATCCTCAATAATCAATCCTCAATCGTCAATCCTCAAAGCCAATCCTCAATCTTCAATTCTCAATCCTCAATCCTCAATCCTCAATCCTCAATCCTCAATCCTCGATGTTCAATCCGCAATACCCAATCCTCAATCTTCTATCCGCAATCCTCAATCCTCAATCCTCAATCCTCGATCCTCAATCTTCAATCCTCAATACTCAATCTTCAATCCTCAATCATCAATCCTCAATCCTCAATTCTCAATCCTCAATCCTCAATCCGCAGACCTCAAACGTCAATACTCAACCCTCAGTCCTCGTCCTCAATCCACAACCCTCAATCCTCGATCCTCAATACTCAATCCTCAATCCTCAATCCTCAATCCTCATTCTTCAATCCTCAACACCCAATCCTCAATATTCTATCCTCAATCCTCAATCCTCAATTCTCAATTCTCAATCCTCAATCCTCAATCCTCAGACCTCAAACATCAATACTCAACCCTCAGTCCTCGTCCTCAATCCACAAACCTCAATCCTCGATCCTCAATACTCAATCCTCAATTCTCAATCCTCAATCCTCAATCCTCAATTCTCATTCTTCAATCCTCAACACCCAATCCTCAATATTCTATCCTCAATCCTCAATCCTCAATTCTCAATTCTCAATCCTCAATCCTCAATCCTCAGACCTCAAACATCAATACTCAACCCTCAGTCCTCGTCCTCAATCCACAACCCTCAATCCTCGATCCTCAATCCTCAATCGTCAATATTCAAACTTCAATCCTCAATCCTCAATCCTCAATACTCAATCCTCAATCCTCAATGTTCTATACTCAATACGCAATCCTCAACCCTCAATCCTCAGTCCTCAGTCCTCAAACCTCAATCCTCAACCCTCAGCCCTCATCCTCATTCCTCAATCCTCAATCCTCAATCCTCAATCTTCAATCCTCAATACTCAACCTTCAATAATCAATCCTCAATTCTCAATCCTCAATACTCAATCCTCATTCGTCAATCCTCAATCCCCAATCCTCAATCTACAATTCTCAATCCTCAATCCTCAATCCTCAACCCTTAATCTTCAATACTCAATACTAAATCTTCAATCCTCAATCCTCAATCCTCAATCCCCAATCGTCAATCTTCAATTCTCAATCCTCAATCCTCAATCCTCAATCCTCAATCCTCAACCCTCAATCCTCAAACTTCAATCCTCAATACTCAACCTTCAATAATCAATTCTCAATTCTCAATCCTCAATACTCAATCCTCAATCTTCAATCCTCAATACTCAATCTTCAATCCTCAATCATCAATCCTCAACCCTCAATCCTCATTCTTCAATCCTCAATACTCAACCTTCAATAATCAATCCTCAATTCTCAATCCTCAATACTCAATCCTCAATCGTCAATCCTCAAAGCCAATCCTCAATCTTCAATTCTCAATCCTCAATCCTCAATCCTCAATCCTCAATCCTCAATCCTCGATGTTCAATCCGCAATACCCAATCCTCAATCTTCTATCCGCAATCCTCAATCATCAATCCTCAATCCTCAATCCTCAATCTTCAATCCTCAATACTCAATCTTCAATCCTCAATCATCAATCCTCAATCCTCAATTCTCAATCCACAATCCTCAATCCGCAGACCTCAAACATCAATACTCAACCCTCAGTCCTCGTCCTCAATCCACAACCCTCAATCCTCGATCCTCAATACTCAATCCTCAATCCTCAATCCTCAATCCTCAATCCTCAATACTCATTCTTCAATCCTCAACACCCAATCCTCAATATTCTATCCTCAATCCTCAATCCTCAATTCTCAATTCTCAACCCTCAATCCTTAATCCTCAGACCTCAAACATCAATACTCAACCCTCAATCCTCGATCCTCAATCTTCTATCGTCAATATTCAAACTTCAATCCTCAATCCTCAATCCTCAATACTCAATCCTCAATCCTCAATGTTCTATACTCAATACGCAATCCTCAACCGTCAATCCTCAGTCCTCAGTCCTCAAACCTCAATCCTCAACCCTCAGCCCTCATCCTCATTCCTCAATCCTCAATCCTCAATCCTCAATCTTCAATCCTCAATACTCAACCTTCAATAATCAATCCTCAATTCTCAATCCTCAATACTCAATCCTCATTCGTCAATCCTCAATCCCCAATCCTCAATCTACAATTCTCAATCCTCAATCCTCAATCCTCAACCCTTAATCTTCAATACTCAATACTAAATCTTCAATCCTCAATCCTCAATCCTCAATCCTCAATCCTCAGACCTCAATCCTCAATCTTCAATCCTCAATACTCAGTATTCAATCCTCAATCCTCAATCCTCAATCCTCAATCCTCAATCCTCATTCTTCAATCCTCAATACCCAATCCTCAGTCTTCTATCCTCAGTCCCCAATCCTCAATCCTCAATCCTCAATCCTCAATCCTCAGTCCTCAAACCTCAAACCTGAATCCTCAATCCTGAATCCTCAATATTCAGACCTCAGTCCTCAACAATCAGTTGTCAATTCTCAATCCTCAATAGTCTATCATCAATTCACAGTTTCCAATACTCAATACTCAACCTGCAATCTTCAAATCTCTATCCACAAACATCAATTCTCATCATTCAACCCTCAACACTCAGTCCCCAATCCTCAATCTTCAATCCTCAATCCTCAATCCTCGATCCTCAATCTTCAATCATCAATACTCAATCTTCAATCCTCCATCCTCAATCCTCAATCCTCAATTTTCAATCCTCAATACTCAATCTTCAATCCTCAATCCTCAGACCTCAAACATCAATACTCAACCGTCAGTACTCGTCCTCAATCCACAACCCTCAATCCTCGATCCTCAATACTCAATCCTCAATCCTCAATCCTCAATCCTCAATCCTCAATCCTCATTCTTCAATCCTCAACACCCAATCCTCAATCTTCAATCCTCAATCCTCAATCCTCAATTCTCAATCCTCAATCCTCAATCCGCAGACCTCAAACATCAATACTCAAACCTCAGTCCTCGTCCTCAGTCCACAACCCTCAATCCTCGATCCTCAATACTCAATCCTCAATCCTCAATCCTCAATCCTCAATCCTCAATCCTCATTCTTCAATCCTCAACACCCAATCCTCAATATTCTATCCTCAACCCTCAATCCTCAATTCTCAATTCTCAATCCTCAATCCTCATTCCTCAGACCTCAAACATCAATACTCAACCCTCAGTCCTCGTCCTCAATCCACAACCCTCAATCCTCGATGCTCAATCTTCAATCGTCAATATTCAAACTTCAATCCCCAATCCTCAATCCTCAATACTCAATCCTCAATCCTCAATGTTCTATACTCAATACGCAATCCTCATTCTTCAATCCTCAATACCCAATCCTCAATCTTCAATCCTCAATCCTCAATCCTCAACACTCAACCGTCAATCCTCAGTCCTCAGTCCTCAAACCTCAATCCTCAACCCTCAGCCCTCATCCTTAATCCTCAATCCTCAATCCTCAATCCTCAATCTTCAATCCTCAATACTCAACCTTCAATAATCAATCCTCAATTCTCAATCCTCAATACTCAATCCTCAATCGTCAATCCTCAATCCCCAATCCTCAATCTTCAATTCTCAATCCTCAATACCCAATCCTCAGTCTTCTATCCTCAGTCCTCAATCCTCAATCCTCAATCCTCAATCCTCAATCCTCAGTCCTCAAACCTCAAACCTGAATCCTCAATCCTGAATCCTCAATCTTCAGACCTCAGTCCTCAACAATCAGTTGTCAATTCTCAATCCTCAATAGTCTATCATCAATTCACAGTTTTCAATACTCAATACTCAACCTGCAATCTTCAAATCTCTATCCACAAACATCAATTCTCATCATTCAACCCTCAACACTCAGTCCCCAATCCTCAATCTTCAATCCTCAATCCTCAATCCTCGATCCTCAATCTTCAATTATCAATACTCAATCTTCAATCCTCCATCCTCAATCCTCAATCCTCAATTTTCAATCCTCAATACTCAATCTTCAATCCTTAATCCTCAATCCTCAATCCTCAATCCTCAATCGTCAGTCTTCAATCCTCAATACTCAATCTTCAATCCTCAATCCTCAATCCTCAATCCTCAATTCTCAATCCTCAATCTTCAATCCTCAATACTCAATCTGCAATCTTCAATCCTCAATTCTCAATCTTCAATCCTCAATACTGAACATTCAATCCTCAATCCTCAATCCTCAATCCTCAATCCTCAATACTCAATCTTCAATCCTCAATCCTCAATCCTCAATCCCCAATCCTCAATCGTCAGTCTTCAATCCTCAATTCTCAATCTTCAATCCTCAATCCTTAATCCTCAATCCTCAATACGCAATCTTCAATCCTCAATACTCAATCTGCAATCTTCAATCCTCAATCCTCAATCCTCAATCCTCATTCTCCAATCCTCAATCCTCAGTCCTCAAACCTCAATTCTGAATCCTCAATCCTGCATCCTCAATCTTCAGCCCTCAGTCCTCAACAATCAGTTGTCAATCCTCAATCCCCAATAGAATATCCTCAATTCACAGTTTTCAGTACTCAATACTCAATCTGCCATCTTCAAATCTCTATCCACAAACATCAATTCTCATCACTCAACCCTGAACTTTCAGTCCTCAATGTTCAATCCTCAATCCTCAATTCTCAATCTTCAATCCTCAATACTCAATCTTCAATCCTCAATCATCAATCCTCAATCCTCATTCCTCATTCTTCAATCCTCAACACCCAATCCTCAATCTTCAATCCTCAATCCTCAATCCTCAATCCTCAATCCTCAATCCTCAATCCTCAGACCTCAAACATCAATACTCAACCCTCAGTCCTCGTCCTCAATCCACAACCCTCAGCCCTCGATCCTCAATCTTCAATCATCAATATTCAATCTTCAATCCTCAATCCTCAATCCTCGTTACTCAATCCTCAATCCTCAATGTTCTATCCTCAATACGCAATCCTCAACCTTCAGTCCTCAATCCTCAATCCTCAATCCTCAATGCTCAATCTTCAATCCCCATTACTCAATCTTCAATCCTCAATCATCAATCCTCAATCCTCTATCCTCGTTCCTCAAACCTCAATCCTCAAACCTCGGTCCTCATCCTCAATTCTCAATTCTCAATACTCAACACTCAATCCTCAATCTTCAATCCTCAATAATCAATCTCCAATCCTAGATCCTCAATCCCCAATCCTCAATCCTTAATCCTCAATCTACAATCCTCAATCCCCAGTCCTCAATCTTCAATCCTCAATGCTCAATCCTCAATCCTCAATCCTCAATCTTCAATCCTCAATCCTCAATCCTCAACACTCAACCCTCAATCCTCAGTCCTCAGTCCTCAAACCTCAATCCTCAACCCTCACCCCACATCCTTAATCCTCAATCCTCAATCCTCAATCCTCAATCTTCAATCCTCAATACTCAACCTTCAATAATCAATCCTCAATTCTCAATCCTCAATACTGAATCCTCAATAGTCAATCCTCAATCCCCAATCCTCAATCTTCAATTCTCAATCCTCAATCCTCAACCCTTAATCTTCAATACTCAATACTAAATCTTCAATCCTCAATCCTCAATCCTCAATCCTCAATCCTCAGTCCTCAATCCTCAATGTTCAATCCGCAATACCCAATCCTCAATCGTCAATCCTCAATCCCCAATCCTCAATCTTCAATTCTCAATCCTCAATCCTCAATCCTCAATCCTCAATCCTCAATCCTCAATCCTCAAACTTCAATCCTCAATACTCAACCTTTTAATAATCAATCCTCAATTCTCAATCCTCAATACTCAATCCTCAATCTTCAATCCTCAATACTCAATCTTCAATCCTCAATCATCAATCCTCAATCCTCAATCCTCATTCTTCAATCCTCAATACTCAACCTTCAATAATCAATCCTCAATTCTCAATCCTCAATACTCAATCCTCAATCCTCAATCCTCAATCCTCAATGTTCAATCCGCAATACCCAATCCTCAATCTTCTATACGCAATCCTCAATCCTCAATACTCAATCCTCAATCCTCAATCCTCATTCTTCAATCCTCAATACCCAATCCTCAATCTTCAATCCTCAATCCTCAATCTTCAATTCTCAATCCTCAATCCTCAGTCCTCAGTCCTCAAACCTCAATCCTCAACCCTAAGCCCTCATCCTCAATCCTCAATCCACAATCCTCAATCCTCAATCTTCAATCCTCAATACTCAACCTTCAATAATCAATCCTCAATTCTCTATCCTCAATACTCAATCCTCAATCGTCAATCCTCAATCCCCAATCCTCAATCTTCAATTCTCAATCCTCAATCCTCAATCCTCAATCCTCAATCCTCAATCCTCAATCCTCAAACTTCAATCCTCAATACTCAACCTTCAATAATCAATCCTCAATTCTCAATCCTCAATACTCAATCCTCAATCTTCAATCCTCAATACTCAATCTTCAATCCTCAATCATCAATCCTCAATCCTCAATCCTCATTCTTCAATCCTCAATACTCAACCTTCAATAATCAATCCTCAATTCTCAATCCTCAATACTCAATCCTCAATCGTCAATCCTCAACGCCAATCCTCAATCTTCAATTCTCAATCCTCAATCCTCAATCCTCAATCCTCAATCCTCAATCCTCAATGTTCAATCCGCAATACCGAATCCTCAATCTTCTATCCGCAATCCTCAATCCTCAATCCTCAATCCTCAATCCTCAATCTTCAATCCTCAATACTCAATCTTCAATCCTCAATCATCAAGCCTCAATCCTCAATTCTCAATCCTCAATCCTCAATCCGCAGACCTCAAACATCAATACTCAACCCTCAGTCCTCGTCCTCAATCCACAACCCTCAATCCTCGATCCTCAATACTCAATCCTCAATCCTCAATCCTCAATCCTCAATCCTCAATCCTCATTCTTCAATCCTCAACACCCAATCCTCAATATTCTATCTTCAATCCTCAATCCTCAATTCTCAATTCTCAATCCTCAATCCTCAATCCTCAGACCTCAAACATCAATACTCAACCCTCAGTCCTCGTCCTCAATCCACAACCCTCAATACTCGATCCTCAATCTTCAATCGTCAATATTCAAACTTCAATCCTCAATCCTCAATCCTCAATACTCAATCCTCAATCCTCAATGTTCTATACTCAATACGCAATCCTCAACCCTCAATCCTCAGTCCTCAGTCCTCAAACCTCAATCCTCAACCCTCAGCCCTCATCCTCATTCCTCAATCCTCAATCCTCAATCCTCAATCTTCAATCCTCAATACTCAACCTTCAATAATCAATCCTCAATTCTCAATCCTCAATACTCAATCCTCATTCGTCAATCCTCAATCCCCAATCCTCAATCTACAATTCTCAATCCTCAATCCTCAATCCTCAACCCTTAATCTTCAATACTCAATACTAAATCTTCAATCCTCAATCCTCAATCCTCAATCCTCAATCCTCAGACCTCAATCCTCAATTTTCAATCCTCAATACTCAGTCTTCAATCCTCAATCCTCAATCCTCATTCCTCAATCCTCAATCCTCATTCTTCAATACTCAATACCCAATCCTCAGTCTTCTATCCTCAGTCCTCAATCCTCAATCCTCAATCCTCAATCCTCAATCCTCAGTCCTCAAACCTCAAACCTGAATCCTCAAGCCTGAATCCTCAATCTTCAGACCTCAGTCCTCAACAATCAGTTGTCAATTCTCAATCCTCAATAGTCTATCATCAATTCACAGTTTTCAATACTCAATACTCAACCTGCAATCTTCAAATCTCTATCCACAAACATCAATTCTCATCATTCAACCCTCAACACTCAGTCCCCAATCCTCAATCTTCAATCCTCAATCCTCAATCCTCGATCCTCAATCTTCAATCATCAATACTTAATCTTCAATCCTCCATCCTCAATCCTCAATCCTCAATCCTCAATCCTCAATGTTCAATCCGCAATACCCAATCCTCAATAATCAATCCTCAATTCTCAATCCTCAATCCTCAATCCTCAATCCTCAATCTTCAATCCTCAATCCTCATTCTCCAATCCTCAATCCTCAGTCCTCAGACCTCAATTCTGAATCCTCAATCCTGCATCCTCAATCTTCAGCCCTCAGTCCTCAACAATCAGTTGTCAATCCTCAATCCCCAATAGAATATCCTCAATTCACAGTTTTCAGTACTCAATACTCAATCTGCCATCTTCAAATCTCTATCCACAAACATCAATCCTCATCACTCAACCCTGAACACTCAGTCCTCAATGTACAATCCTCAATCCTCAATTCTCAATCTTCAATCCTCAATACTCAATCTTCAATCCTCAATCATCAATCCTCAATCCTCATTCCTCATTCTTCAATCCTCAACACCCAATCCTCAATCTTCATTCCTCAATCCTCAATCCTCAATCCTCAATCCTCAATCCTCAATCCTCAGACCTCAAACATCAATACTCAACCCTCAGTCCTCGTCCTCAATCCACAACCCTCAGCCCTCGATCCTCAATCTTCAATCATCAATATTCAATCTTCAATCCTCAATCCTCAATCCTCGTTACTCAATCCTCAATCCTCAATGTTCTATCCTCAATACGCAATCCTCAACCTTCAGTCCTCAATCCTCAATCCTCAATCCTCAATGCTCAATCTTCAATCCTCAATACTCCATCTTCAATCCTCAATCATCAATGCTCAATTCTCTATCCTCGTTCCTCAAACCTCAATCCTCAAACCTCAGTCCTCATCCTCAATTCTCAATTCTCAATACTCAACACTCAATCCTCAATCTTCAATCCTCAATAATCAATCTCCAATCCTAGATCCTCAATCCCCAATCCTCAATCCTTAATCCTCAATCTACAATCCTCAATCCCCAGTCCTCAATCTTCAATCCTCAATGCTCAATCCTCAATCCTCAATCCTCAGTCCTCAATCCTCAATCCTCAACCCTCAATCCTCAATCCTCAGTCCTCAATCCTCAATCCTCAACCCTCAAACCTCAATCCTCAACCGTCAGTCCTCGTCCTCAATCGTCAACACTCAATCCTCGATCCTCAATATTCAATCCTCAATCCTCAATCCTCAATCCTCAATCCTCAATCCTCATTCTTCAATCCTCAACACCCAATCCTCAATATTCTATCCTCAATCCTCAATCCTCAATTCTCAATTCTCAATCCTCAATCCTCAATCCTCAGACCTCAAACATCAATACTCAACCCTCAGTCCTCGTCCTCAATCCACAACCCTCAATCCTCGATGCTCAATCTTCAATCGTCAATATTCAAACTTCAATCCTCAATCCTCAATCCTCAATACTCAATCCTCAATCCTCAATGTTCTATACTCAATACGCAATCCTCATTCTTCAATCCTCAATACCCAATCCTCAATCTTCAATCCTCAATCCTCAATCCTCAACACTCAACCCTCAATCCTCAGTCCTCAGTCCTCAAACCTCAATCCTCAACCCTCAGCCCTCATCCTTAATCCTCAATCCTCAATCCTCAATCCTCAATCTTCAATCCTCAATACTCAACCTTCAATAATCAATCCTCAATTCTCAATCCTCAATACTCAATCCTCAATCGTCAATCCTCAATACCCAATCCTCAATCTTCAATTCTCAATCCTCAATCCTCAACCCTCAATCCTCAATCCTCAATCCTCAATGTTCAATACGCAATACCCGATCCTCAATCTTCTATCCGCAATCCTCAATCCCCAATACTCAATCCTCAATCCTCAATCCTCATTCTTCAATCCTCAATACCCAATCCTCAATCTTCAATCCTCAATCCTCAATCTTCAATTCTCAATCCTCAATCCTCAGTCCTCAGTCCTCAAACCTCAATCCTCAACCCTAAGCCCTCATCCTCAATCCTCAACCCTAAGCCCTCATCCTCAATCCTCAATCCACAATCCTCAATCCTCAATCTTCAATCCTCAATACTCAACCTTCAATAATCAATCCTCAATTCTCAATCCTCAATACTCAATCCTCAATCGTCAATCCTCAATCCCCAATCCTCAATCTTCAATTCTCAATCCTCAATCCTCAATCCTCAATCCTCAATCCTCAATCCTCAATCCTCAATCCGCAAACTTCAATCCTCAATACTCAACCTTCAATAATCAATCCTCAATTCTCAATCCTCAATACTCAATCCTCAATCTTCAATCCTCAATACTCAATCTTCAATCCTCAATCATCAATCCTCAATCCTCAATCCTCATTCTTCAATCCTCAATACTCAACCTTCAATAATCAATCCTCAATTCTCAATCCTCAATACTCAATCCTCAATCGTCAATCCTCAACGCCAATCCTCAATCTTCAATTCTCAATCCTCAATCCTCAATCCTCAATCCTCAATCCTCAATCCTCAATGTTCAATCCGCAATACCCAATCCTCAATCTTCTATCCGCAATCCTCAATTCTCAATCCTCAATCCTCAATCCGCAGACCTCAAACATCAATACTCAACCCTCAGTCCTCGTCCTCAATCCACAACCCTCAATCCTCGATCCTCAATACTCAATCCTCAATCCTCAATCCTCAATCCTCAATCCCCAATCCTCAATCTTCAATTCTCAATCCTCAATCCTCAATCCTCAATCCTCAATCCTCAATCCTCAATGTTCAATCCGCAATACCCAATCCTCAATCTTCTATCCGCAATCCTCAATCCTCAATACTTAATCCTCAATCCCCAATCCTCATTCTTCAATCCTCAATACCCAATCCTCAATCCTCAATCTTCAATCCTCAATCTTCAATTCTCAATCCTCAATCCTCAGTCCTCAGTCCTCAAACCTCGATCCTCAACCCTAAGCCCACATCCTCAATCCTCAATCCACAATCCTCAATCCTCAATCTTCAATCCTCAATACTCAACCTTCAATAATCAATCCTCAATTCTCAATCCTCAATACTCAATCCTCAATCGTCAATCCTCAATCCCCAATCCTCAATCTTCAATTCTCAATCCTCAATCCTCAATCCTCAATCCTCAATCCTCAATCCTCAATCCTCAAACTTCAATCCTCAATACTCAACCTTCAATAATCAATCCTCAATTCTCAATCCTCAATACTCAATCCTCAATCTTCAATCCTCAATACTCAATCTTCAATCCTCAATCATCAATCCTCAACCCTCAATCCTCATTCTTCAATCCTCAATACTCAACCTTCAATAATCAATCCTCAATTCTCAATCCTCAATAATCAATCCTCAATCGTCAATCCTCAAAGCCAATCCTCAATCTTCAATTCTCAATCCTCAATCCTCAATCCTCAATCCTCAATCCTCAATCCTCGATGTTCAATCCGCAATACCCAATCCTCAATCTTCTATCCGCAATCCTCAATCCTCAATCCTCAATCCTCGATCCTCAATCTTCAATCCTCAATACTCAATCTTCAATCCTCAATCATCAATCCTCAATCCTCAATTCTCAATCCTCAATCCTCAATCCGCAGACCTCAAACGTCAATACTCAACCCTCAGTCCTCGTCCTCAATCCACAACCCTCAATCCTCGATCCTCAATACTCAATCCTCAATCCTCAATCCTCAATCCTCATTCTTCAATCCTCAACACCCAATCCTCAATATTCTATCCTCAATCCTCAATCCTCAATTCTCAATTCTCAATCCTCAATCCTCAATCCTCAGACCTCAAACATCAATACTCAACCCTCAGTCCTCGTCCTCAATCCACAAACCTCAATCCTCGATCCTCAATACTCAATCCTCAATTCTCAATCCTCAATCCTCAATCCTCAATTCTCATTCTTCAATCCTCAACACCCAATCCTCAATATTCTATCCTCAATCCTTAATCCTCAATTCTCAATTCTCAATCCTCAATCCTCAATCCTCAGACCTCAAACATCAATACTCAACCCTCAGTCCTCGTCCTCAATCCACAACCCTCAATCCTCGATCCTCAATCCTCAATCGTCAATATTCAAACTTCAATCCTCAATCCTCAATCCTCAATACTCAATCCTCAATCCTCAATGTTCTATACTCAATACGCAATCCTCAACCCTCAATCCTCAGTCCTCAGTCCTCAAACCTCAATCCTCAACCCTCAGCCCTCATCCTCATTCCTCAATCCTCAATCCTCAATCCTCAATCTTCAATCCTCAATACTCAACCTTCAATAATCAATCCTCAATTCTCAATCCTCAATACTCAATCCTCATTCGTCAATCCTCAATCCCCAATCCTCAATCTACAATTCTCAATCCTCAATCCTCAATCCTCAACCCTTAATCTTCAATACTCAATACTAAATCTTCAATCCTCAATCCTCAATCCTCAATCCCCAATCGTCAATCTTCAATTCTCAATCCTCAATCCTCAATCCTCAATCCTCAATTCTCAACCCTCAATCCTCAAACTTCAATCCTCAATACTCAACCTTCAATAATCAATTCTCAATTCTCAATCCTCAATACTCAATCCTCAATCTTCAATCCTCAATACTCAATCTTCAATCCTCAATCATCAATCCTCAACCCTCAATCCTCATTCTTCAATCCTCAATACTCAACCTTCAATAATCAATCCTCAATTCTCAATCCTCAATACTCAATCCTCAATCGTCAATCCTCAAAGCCAATCCTCAATCTTCAATTCTCAATCCTCAATCCTCAATCCTCAATCCTCAATCCTCAATCCTCGATGTTCAATCCGCAATACCCAATCCTCAATCTTCTATCCGCAATCCTCAATCATCAATCCTCAATCCTCAATCCTCAATCTTCAATCCTCAATACTCAATCTTCAATCCTCAATCATCAATCCTCAATCCTCAATTCTCAATCCACAATCCTCAATCCGCAGACCTCAAACATCAATACTCAACCCTCAGTCCTCGTCCTCAATCCACAACCCTCAATCCTCGATCCTCAATACTCAATCCTCAATCCTCAATCCTCAATCCTCAATCCTCAATACTCATTCTTCAATCCTCAACACCCAATCCTCAATATTCTATCCTCAATCCTCAATCCTCAATTCTCAATTCTCAACCCTCAATCCTTAATCCTCAGACCTCAAACATCAATACTCAACCCTCAATCCTCGATCCTCAATCTTCTATCGTCAATATTCAAACTTCAATCCTCAATCCTCAATCCTCAATACTCAATCCTCAATCCTCAATGTTCTATACTCAATACGCAATCCTCAACCGTCAATCCTCAGTCCTCAGTCCTCAAACCTCAATCCTCAACCCTCAGCCCTCATCCTCATTCCTCAATCCTCAATCCTCAATCCTCAATCTTCAATCCTCAATACTCAACCTTCAATAATCAATCCTCAATTCTCAATCCTCAATACTCAATCCTCATTCGTCAATCCTCAATCCCCAATCCTCAATCTACAATTCTCAATCCTCAATCCTCAATCCTCAACCCTTAATCTTCAATACTCAATACTAAATCTTCAATCCTCAATCCTCAATCCTCAATCCTCAATCCTCAGACCTCAATCCTCAATCTTCAATCCTCAATACTCAGTATTCAATCCTCAATCCTCAATCCTCAATCCTCAATCCTCAATCCTCATTCTTCAATCCTCAATACCCAATCCTCAGTCTTCTATCCTCAGTCCTCAATCCTCAATCCTCAATCCTCAATCCTCAATCCTCAGTCCTCAAACCTCAAACCTGAATCCTCAATCCTGAATCCTCAATATTCAGACCTCAGTCCTCAACAATCAGTTGTCAATTCTCAATCCTCAATAGTCTATCATCAATTCACAGTTTCCAATACTCAATACTCAACCTGCAATCTTCAAATCTCTATCCACAAACATCAATTCTCATCATTCAACCCTCAACACTCAGTCCCCAATCCTCAATCTTCAATCCTCAATCCTCAATCCTCGATCCTCAATCTTCAATCATCAATACTCAATCTTCAATCCTCCATCCTCAATCCTCAATCCTCAATTTTCAATCCTCAATACTCAATCTTCAATCCTCAATCCTCAGACCTCAAACATCAATACTCAACCGTCAGTACTCGTCCTCAATCCACAACCCTCAATCCTCGATCCTCAATACTCAATCCTCAATCCTCAATCCTCAATCCTCAATCCTCAATCCTCATTCTTCAATCCTCAACACCCAATCCTCAATCTTCAATCCTCAATCCTCAATCCTCAATTCTCAATCCTCAATCCTCAATCCGCAGACCTCAAACATCAATACTCAAACCTCAGTCCTCGTCCTCAGTCCACAACCCTCAATCCTCGATCCTCAATACTCAATCCTCAATCCTCAATCCTCAATCCTCAATCCTCAATCCTCATTCTTCAATCCTCAACACCCAATCCTCAATATTCTATCCTCAACCCTCAATCCTCAATTCTCAATTCTCAATCCTCAATCCTCATTCCTCAGACCTCAAACATCAATACTCAACCCTCAGTCCTCGTCCTCAATCCACAACCCTCAATCCTCGATGCTCAATCTTCAATCGTCAATATTCAAACTTCAATCCCCAATCCTCAATCCTCAATACTCAATCCTCAATCCTCAATGTTCTATACTCAATACGCAATCCTCATTCTTCAATCCTCAATACCCAATCCTCAATCTTCAATCCTCAATCCTCAATCCTCAACACTCAACCGTCAATCCTCAGTCCTCAGTCCTCAAACCTCAATCCTCAACCCTCAGCCCTCATCCTTAATCCTCAATCCTCAATCCTCAATCCTCAATCTTCAATCCTCAATACTCAACCTTCAATAATCAATCCTCAATTCTCAATCCTCAATACTCAATCCTCAATCGTCAATCCTCAATCCCCAATCCTCAATCTTCAATTCTCAATCCTCAATACCCAATCCTCAGTCTTCTATCCTCAGTCCTCAATCCTCAATCCTCAATCCTCAATCCTCAATCCTCAGTCCTCAAACCTCAAACCTGAATCCTCAATCCTGAATCCTCAATCTTCAGACCTCAGTCCTCAACAATCAGTTGTCAATTCTCAATCCTCAATAGTCTATCATCAATTCACAGTTTTCAATACTCAATACTCAACCTGCAATCTTCAAATCTCTATCCACAAACATCAATTCTCATCATTCAACCCTCAACACTCAGTCCCCAATCCTCAATCTTCAATCCTCAATCCTCAATCCTCGATCCTCAATCTTCAATTATCAATACTCAATCTTCAATCCTCCATCCTCAATCCTCAATCCTCAATTTTCAATCCTCAATACTCAATCTTCAATCCTTAATCCTCAATCCTCAATCCTCAATCCTCAATCGTCAGTCTTCAATCCTCAATACTCAATCTTCAATCCTCAATCCTCAATCCTCAATCCTCAATTCTCAATCCTCAATCTTCAATCCTCAATACTCAATCTGCAATCTTCAATCCTCAATTCTCAATCTTCAATCCTCAATACTGAACATTCAATCCTCAATCCTCAATCCTCAATCCTCAATCCTCAATACTCAATCTTCAATCCTCAATCCTCAATCCTCAATCCCCAATCCTCAATCGTCAGTCTTCAATCTTCAATTCTCAATCTTCAATCCTCAATCCTTAATCCTCAATCCTCAATACGCAATCTTCAATCCTCAATACTCAATCTGCAATCTTCAATCCTCAATCCTCAATCCTCAATCCTCATTCTCCAATCCTCAATCCTCAGTCCTCAAACCTCAATTCTGAATCCTCAATCCTGCATCCTCAATCTTCAGCCCTCAGTCCTCAACAATCAGTTGTCAATCCTCAATCCCCAATAGAATATCCTCAATTCACAGTTTTCAGTACTCAATACTCAATCTGCCATCTTCAAATCTCTATCCACAAACATCAATTCTCATCACTCAACCCTGAACTTTCAGTCCTCAATGTTCAATCCTCAATCCTCAATTCTCAATCTTCAATCCTCAATACTCAATCTTCAATCCTCAATCATCAATCCTCAATCCTCATTCCTCATTCTTCAATCCTCAACACCCAATCCTCAATCTTCAATCCTCAATCCTCAATCCTCAATCCTCAATCCTCAATCCTCAATCCTCAGACCTCAAACATCAATACTCAACCCTCAGTCCTCGTCCTCAATCCACAACCCTCAGCCCTCGATCCTCAATCTTCAATCATCAATATTCAATCTTCAATCCTCAATCCTCAATCCTCGTTACTCAATCCTCAATCCTCAATGTTCTATCCTCAATACGCAATCCTCAACCTTCAGTCCTCAATCCTCAATCCTCAATCCTCAATGCTCAATCTTCAATCCCCATTACTCAATCTTCAATCCTCAATCATCAATCCTCAATCCTCTATCCTCGTTCCTCAAACCTCAATCCTCAAACCTCGGTCCTCATCCTCAATTCTCAATTCTCAATACTCAACACTCAATCCTCAATCTTCAATCCTCAATAATCAATCTCCAATCCTAGATCCTCAATCCCCAATCCTCAATCCTTAATCCTCAATCTACAATCCTCAATCCCCAGTCCTCAATCTTCAATCCTCAATGCTCAATCCTCAATCCTCAATCCTCAATCTTCAATCCTCAATCCTCAATCCTCAACACTCAACCCTCAATCCTCAGTCCTCAGTCCTCAAACCTCAATCCTCAACCCTCACCCCACATCCTTAATCCTCAATCCTCAATCCTCAATCCTCAATCTTCAATCCTCAATACTCAACCTTCAATAATCAATCCTCAATTCTCAATCCTCAATACTGAATCCTCAATAGTCAATCCTCAATCCCCAATCCTCAATCTTCAATTCTCAATCCTCAATCCTCAACCCTTAATCTTCAATACTCAATACTAAATCTTCAATCCTCAATCCTCAATCCTCAATCCTCAATCCTCAGTCCTCAATCCTCAATGTTCAATCCGCAATACCCAATCCTCAATCGTCAATCCTCAATCCCCAATCCTCAATCTTCAATTCTCAATCCTCAATCCTCAATCCTCAATCCTCAATCCTCAATCCTCAATCCTCAAACTTCAATCCTCAATACTCAACCTTTTAATAATCAATCCTCAATTCTCAATCCTCAATACTCAATCCTCAATCTTCAATCCTCAATACTCAATCTTCAATCCTCAATCATCAATCCTCAATCCTCAATCCTCATTCTTCAATCCTCAATACTCAACCTTCAATAATCAATCCTCAATTCTCAATCCTCAATACTCAATCCTCAATCCTCAATCCTCAATCCTCAATGTTCAATCCGCAATACCCAATCCTCAATCTTCTATACGCAATCCTCAATCCTCAATACTCAATCCTCAATCCTCAATCCTCATTCTTCAATCCTCAATACCCAATCCTCAATCTTCAATCCTCAATCCTCAATCTTCAATTCTCAATCCTCAATCCTCAGTCCTCAGTCCTCAAACCTCAATCCTCAACCCTAAGCCCTCATCCTCAATCCTCAATCCACAATCCTCAATCCTCAATCTTCAATCCTCAATACTCAACCTTCAATAATCAATCCTCAATTCTCTATCCTCAATACTCAATCCTCAATCGTCAATCCTCAATCCCCAATCCTCAATCTTCAATTCTCAATCCTCAATCCTCAATCCTCAATCCTCAATCCTCAATCCTCAATCCTCAAACTTCAATCCTCAATACTCAACCTTCAATAATCAATCCTCAATTCTCAATCCTCAATACTCAATCCTCAATCTTCAATCCTCAATACTCAATCTTCAATCCTCAATCATCAATCCTCAATCCTCAATCCTCATTCTTCAATCCTCAATACTCAACCTTCAATAATCAATCCTCAATTCTCAATCCTCAATACTCAATCCTCAATCGTCAATCCTCAACGCCAATCCTCAATCTTCAATTCTCAATCCTCAATCCTCAATCCTCAATCCTCAATCCTCAATCCTCAATGTTCAATCCGCAATACCGAATCCTCAATCTTCTATCCGCAATCCTCAATCCTCAATCCTCAATCCTCAATCCTCAATCTTCAATCCTCAATACTCAATCTTCAATCCTCAATCATCAAGCCTCAATCCTCAATTCTCAATCCTCAATCCTCAATCCGCAGACCTCAAACATCAATACTCAACCCTCAGTCCTCGTCCTCAATCCACAACCCTCAATCCTCGATCCTCAATACTCAATCCTCAATCCTCAATCCTCAATCCTCAATCCTCAATCCTCATTCTTCAATCCTCAACACCCAATCCTCAATATTCTATCTTCAATCCTCAATCCTCAATTCTCAATTCTCAATCCTCAATCCTCAATCCTCAGACCTCAAACATCAATACTCAACCCTCAGTCCTCGTCCTCAATCCACAACCCTCAATACTCGATCCTCAATCTTCAATCGTCAATATTCAAACTTCAATCCTCAATCCTCAATCCTCAATACTCAATCCTCAATCCTCAATGTTCTATACTCAATACGCAATCCTCAACCCTCAATCCTCAGTCCTCAGTCCTCAAACCTCAATCCTCAACCCTCAGCCCTCATCCTCATTCCTCAATCCTCAATCCTCAATCCTCAATCTTCAATCCTCAATACTCAACCTTCAATAATCAATCCTCAATTCTCAATCCTCAATACTCAATCCTCATTCGTCAATCCTCAATCCCCAATCCTCAATCTACAATTCTCAATCCTCAATCCTCAATCCTCAACCCTTAATCTTCAATACTCAATACTAAATCTTCAATCCTCAATCCTCAATCCTCAATCCTCAATCCTCAGACCTCAATCCTCAATTTTCAATCCTCAATACTCAGTCTTCAATCCTCAATCCTCAATCCTCATTCCTCAATCCTCAATCCTCATTCTTCAATACTCAATACCCAATCCTCAGTCTTCTATCCTCAGTCCTCAATCCTCAATCCTCAATCCTCAATCCTCAATCCTCAGTCCTCAAACCTCAAACCTGAATCCTCAAGCCTGAATCCTCAATCTTCAGACCTCAGTCCTCAACAATCAGTTGTCAATTCTCAATCCTCAATAGTCTATCATCAATTCACAGTTTTCAATACTCAATACTCAACCTGCAATCTTCAAATCTCTATCCACAAACATCAATTCTCATCATTCAACCCTCAACACTCAGTCCCCAATCCTCAATCTTCAATCCTCAATCCTCAATCCTCGATCCTCAATCTTCAATCATCAATACTTAATCTTCAATCCTCCATCCTCAATCCTCAATCCTCAATTTTCAATCCTCAATACTCAATCTTCAATCCTCAATCCTCAGACCTCAAGCATCAATCCTCAACCTTCAGTCATCAATCCTCAATCCTCAATCCTCAATCCCCAATCCTCAATCTTCAATTCTCAATCCTCAATCCTCAATCCTCAATCCTCAATCCTCAATCCTCAATGTTCAATCCGCAATACCCAATCCTCAATCTTCTATCCGCAATCCTCAATCCTCAATACTCAATCCTCAATCCTCAATCCTCATTCTTCAATCCTCAATACCCAATCCTCAATCTTCAATCCTCAATCCTCAATCTTCAATTCTCAATCCTCAATCCTCAGTCCTCAGTCCTCAAACCTCAATCCTCAACCCTAAGCCCTCATCCTCAATCCTCAATCCACAATCCTCAATCCTCAATCTTCAATCCTCAATACTCAACCTTCAATAATCAATCCTCAATTCTCAATCCTCAATACTCAATCCTCAATCGTCAATCCTCAATACTCCATCCTCAATCTTCAATCCTCGATACTCAATCTTCAGTCCTCAATCCTCAATCCTCAATCCTCAATCCTCATTCTTCAACACTCAATACCCAATCGTGAATCTTCAATCCCCAATCCTCAATTCTCAATTCTCAATCCTCAATCCTCAGACCTCAAACACCAATATTCAACCCTCAGTCATCGCCCTCAATCCACAACCCTCAATCCTCAACCCTCAATCTTCAATCATCAGTATTCAATTTTCAATCCTCAATCCTCAATCCTCAATCCTCAATCCTCAATCCTCAATCTTCACTCCTCAATCCTCAATCCTCAACCCTCAATGTTCAATCCTCAATGCCCAATCCTCAGTCTTTAATCCTCAATCCTCAATCCTCAATCCTCAGTCCTCAAACCTAAATCCTGAATCCTCAATCCTGAATCCTCAAGCTTCAGCCCTCAGTCCTCAACAATCACTTGTCAATCCTCAATCCCCAATAGAATATCCTCAATTCACAGCTTTCAGTACCCAATACTCAATCTGCCATCTTCAAATCTCTATCCACAAACATCAATTCTCATCACTCAACCCTGAACTCTCAGTCCTTAATGTTCAATCCTCAATCCTCAATTCTAAATCTTCAATCCTCAATACTCAATCTTCAATCCTCAATCATCAATCCTCAATCCTCATTCCTCATTCTTCAATCCTCAACACCCAATCCTCAATCTTCAATCCTCAATCCTCAATCCTCAATCCTCAATCCTCAATCCTCAATCCTCAGACCTCAAACATCAATACTCAACCCTCAGTCCTCGTCCTCAATCCACAACCCTCAGTCCTCGATCCTCAATCTTCAATCATCAATATTCAACCTTCAATCCTCAATCCTCAATCCTCGTTACTCAATCCTCAATCCTCAATGTTCTATCCTCAATACGCAATCCTCAACCTTCAGTCCTGAATCCTCAATCCTCAATCCTCAATGCTCAATCTTCAATCCTGAATACTCAATCTTCAATCCTCAATCATCAATCCTCAATCCTCTATCCTCGTTCCTCAAACCTCAATCCTCAAACCTCAGTCCTCATCCTCAATTCTCAATTCTCAATACTCAACACTCAATCCTCAATCTTCAATCCTCAATAATCAATCTCCAATCCTAGATCCTCAATCCCCAATCCTCAATCCTTAATCCTCAATCTACAATCCTCAATCCCCAGTCCTCAATCTTCAATCCTCAATGCTCAATCCTCAATCCTCAATCCTCAGTCCTCAATCCTCAATCCTCAACCCTCAAACCTCAAACCTCAATCCTCAACCGTCAGTCCTCGTCCTCAATCGTCAACACTCAATCCTCAATCCTCAATCTCCAATCCTCAATCCTCAATCGTCAGTCTTCAGTCCTCAATCCTCAATCCTCAATCCTCAATTCTCAATCCTCAATCTTCAATCCTCAATACTCAATCTGCAATCTTCAATCCTCAATTCTCAATCTTCAATCCTCAATACTGAGCATTCAATCCTCCATCCTCAATCCTCAATCCTCAATCCTCAATACTCAATCTTCAATCCTCAATCCTCAATCCTCAATCCCCAATCCTCAATCGTCAGTATTCAATCCTCAATTCTCAATCTTCAATCCTCAATCCTCAATCCTCAATCCTCAATCCGCAATCTTCAATCCTCAATACTCAATCTGCAATCTTCAATCCTCAATCCTCAATCCTCAATCCTCAATCCTCATTCTCCAATCCTCAATCCTCAGTCCTCAAACCTCAATTCTGAATCCTCAATCCTGCATCCTCAATCTTCAGCCCTCAGTCCTCAACAATCAGTTGTCAATCCTCAATCCCCAATAGAATATCCTCAATTCACAGTTTTCAGTACTCAATACTCAATCTGCCATCTTCAAATCTCTATCCACAAACATCAATTCTCATCACTCAACCCTGAACTCTCAGTCCTCAATGTTCAATCCTCAATCCTCAATTCTCAATCTTCAATCCTCAATACTCAATCTTCAATCCTCAATCATCAATCCTCAATCCTCATTCCTCATTCTTCAATCCTCAACACCCAATCCTCAATCTTCAATCCTCAATCCTCAATCCTCAATCCTCAATCCTCAATCCTCAATCCTCAGACCTCAAACATCAATACTCAACCCTCAGTCCTCGTCCTCAATCCACAACCCTCAGTCCTCGATCCTCAATCTTCAATCATCAATATTCAATCTTCAATCCTCAATCCTCAATCCTCGTTACTCAATCCTCAATCCTCAATGTTCTATCCTCAATATGCAATCCTCAACCTTCAGTCCTCAATCCTCAGTCCTCAATCCTCAATGCTCAATCTTCAATCCTCAATAATCAATCTTCAATCCTCAACCATCAATCCTCAATCCTCTATCCTCGTTCCTCAAACCTCAATCCTCAAACCTCAGTCCTCATCCTCAATTCTCAATTCTCAATACTCAACACTCAATCCTCAATATTCAATCCTCAATAATCAATCTCCAATCCTAGATCCTCAATCCCCAATCCTCAATCCTGAATCCTCAATCTACAATCCTCAATCCCCAGTCCTCAATCTTCAATCCTCAATGCTCAATCCTCAATCCTCAATCCTCAGTCCTCAATCCTCAATCCTCAACCCTCAAACCTCAATCCTCAACCGTCAGTCCTCGTCCTCAATCGTCAACACTCAATCCTCAATCCTCAATCTCCAATCCTCAATCCTCAATCGTCAGTCTCCAGTCATCAATTCTCAATCTTCAATCCTCAATCATCAACCCTCAATTCTCAATCCGCAAACTTCAATCCTCAATACTCAATCTGCAATCTTCAATCCTCAATCCTCAATCCTCAATCCTCATTCTCCAATCCTCAATCCTCAGTCCTCAAACCTCAATTCTGAATCCTCAATCCTGCATCCTCAATCTTCAGCCCTCAGTCCTCAACAATCAGTTGTCAATCCTCAATCCCCAATAGAATATCCTCAATTCACAGTTTTCAGTACTCAATACTCAATCTGCCATCTTCAAATCTCTATCCACAAACATCAATTCTCATCACTCAACCCTGAACTCTCTGTCCTCAATGTTCAATCCTCAATCCTCAATTCTCAATCTTCAATCCTCAATACTCAATCTTCAATCCTCAATCATCAATCCTCAATCCTCATTCCTCATTCTTCAATCCTCAACACCCAATCCTCAATCTTCAATCCTCAATCCTCAATCATCAATCCTCAATCCTCTATCCTCGTTCCTCAAACCTCAATCCTCAAACCTCAGTCCTCATCCTCAATTCTCAATTCTCAATACTCAACACTCAATCCTCAATCTTCAATCCTCAATAACCAATCTCCAATCCTAGATCCTCAATCCCCAATCCTCAATCCTTAATCCTCAATCTACAATCCTCAATCCCCAGTCCTCAATCATCAATCCTCAATGCTCAATCCTCAATCCTCAATCCTCAGCCCTCAATCCTCAATCGTCAATCCTCAATCCTCCATCCTCAATCTTCAATCCTCGATACTCAATCTTGAGTCCTCAATCCTCAATCCTCAATCCTCAATCCTCATTCTTCAACCCTCAATACCTAATCCTGAATCTTCAATCCCCAATCCTCAATTCTCAATTCTCAATCCTCAATCCTCAGACCTCAAACACCAATATTCAACCCTCAGTCACCGCCCTCAATCCACAACCCTCAATCCTCAACCCTCAATCTTCAATCCTCAATCTTCACTCCTCAATCCTCAATCCTCAACCCTCAATGTTCAATCCTCAATACCCAATCCTCAGTCTTTAATCCTCAATCCTCAATCCTCAATCCTCAGTCCTCAAACCTAAATCCTGAATCCTCAATCCTGAATCCTCAAGCTTCAGCCCTCAGTCCTCAACAATCAGTTGTCAATCCTCAATCCTCAATAGAATATCATCAACTCACAGTTTTAATACTCAATACTCAATCTGCAATAATCAAATCTCTATCCACAAATATCAATCCTCATCATTCAACCCTCAACACTCTGTCCCCAATCCTCAATATTTAATCCTCAATACTCAATCCTTAATCCACAGTCCTCAACCTTCAATCCTCAATTCTCAATCCTCAATCCTCAATCCTCAATACTCAATCCTCAATTCTCAATCCTCGATCGTCATTCTTCAATCCTCAATACTCAATCTTCAATCCTCAATCCTCAATCCTCAATCCTCAATTCTCATTCTTCAATCCTCAATACCCAGTCCTCAATCTTCAACCCTCAATCCTCAATCCTCAATTCTCAATCATCAATCCTCAATACTCAGACCTCAAACATCAATACTCAACCCTCAGTCCTCGTCCTCAATCCACAACACTCAATCCTCGATCCTCAATCTTCAATCATCAATATTCAATCTTCAATCCTCAATCCTCAATCCTCAATACTGTATCCTCAATCCTCAATGTTCAATCCTCAATACCCAATCCTCAATCTTCAATCCTCAATCCTCAATCCTCAATCCTCAATCCTCAATCCTCAATCCTCAATCCTCAATCCTCAGTCCTCAAACCTCAATCCTGACACCTCAATCCTGAATCCTCAATCTTTAGCCCTCAGTCCTCAACAGTCAGTTGTCAATCATCAATCCTCAATAGAATGTCCTCAATTCATAGGTTTCAATAATCAATACTTAACCTGCAATCTTCAACTCTCTGTCCACAAACATCAATTCTCACCACTCAACCCTCAACACTCAGTCCCCAATCCTCAATCTTCAATCCTCAATCCTCAATCCTCAATCCTCAATTATCAATCTTCAATCTCCAATCCTGAATACTCAATCTACAATCCTCAATCCTCAATCCTCAATCCTCTATCCTCAATCCTCATTCTTCATTCCTCAATACCCAATCCTCAATCTTCAATCCTCAATCCTCAATCCTCAATTCTCAACCCTCAATCCTCAGTCCTCAGTCCTCAAACATCCATCCTCAAACCTCAGCCCTCATCATCAATCCTCAATCCTCAATCCTCAATCCTCAATCCTCAACCCTCAATTCTCAATCCGCAAACTTCAATCCTCAATACTCAATCTGCAATCTTCAATCCTCAATCCTCAATCCTCAATCCTCATTCTCCAATCCTCAATCCTCAGTCCTCAAACCTCAATTCTGAATCCTCAATCCTGCAGCCTCAATCTTCAGCCCTCAGTCCTCAACAATCAGTTGTCAATCCTCAATCCCCAATAGAATATCCTCAATTCACAGTTTTCAGTACTCAATACTCAATCTGCCATCTTCAAATCTCTATCCGCAAACATCAATTCTCATCACCCAACCCTGAACTCTCAGTCCTCAATGTTCAATCCTCAATCCTCAATTCTCAATCTTCAATCCTCAATACTCAATCTTCAATCCTCAATCGTCAATCCTCAATCCTCATTACTCATTCTTCAATCCTCAACACCCAATCTTCAATCTTCAATCCTCAATCCTCAATCCTCAATCCTCAATCCTCAATCCTCAATCCTCAGACCACAAACATCAATACTCAACCCTCAGTCCTCGTCCTCAATCCACAACCCTCAGTCCTCGATCCTCTATCTTCAATCATCAATATTCAATCTTCAATCCTCAATCCTCAATCCTCGTTACTCAATCCTCAATCCTCAATGTTCTATCCTCAATACGCAATCCTCAACCTTCAGTCCTCAATCCTCAATCCTCAATCCTCAATGCTCAATCTTCAATCCTCAATACTCAATCTTCAATCCTCAATCATCGATCCTCAATCCTCTATCCTCTTTCCTCAAACCTCAATCCTCAAACCTCAGTCCTCATCCTCAATTCTCAATTCTCAATACTCAACACTCAATCCTCAATCTTCGATCCTCAATAATCAATCTCCAATCCTAGATCCTCAATCCCCAATCCTCAATCCTTAATCCTCAATATTCAATCCTCAATCCCCAGTACTCAATCTTCAATCCTCAATGCTCAATCCTCAAGACCCAATCCTCAGTCCTCAATCCTCAATCCTCAATCCTCGATCCTCAATCCTCAATCTTCAATTCTCAATCCTCAATCCTCAATCCTCAACCCTTAATCTTCAATACTCAATACTAAATCTTCAATCCTCAATCCTCAATCCTCAATCCTCAATCCTCAGTCCTCAATCCTCAATCTTCAATCCTCAATACTCAGTCTTCAATTCTCAATCCTCAATCCTCAATCCTCAATCCTCATTCTTCAATCCTCAATACCCTATCCACAGTCTTCAATCCTCAATCCTCAATCCTCAATCCTCAATCCTCAATCCTCAATCCTCAATCCTCAGTCCTCAAACCTCAAACCTGAATCCTCAATCCTGAATCCTCAACCTTCAGACCTCAGTCCTCAACAGTCAGTTGTCAATTCTCAATCCTCAATAGTCTATCATCAATTCACAGTTTTCAATACTCAATACTCAACCTGCAATCTTCAAATCTCTATCCACAAAGATCAATTCTCATCATTCAACCCTCAACACTCAGTCCCCAATCCTCAATCTTCAATCCTCAATCCTCAATCCTCGATCCTCAATCTTCAATCATCAATACCCAATCTTCAATCCTCCATCCTCAATCCTCAATCCTCAATTTTCAATCCCCAATACTCAATCTTCAATCCTTAATCCTCAATCCTCAATCCTCAATCCTCAATCGTCAGTCTTCAATCCTCAATACTCAATCTTCAATCCTCAATCCTCAATCCTCAATTCTCAATCCTCAATCTTCAATCCTCAATACTCAATCTGCAATCTTCAATCCTCAATTCTCAATCTTCAATCCTCAATACTGAACATTCAATCCTCAATCCTCAATCCTCAATCCCCAATCCTCAATCGTCAGCCTTCAATCCTCAATTCTCAATCTTCAATCCTCAATCCTCAATCCTAAATCCTCAATCCGCAATCTTCAATCCTCAATACTCAATCTGCAATCTTCAATCCTCAATCCTCAATCCTCAATCCTCAATCCTCATTCTCCAATCCTCAATCCTCAGTCCTCAAACCTCAATTCTGAATCCTCAATCCTGCATCCTCAATCTTCAGCCCTCAGTCCTCAACAGTCAGTTGTCAATCCTCAATCCCCAATAGAATATCCTCAATTCACAGCTTTCAGTACTCAATACTCAATCTGCCATCTTCAAATCTCTATCCACAAACATCAATTCTCATCACTCAACCCTGAACTCTCAGTCCTCAATGTTCAATCCTCAATCCTCAATTCTCAATCTTCAATCCTCAATACTCAATCTTCAATCCTCAATCATCAATCCTCAATCCTCATTCCTCATTCTTCAATCCTCAACACCCAATCCTCAATCTTCAATCCTCAATCCTCAATCCTCAATCCTCAATCCTCAATCCTCAATCCTCAGACCTCAAACATCAATACTCAACCCTCAGTCTTCGTCCTCAATCCACAACCCTCAGTCCTCGATCCTCAATCTTCAATCATCAATATTCAATCTTCAATCCTCAATCCTCAATCCTCGTTACTCAATCCTCAATCCTCAATGTTCTATCCTCAATACGCAATCCTCAACCTTCAGTCCTGAATCCTCAATCCTCAATCCTCAATGCTCAATCTTCAATCCTCAATACTCAATCTTCAATCCTCAATCATCAATCCTCAATCCTCTATCCTCGTTCCTCAAACCTCAATCCTCAAACCTCAGTCCACATCCTCAATTCTCAATTCTCAATACTCAACACTCAATCCTCAATCTTCAATCCTCAATAATCAATCTCCAATCCTAGATCCTCAATCCCCAATCCTCAATCCTTAATCCTCAATCTACAATCCTCAATCCCCAGTCCTCAATCTTCAATCCTCAATGCTCAATCCTCAATCCTCAATCCTCAGTCCTCAATCCTCAATCCTCAACCCTCAAACCTCAAACCTCAATCCTCAACCGTCAGTCCTCGTCCTCAATCGTCAACACTCAATCCTCAATCCTCAATCTTCAATCCTCAATACTCAATATTCAATACTCCATCCTCAATCTTCAATCCTCAATCTTCAATCCTCAATCCTCAATCCTCAATCCTCAATCCTCATTCTTCAATCCTCAATCCTCAATCCTCGATCCTCAATTCTCAATCCTCAATACTCAATCCTCAATCGTCAATCCTCAATCCTCCATCCTCAATCTTCAATCCTCGATACTCAATCTTCAGTACTCAATCCTCAATCCTCAATCCTCAATCCTCATTCTTCAACCCTCAATACCCAATCCTGAACCTTCAATCCCCAATCCTCAATTCTCAATTCTCAATCCTCAATCCTCAGACCTCAAACACCAATATTCAACCCTCAGTCACCGCCCTCAATCCACAACCCTCAATCCTCAACCCTCAATCTTCAATCATCAGTATTCAGTTTTCAATCCTCAATCCTCAATCCTCAATCCTCAATCCTCAATCCTCAATCTTCACTCCTCAATCCTCAATCCTCAACCCTCAATGTTCAATCCTCAATACCCAATCCTCAGTCTTTAATCCTCAATCCTCAATCCTCAATCCTCAGTCCTCAAACCTAAATCATGAATCCTCAATCCTGAATCCTCAAGCTTCAGCACTCAGTCCTCAACAATCAGTTGTCAATCCTCAATCCTCAATAGAATATCATCAACTCACAGTTTTAATACTCAATACTCAATCTGCAATATTCAAATCTCTATCCACAAACATCAATCCTCATCATTCAACCCTCAACACTCTGTCCCCAATCCTCAATATTTAATCCTCAATACTCAATCCTTAATCCACAATCCTCAACCTTCAATCCTCAATTCTCAATCTTCAATCCTCAATCCTCAATACTCAATCCTCAATTCTCAATCCTCGATCGTCATTCTTCAATCCTCAATACTCAATCTTCAATCCTCAATCCTCAATCCTCAATCCTCAATCCTCATTCTTCAATCCTCAATACCCAGTCCTCAATCTTCAACCCTCAATCCTCAATCCTCAATTCTCAATCATCAATCCTCAATACTCAGACCTCAAACATCAATACTCAACCCTCAGTCCTCGTCCTCAATCCACAACACTCAATCCTCGATCCTCAATCTTCAATCATCAATATTCAATCTTCAATCCTCAATCCTCAATCCTCAATACTGTATCCTCAATCCTCAATGTTCAATCCTCAATACCCAATCCTCAATCTTCAATCCTCAATCCTCAATCCTCAATCCTCAATCCTCAATCCTCAATCCTCAATCCTCAATCCTCAGTCCTCAAACCTCAATCCTGACACCTCAATCCTGAATCCTCAATCTTTAGCCCTCAGTCCTCAACAGTCAGTTGTCAATCATCAATCCTCAATAGAATGTCCTCAATTCATAGGTTTCAATAATCAATACTTAACCTGCAATCTTCAACTCTCTGTCCACAAACATCAATTCTCATCACTCAACCCTCAACACTCAGTCCCCAATCCTCAATCTTCAATCCTCAATCCTCAATCCTCAATCCTCAATTATCAATCTTCAATCTCCAATCCTGAATACTCAATCTACAATCCTCAATCCTCAATCCTCAATCCTCTATCCTCAATCCTCATTCTTCATTCCTCAATACCCAATCCTCAATCTTCAATCCTCAATCCTCAATCCTCAATTCTCAACCCTCAATCCTCAGTCCTCAGTCCTCAAACATCCATCCTCAAACCTCAGCCCTCATCATCAATCCTCAATCCTCAATCCTCAATCCTCAATCCTCAACCCTCAATTCTCAATCCGCAAACTTCAATCCTCAATACTCAATCTGCAATCTTCAATCCTCAATCCTCAATCCTCAATCCTCATTCTCCAATCCTCAATCCTCAGTCCTCAAACCTCAATTCTGAATCCTCAATCCTGCAGCCTCAATCTTCAGCCCTCAGTCCTCAACAATCAGTTGTCAATCCTCAATCCCCAATAGAATATCCTCAATTCACAGTTTTCAGTACTCAATACTCAATCTGCCATTTTCAAATCTCTATCCGCAAACATCAATTCTCATCACCCAACCCTGAACTCTCAGTCCTCAATGTTCAATCCTCAATCCTCAATTCTCAATCTTCAATCCTCAATACTCAATCTTCAATCCTCAATCGTCAATCCTCAATCCTCATTCCTCATTCTTCAATCCTCAACACCCAATCCTCAATCTTCAATCCTCAATCCTCAATCCTCAATCCTCAATCCTCAATCCTCAATCCTCAGACCACAAACATCAATACTCAACCCTCAGTCCTCGTCCTCAATCCACAACCCTCAGTCCTCGATCCTCTATCTTCAATCATCAATATTCAATCTTCAATCCTCAATCCTCAATCCTCGTTACTCAATCCTCAATCCTCAATGTTCTATCCTCAATACGCAATCCTCAACCTTCAGTCCTCAATCCTCAATCCTCAATCCTCAATGCTCAATCTTCAATCCTCAATACTCAATCTTCAATCCTCAATCATCAATCCTCAATCCTCTATCCTCTTTCCTCAAACCTCAATCCTCAAACCTCAGTCCTCATCCTCAATTCTCAATTCTCAATACTCAACACTCAATCCTCAATCTTCGATCCTCAATAATCAATCTCCAATCCTAGATCCTCAATCCCCAATTCTGAATCCTTAATCCTCAATATTCAATCCTCAATCCCCAGTACTCAATCTTCAATCCTCAATGCTCAATCCTCAAGACCCAATCCTCAGTCCTCAATCCTCAATCCTCAATCCTCGATCCTCAATCCTCAATCTTCAATTCTCAATCCTCAATCCTCAATCCTCAACCCTTAATCTTCAATACTCAATACTAAATCTTCAATCCTCAATCCTCAATCCTCAATCCTCAATCCTCAGTCCTCAATCCTCAATCTTCAATCCTCAATACTCAGTCTTCAATTCTCAATCCTCAATCCTCAATCCTCAATCCTCATTCTTCAATCCTCAATACCCAATCCACAGTCTTCAATCCTCAATCCTCAACCCTCAATCCTCAATCCTCAATCCTCAATCCTCAATCCTCAATCCTCAGTCCTCAAACCTCAAACCTGAATCCTCAATCCTGAATCCTCAACCTTCAGACCTCAGTCCTCAACAGTCAGTTGTCAATTCTCAATCCTCAATAGTCTATCATCAATTCACAGTTTTCAATACTCAATACTCAACCTGCAATCTTCAAATCTCTATCCACAAAGATCAATTCTCATCATTCAACCCTCAACACTCAGTCCCCAATCCTCAATCTTCAATCCTCAATCCTCAATCCTCGATCCTCAATCTTCAATCATCAATACTCAATCTTCAATCCTCCATCCTCAATCCTCAATCCTCAATTTTCAATCCCCAATACTCAATCATCAATCCTTAATCCTCAATCCTCAATCCTCAATCCTCAATCGTCAGTCTTCAATCCTCAATACTCAATCTTCAATCCTCAATCCTCAATCCTCAATTCTCAATCCTCAATCTTCAATCCTCAATCCTCAATCCTCAATCCTCAATCCGCAATCTTCAATCCTCAATACTCAGTCTGCAATCTTCAATCCTCAATCCTCAATCCTCAATCCTCATTCTCCAATCCTCAATCCTCAGTCCTCAAACCTCAATTCTGAATCCTCAATCCTGCATCCTCAACCTTCAGCCCTCAGTCCTCAACAATCAGTTGTCAATCCTCAATCCCCAATAGAATATCCTCAATTCACAGTTTTCAGTACTCAATACTCAATCTGCCATCTTCAAATCTCTATCCACAAACATCAATTCTCATCACTCAACCCTGAACTCTCAGTCCTCAATGTTCAATCCTCAATCCTCAATTCTCAATCTTCAATCCTCAATACTCAATCTTCAATCCTCAATCATCAATCTTCAATCCTCCATCCTCAATCCTCAATGTTCAATCCGCAATACCCAATCCTCAATCTTCTATCAGCAATCCTCAATACTCAATCCTCAATCCTCAATCCTCAATCCTCAATCTTCAATCCTCAATACTCAATCTTCAATCCTCAATACTCGATCCTCAATCCTCAATCCTCATTCTTCAATCCTCAACACCCAATCATCAATCTTCAATCCTCAGTCCTCAATCCTCAATTCTCAATCCTCAATCCTCAATCCTCAGACCTCAAACATCAATACTCGACCATCAGTCCTCGTCGTCAATCCACAACCCTCAATCCTCGATCCTCAATCTTCAATCATCAATATTCAATCTTCAATCCTCAATCCTCAATCCTCAATACTCAATCCTCATTCTTCAATCCTCAACACCCAATCATCAATCTTCAATCCTCAATCCTCAATCCTCATTCTTCAATCCTCAATACCCAATCCACAGTCTTCAATCCTCAATCCTCAATCCTCAATCCTTAATCCTCAATCCTCAATCCTCAATCCTCAATCCTCAATCCTCAATCCTCAATCCTCAGTAATCAATCATCAATCTTCAATACTCAATCGTCATTCCTCAGTCCTCAATCGTCAATCCTCAATCCTCGTTCCTCAAACCTCAATCCTCAAACCTCAGTCCTCATCCTCAATTCTCAATTCTCAATACTCAACACTCAATCCTCAATCTTCAAACCTCAATAATCAATCTCCAATCCTAGATCCTCAATCCCCAGTCCTCAATCCTTAATCCTCAATCTACAATCCTCAATCCCCAGTCCTCAATCTTCAATCCTCAATGCTCAATCCTCAATCCTCAATCCTCAGTCCTCAATACTCAATCCTCAACCCTCAAACCTCAATCCTCAACCGTCAGTCCTCGTCCTCAATCGTCAACACTCAATCCTCAATCCTCAATCTTCAATCCTCAATACTCAATATTCAATACTCCATCGTCAATCTTCAATCCTCAATCTTCAATCCTCAATCCTCAATCCTCAATCCTCAATCCTCATTCTTCAATCCTCAATACCCAATCCTCAATCTTCAATCCTCAATCCTCAATCCTCAACACTCAACCCTCAATCCTCAGTCCTCAGTCCTCAAACCTCAATCCTCAACCCTCAGCCCTCATCCTTAATCCTCAATCCTCAATCCTCAATCCTCAATCTTCAATCCTCAATACTCAACCTTCAATAATCAATCCTCAATTCTCAATCCTCAATACTCAATCCTCAATCGTCAATCCTCAATCCTCCATCCTCAATCTTCAATCCTCGATACTCAATCTTCAGTCCTCAATCCTCAATCCTCAATCCTCAATCCTCATTCTTCAACCCTCAATACCCAATCCTGAATCTTCAATCCCCAATCCTCAATTCTCAATTCTCAATCCTCAATCCTCAGACCTCAAACACCAATATTCAACCCTCAGTCATCGCCCTCAATCCACAACCCTCAATCCTCAACCCTCAATCTTCAGTCATCAGTATTCAATTTTCAATCCTCAATCCTCAATCCTCAATCCTCAATCCTCAATCCTCAATCTTCACTCCTCAATCCTCAATCCTCAACCCTCAATGTTCAATCCTCAATACCCAATCCTCTGTCTTTAATCCTCAATCCTCAATCCTCGTTACTCAATCCTCAATCCTCAATGTTCTATCCTCAATACGCAATCCTCAACCTTCAGTCCTCAATCCTCAATCCTCAATCCTCAATGCTCAATCTTCAATCCTCAATACTCAATCTTCAATCCTCAATCATCAATCCTCAATCCTCTATCCTCGTTCCTCAAACCTCAATCCTCAAACCTCAGTCCTCATCCTCAATTCTCAATTCTCAATACTCAACACTCAGTCCTCAATCTTCAATCCTCAATAATCAATCTCCAATCCTAGATCCTCAATCCCCAATCCTCAATCCTTAATCCTCAATCTACAATCCTCAATCCCCAGTCCTCAATCTTCAATCCTCAATGCTCAATCCACAATCCTCAATCCTCAGTCCTCAATCCTCAATCCTCAACCCTCAAACCTCAATCCTCAACCGTCAGTCCTCGTCCTCAATCGTCAACACTCAATCCTCAATCCTCAATCTTCAATCCTCAATACTCAATATTCAATACTCCATCCTCAATCTTCAATCCTCAATCTTCAATCCTCAATCCTCAATCCTCAATCCTCAATCCTCATTCTTCAATCCTCAATACCCAATCCTCAATCTTCAATCCTCAATCCTCAATCCTCAACACTCAACCCTCAATCCTCAGTCCTCAGTCCTCAAACCTCAATCCTCAACCCTCAGCCCTCATCCTTAATCCTCAATCCTCAATCCTCAATCCTCAAACTTCAATCCTCAATACTCAACCTTCAATAATCAATCCTCAATTCTCAATCCTCAATACTCAATCCTCAATCGTCAATCCTCAATCCCCAATCCTCAATCTTCAATTCTCAATCCTGAATCCTCAACCCTTAATCTTCAATACTCAATACTAAATCTTCAATCCTCAATCCTCAATCCTCAATCCTCAATCCTCAGTCTGCAATCCTTAATCCTCAAACCTCAATCCTCAATCCTCAATCCTCAATCCTCAGTAATCAATCATCAATCTTCAATACTCAATCCTCAATCCTCAGTAATCAAGCCTCAATCTTCAATACTCAATCGTCATTCCTCAGTCCTCAATCCTCAATCCTCTATCCTCGTTCCTCAAACCTCAATCGTCAAACCTGAGTCCTCATCCTCAATTCTCAATTCTCAATCCTCAACCCTCAATCCTCAACCTTCAATCCTCAATAATCAATCTCCAATCCTAGATCCTCAATCCCCAATCCTCAATCCTTAACCCTCAATCTTCAATCCTCAATCCCCAGTCCTCAATGTTCAATCCTCAATGCTCAATCCTCAATCCGCAATCCTCAGTCCTCAATCCTCAATACTCAATCCTCAATTCTCAATCCTCAATCCTCAATTCTCAATCATCAATCCTCAATACTCAGACCTCAAACATCAATACTCAACCCTCAGTCCTCGTCCTCAATCCACAACACTCAATCCTCGATCCTCAATCTTCAATCATCAATATTCAATCTTCAATCCTCAATCCTCAATCCTCAATACTGTATCCTCAATCCTCAATGTTCAATCCTCAATACCCAATCCTCAATCTTCAATCCTCAATCCTCAATCCTCAATCCTCAATCCTCAATCCTCAATCCTCAATCCTCAATCCTCAGTCCTCAAACCTCAATCCTGACACCTCAATCCTGAATCCTCAATCTTTAGCCCTCAGTCCTCAACAGTCAGTTGTCAATCATCAATCCTCAATAGAATGTCCTCAATTCATAGGTTTCAATAATCAATACTTAACCTGCAATCTTCAACTCTCTGTCCACAAACATCAATTCTCATCACTCAACCCTCAACACTCAGTCCCCAATCCTCAATCTTCAATCCTCAATCCTCAATCCTCAATCCTCAATTATCAATCTTCAATCTCCAATCCTGAATACTCAATCTACAATCCTCAATCCTCAATCCTCAATCCTCTATCCTCAATCCTCATTCTTCATTCCTCAATACCCAATCCTCAATCTTCAATCCTCAATCCTCAATCCTCAATTCTCAACCCTCAATCCTCAGTCCTCAGTCCTCAAACATCCATCCTCAAACCTCAGCCCTCATCATCAATCCTCAATCCTCAATCCTCAATCCTCAATCCTCAACCCTCAATTCTCAATCCGCAAACTTCAATCCTCAATACTCAATCTGCAATCTTCAATCCTCAATCCTCAGTCCTCAATCCTCATTCTCCAATCCTCAATCCTCAGTCCTCAAACCTCAATTCTGAATCCTCAATCCTGCAGCCTCAATCTTCAGCCCTCAGTCCTCAACAATCAGTTGTCAATCCTCAATCCCCAATAGAATATCCTCAATTCACAGTTTTCAGTACTCAATACTCAATCTGCCATCTTCAAATCTCTATCCGCAAACATCAATTCTCATCACCCAACCCTGAACTCTCAGTCCTCAATGTTCAATCCTCAATCCTCAATTCTCAATCTTCAATCCTCAATACTCAATCTTCAATCCTCAATCGTCAATCCTCAATCCTCATTACTCATTCTTCAATCCTCAACACCCAATCCTCAATCTTCAATCCTCAATCCTCAATCCTCAATCCTCAATCCTCAATCCTCAATCCTCAGACCACAAACATCAATACTCAACCCTCAGTCCTCGTCCTCAATCCACAACCCTCAGTCCTCGATCCTCTATCTTCAATCATCAATATTCAATCTTCAATCCTCAATCCTCAATCCTCGTTACTCAATCCTCAATCCTCAATGTTCTATCCTCAATACGCAATCCTCAACCTTCAGTCCTCAATCCTCAATCCTCAATCCTCAATGCTCAATCTTCAATCCTCAATACTCAATCTTCAATCCTCAATCATCAATCCTCAATCCTCTATCCTCTTTCCTCAAACCTCAATCCTCAAACCTCAGTCCTCATCCTCAATTCTCAATTCTCAATACTCAACACTCAATCCTCAATCTTCGATCCTCAATAATCAATCTCCAATCCTAGATCCTCAATCCCCAATCCTCAATCCTTAATCCTCAATATTCAATCCTCAATCCCCAGTACTCAATCTTCAATCCTCAATGCTCAATCCTCAAGACCCAATCCTCAGTCCTCAATCCTCAATCCTCAATCCTCGATCCTCAATCCTCAATCTTCAATTCTCAATCCTCAATCCTCAATCCTCAACCCTTAATCTTCAATACTCAATACTAAATCTTCAATCCTCAATCCTCAATCCTCAATCCTCAATCCTCAGTCCTCAATCCTCAATCTTCAATCCTCAATACTCAGTCTTCAATTCTCAATCCTCAATCCTCAATCCTCAATCCTCATTCTTCAATCCTCAATACCCAATCCACAGTCTTCAATCCTCAATCCTCAATCCTCAATCCTCAATCCTCAATCCTCAATCCTCAATCCTCAGTCCTCAAACCTCAAACCTGAATCCTCAATCCTGAATCCTCAACCTTCAGACCTCAGTCCTCAACAGTCAGTTGTCAATTCTCAATCCTCAATAGTCTATCATCAATTCACAGTTTTCAATACTCAATACTCAACCTGCAATCTTCAAATCTCTATCCACAAAGATCAATTCTCATCATTCAACCCTCAACACTCAGTCCCCAATCCTCAATCTTCAATCCTCAATCCTCAATCCTCGATCCTCAATCTTCAATCATCAATACCCAATCTTCAATCCTCCATCCTCAATCCTCAATCCTCAATTTTCAATCCCCAATACTCAATCTTCAATCCTTAATCCTCAATCCTCAATCCTCAATCCTCAATCGTCAGTCTTCAATCCTCAATACTCAATCTTCAATCCTCAATCCTCAATCCTCAATTCTCAATCCTCAATCTTCAATCCTCAATACTCAATCTGCAATCTTCAATCCTCAATTCTCAATCTTCAATCCTCAATACTGAACATTCAATCCTCAATCCTCAATCCTCAATCCCCAATCCTCAATCGTCAGCCTTCAATCCTCAATTCTCAATCTTCAATCCTCAATCCTCAATCCTAAATCCTCAATCCGCAATCTTCAATCCTCAATACTCAATCTGCAATCTTCAATCCTCAATCCTCAATCCTCAATCCTCAATCCTCATTCTCCAATCCTCAATCCTCAGTCCTCAAACCTCAATTCTGAATCCTCAATCCTGCATCCTCAATCTTCAGCCCTCAGTCCTCAACAATCAGTTGTCAATCCTCAATCCCCAATAGAATATCCTCAATTCACAGCTTTCAGTACTCAATACTCAATCTGCCATCTTCAAATCTCTATCCACAAACATCAATTCTCATCACTCAACCCTGAACTCTCAGTCCTCAATGTTCAATCCTCAATCCTCAATTCTCAATCTTCAATCCTCAATACTCAATCTTCAATCCTCAATCATCAATCCTCAATCCTCATTCCTCATTCTTCAATCCTCAACACCCAATCCTCAATCTTCAATCCTCAATCCTCAATCCTCAATCCTCAATCCTCAATCCTCAATCCTCATACCTCAAACACCAATACTCAACCCTCAGTCCTCGTCCTCAATCCACAACCCTCAGTCCTCGATCCTCAATCTTCAATCATCAATATTCAATCTTCAATCCTCAATCCTCAATCCTCGTTACTCAATCCTCAATCCTCAATGTTCTATCCTCAATACGCAGTCCTCAACCTTCAGTCCTGAATCCTCAATCCTCAATCCTCAATGCTCAATCTTCAATCCTCAATACTCAATCTTCAATCCTCAATCATCAATCCTCAATCCTCTATCCTCGTTCCTCAAACCTCAATCCTCAAACCTCAGTCCACATCCTCAATTCTCAATTCTCAATACTCAACACTCAATCCTCAATCTTCAATCCTCAATAATCAATCTCCAATCCTAGATCCTCAATCCCCAATCCTCAATCCTTAATCCTCAATCTACAATCCTCAATCCCCAGTCCTCAATCTTCAATCCTCAATGCTCAATCCTCAATCCTCAATCCTCAGTCCTCAATCCTCAATCCTCAACCCTCAAACCTCAAACCTCAATCCTCAACCGTCAGTCCTCGTCCTCAATCGTCAACACTCAATCCTCAATCCTCAATCTTCAATCCTCAATACTCAATATTCAATACTCCATCCTCAATCTTCAATCCTCAATCTTCAATCCTCAATCCTCAATCCTCAATCCTCAATCCTCATTCTTCAATCCTCAATCCTCAATCCTCGATCCTCAATTCTCAATCCTCAATACTCAATCCTCAATCGTCAATCCTCAATCCTCCATCCTCAATCTTCAATCCTCGATACTCAATCTTCAGTACTCAATCCTCAATCCTCAATCCTCAATCCTCATTCTTCAACCCTCAATACCCAATCCTGAACCTTCAATCCCCAATCCTCAATTCTCAATTCTCAATCCTCAATCCTCAGACCTCAAACACCAATATTCAACCCTCAGTCACCGCCCTCAATCCACAACCCTCAATCCTCAACCCTCAATCTTCAATCATCAGTATTCAGTTTTCAATCCTCAATCCTCAATCCTCAATCCTCAATCCTCAATCCTCAATCTTCACTCCTCAATCCTCAATCCTCAACCCTCAATGTTCAATCCTCAATACCCAATCCTCAGTCTTTAATCCTCAATCCTCAATCCTCAATCCTCAACCCTCAATGTTCAATCCTCAATACCCAATCCTCAGTCTTTAATCCTCAATCCTCAATCCTCAATCCTCAGTCCTCAAACCTAAATCATGAATCCTCAATCCTGAATCCTCAATTATCAATCTTCAATCTCCAATCCTGAATACTCAATCTACAATCCTCAATCCTCAATCCTCAATCCTCTATCCTCAATCCTCATTCTTCATTCCTCAATACCCAATCCTCAATCTTCAATCCTCAATCCTCAATCCTCAATTCTCAACCCTCAATCCTCAGTCCTCAGTCCTCAAACATCCATCCTCAAACCTCAGCCCTCATCATCAATCCTCAATCCTCAATCCTCAATCCTCAATCCTCAACCCTCAATTCTCAATCCGCAAACTTCAATCCTCAATACTCAATCTGCAATCTTCAATCCTCAATCCTCAATCCTCAATCCTCATCCTCCAATCCTCAATCCTCAGTCCTCAAACCTCAATTCTGAATCCTCAATCCTGCAGCCTCAACCTTCAGCCCTCAGTCCTCAACAATCAGTTGTCAATCCTCAATCCCCAATAGAATATCCTCAATTCACAGTTTTCAGTACTCAATACTCAATCTGCCATCTTCAAATCTCTATCCGCAAACATCAATTCTCATCACCCAACCCTGAACTCTCAGTCCTCAATGTTCAATCCTCAATCCTCAATTCTCAATCTTCAATCCTTAATACTCAATCTTCAATCCTCAATCGTCAATCCTCAATCCTCATTCCTCATTCTTCAATCCTCAACACCCAATCCTCAATCTTCAATCCTCAATCCTCAATCCTCAATCCTCAATCCTCAATCCTCAATCCTCAGACCACAAACATCAATACTCAACCCTCAGTCCTCGTCCTCAATCCACAACCCTCAGTCCTCGATCCTCTATCTTCAATCATCAATATTCAATCTTCAATCCTCAATCCTCAATCCTCGTTACTCAATCCTCAATCCTCAATGTTCTATCCTCAATACGCAATCCTCAACCTTCAGTCCTCAATCCTCAATCCTCAATCCTCAATGCTCAATCTTCAATCCTCAATACTCAATCTTCAATCCTCAATCATCAATCCTCAATCCTCTATCCTCTTTCCTCAAACCTCAATCCTCAAACCTCAGTCCTCATCCTCAATTCTCAATTCTCAATACTCAACACTCAATCCTCAATCTTCGATCCTCAATAATCAATCTCCAATCCTAGATCCTCAATCCCCAATCCTCAATCCTTAATCCTCAATATTCAATCCTCAATCCCCAGTACTCAATCTTCAATCCTCAATGCTCAATCCTCAAGACCCAATCCTCAGTCCTCAATCCTCAATCCTCAATCCACGATCCTCAATCCTCAATCTTCAATTCTCAATCCTCAATCCTCAATCCTCAACCCTTAATCTTCAATACTCAATACTAAATCTTCAATCCTCAATCCTCAATCCTCAATCCTCAATCCTCAGTCCTCAATCCTCAATCTTCAATCCTCAATACTCAGTCTTCAATTCTCAATCCTCAATCCTCAATCCTCAATCCTCATTCTTCAATCCTCAATACCCAATCCACAGTCTTCAATCCTCAATCCTCAATCCTCAATCCTCAATCCTCAATCCTCAATCCTCAATCCTCAATCCTCAGTCCTCAAACCTCAAACCTGAATCCTCAATCCTGAATCCTCAACCTTCAGACCTCAGTCCTCAACAGTCAGTTGTCAATTCTCAATCCTCAATAGTCTATCATCAATTCACAGTTTTCAATACTCAATACTCAACCTGCAATCTTCAAGTCTCTATCCACAAAGATCAATTCTCATCATTCAACCCTCAACACTCAGTCCCCAATCCTCAATCTTCAATCCTCAATCCTCAATCCTCGATCCTCAATCTTCAATCATCAATACTCAATCTTCAATCCTCCATCCTCAATCCTCAATCCTCAATTTTCAATCCCCAATACTCAATCTTCAATCCTTAATCCTCAATCCTCAATCCTCAATCCTCAATCGTCAGTCTTCAATCCTCAATACTCAATCTTCAATCCTCAATCCTCAATCCTCAATTCTCAATCCTCAATCTTCAATCCTCAATCCTCAATCCTCAATCCTCAATCCGCAATCTTCAATCCTCAATACTCAGTCTGCAATCTTCAATCCTCAATCCTCAATCCTCAATCCTCATTCTCCAATCCTCAATCCTCAGTCCTCAAACCTCAATTCTGAATCCTCAATCCTGCATCCTCAACCTTCAGCCCTCAGTCCTCAACAATCAGTTGTCAATCCTCAATCCCCAATAGAATATCCTCAATTCACAGTTTTCAGTACTCAATACTCAATCTGCCATCTTCAAATCTCTATCCACAAACATCAATTCTCATCACTCAACCCTGAACTCTCAGTCCTCAATGTTCAATCCTCAATCCTCAATTCTCAATCTTCAATCCTCAATACTCAATCTTCAATCCTCAATCATCAATCTTCAATCCTCCATCCTCAATCCTCAATGTTCAATCCGCAATACCCAATCCTCAATCTTCTATCAGCAATCCTCAATACTCAATCCTCAATCCTCAATCCTCAATCCTCAATCTTCAATCCTCAATACTCAATCTTCAATCCTCAATACTCGATCCTCAATCCTCAATCCTCATTCTTCAATCCTCAACACCCAATCATCAATCTTCAATCCTCAGTCCTCAATCCTCAATTCTCAATCCTCAATCCTCAATCCTCAGACCTCAAACATCAATACTCGACCATCAGTCCTCGTCCTCAATCCACAACCCTCAATCCTCGATCCTCAATCTTCAATCATCAATATTCAATCTTCAATCCTCAATCCTCAATCCTCAATACTCAATCCTCATTCTTCAATCCTCAACACCCAATCATCAATCTTCAATCCTCAATCCTCAATCCTCATTCTTCAATCCTCAATACCCAATCCACAGTCTTCAATCCTCAATCCTCAATCCTCAATCCTTAATCCTCAATCCTCAATCCTCAATCCTCAATCCTCAATCCTCAATCCTCAATCCTCAGTAATCAATCATCAATCTTCAATACTCAATCGTCATTCCTCAGTCCTCAATCCTCAATCCTCAATCCTCGTTCCTCAAACCTCAATCCTCAAACCTCAGTCCTCATCCTCAATTCTCAATTCTCAATACTCAACACTCAATCCTCAATCTTCAAACCTCAATAATCAATCTCCAATCCTAGATCCTCAATCCCCAATCCTCAATCCTTAATCCTCAATCTACAATCCCCAATCCCCAGTCCTCAATCTTCAATCCTCAATGCTCAATCCTCAATCCTCAATCCTCAGTCCTCAATCCTCAATCCTCAACCCTCAAACCTCAATCCTCAACCGTCAGTCCTCGTCCTCAATCGTCAACACTCAATCCTCAATCCTCAATCTTCAATCCTCAATACTCAATATTCAATACTCCATCCTCAATCTTCAATCCTCAATCTTCAATCCTCAATCCTCAATCCTCAATCCTCAATCCTCATTCTTCAATCCTCAATACCCAATCCTCAATCTTCAATCCTCAATCCTCAATCCTCAACACTCAACCCTCAATCCTCAGTCCTCAGTCCTCAAACCTCAATCCTCAACCCTCAGCCCTCATCCTTAATCCTCAATCCTCAATCCTCAATCCTCAATCTTCAATCCTCAATACTCAACCTTCAATAATCAATCCTCAATTCTCAATCCTCAATACTCAATCCTCAATCGTCAATCCTCAATCCTCCATCCTCAATCTTCAATCCTCGATACTCAATCTTCAGTCCTCAATCCTCAATCCTCAATCCTCAATCCTCATTCTTCAACCCTCAATACCCAATCCTGAATCTTCAATCCCCAATCCTCAATTCTCAATTCTCAATCCTCAATCCTCAGACCTCAAACACCAATATTCAACCCTCAGTCATCGCCCTCAATCCACAACCCTCAATCCTCAACCCTCAATCTTCAGTCATCAGTATTCAATTTTCAATCCTCAATCCTCAATCCTCAATCCTCAATCCTCAATCCTCAATCTTCACTCCTCAATCCTCAATCCTCAACCCTCAATGTTCAATCCTCAATACCCAATCCTCTGTCTTTAATCCTCAATCCTCAATCCTCGTTACTCAATCCTCAATCCTCAATGTTCTATCCTCAATACGCAATCCTCAACATTCAGTCCTCAATCCTCAATCCTCAATCCTCAATGCTCAATCTTCAATCCTCAATACTCAATCTTCAATCCTCAATCATCAATCCTCAATCCTCTATCCTCGTTCCTCAAACCTCAATCCTCAAACCTCAGTCCTCATCCTCAATTCTCAATTCTCAATACTCAACACTCAGTCCTCAATCTTCAATCCTCAATAATCAATCTCCAATCCTAGATCCTCAATCCCCAATCCTCAATCCTTAATCCTCAATCTACAATCCTCAATCCCCAGTCCTCAATCTTCAATCCTCAATGCTCAATCCACAATCCTCAATCCTCAGTCCTCAATCCTCAATCCTCAACCCTCAAACCTCAATCCTCAACCGTCAGTCCTCGTCCTCAATCGTCAACACTCAATCCTCAATCCTCAATCTTCAATCCTCAATACTCAATATTCAATACTCCATCCTCAATCTTCAATCCTCAATCTTCAATCCTCAATCCTCAATCCTCAATCCTCAATCCTCATTCTTCAATCCTCAATACCCAATCCTCAATCTTCAATCCTCAATCCTCAATCCTCAACACTCAACCCTCAATCCTCAGTCCTCAGTCCTCAAACCTCAATCCTCAACCCTCAGCCCTCATCCTTAATCCTCAATCCTCAATCCTCAATCCTCAAACTTCAATCCTCAATACTCAACCTTCAATAATCAATCCTCAATTCTCAATCCTCAATACTCAATCCTCAATCGTCAATCCTCAATCCCCAATCCTCAATCTTCAATTCTCAATCCTGAATCCTCAACCCTTAATCTTCAATACTCAATACTAAATCTTCAATCCTCAATCCTCAATCCTCAATCCTCAATCCTCAGTCTGCAATCCTTAATCCTCAAACCTCAATCCTCAATCCTCAATCCTCAATCCTCAGTAATCAATCATCAATCTTCAATACTCAATCCTCAATCCTCAGTAATCAAGCCTCAATCTTCAATACTCAATCGTCATTCCTCAGTCCTCAATCCTCAATCCTCTATCCTCGTTCCTCAAACCTCAATCGTCAAACCTGAGTCCTCATCCTCAATTCTCAATTCTCAATCCTCAACCCTCAATCCTCAACCTTCAATCCTCAATAATCAATCTCCAATCCTAGATCCTCAATCCCCAATCCTCAATCCTTAACCCTCAATCTTCAATCCTCAATCCCCAGTCCTCAATGTTCAATCCTCAATGCTCAATCCTCAATCCTCAATCCTCAGTCCTCAATCCTCAATACTCAATCCTCAATTCTCAATCCTCAATCCTCAATCCTCAGACCTCAAACATCAATACTCAACCGTCAGTCCTCGTCCTCAATCCACAACCCTCAATCCTCGATCCTCAATACTCAATCCTCAATCCTCAATCCTCAATCGTCAATCCTCAATCCTCAATCTTCATTCTTCAATCCTCAACACCCAATCCACAATCTTCAATCCTCAATCCTCAATCCTCAATTCTCAATCCTCAATCCTCAATCCTCAATCCTCAATCCTCAACCCTCAATCTTCAATCATCAGTATTCAATTTTCAATCCTCAATCGTCAATCCTCAATCCTCAATCCTCAATCCTCAATCTTCACTCCTCAATCCTCAATCCTCAACCCTCAATGTTCAATCCTCAATACCCAATCCTCAGTCTTTAATCCTCAATCCTCAATCCTCAATCCTCAGTCCTCAAACCTAAATCCTGAATCCTCAATCCTGAATCCTCAAGCTTCAGCCCTCAGTCCTCAACAATCAGTTGTCAATCCTCAATCCTCAATAGAATATCATCAACTCACAGTTATAATACTCAATACTCAATCTGCAATATTCAAATCTCTATCCACAAACATCAATCCTCATCATTCAAACCTCAACACTCAGTCCCCAATCCTCAATATTTAATCCTCAATACTCAATCCTTAATCCACAATCCTCAACCTTCAATCCTCAATTCTCAATCTTCAATCCTCAATCCTCAATACTCAATCCTCAATTCTCAATCCTCGATCGTCATTCTTCAATCCTCAATACTCAATCTTCAATCCTCAATCCTCAATCCTCAATCCTCAATCCTCATTCTTCAATCCTCAATACCCAGTCCTCAATCTTCAACCCTCAATCCTCAATCCTCAATTCTCAATCATCAATCCTCAATACTCAGACCTCAAACATCAATACTCAACCCTCAGTCCTCGTCCTCAATCCACAACACTCAATCCTCGATCCTCAATCTTCAATCATCAATATTCAATCTTCAATCCTCAATCCTCAATCCTAAATACTGTATCCTCAATCCTCAATGTTCAATCCTCAATACCCAATCCTCAATCTTCAATCCTCAATCCTCAATCCTCAATCCTCAATCCTCAATCCTCAATCCTCAATCCTCAATCCTCAGTCCTCAAACCTCAATCCTGACACCTCAATCCTGAATCCTCAATCTTTAGCCCTCAGTCCTCAACAATCAGTTGTCAATCATCAATCCTCAATAGAATATCCTCAATTCATAGGTTTCAATAATCAATACTTAACCTGCAATCTTCAACTCTCTGTCCACAAACATCAATTCTCATCACTCAACCCTCAACACTCAGTCCCCAATCCTCAATCTTCAATCCTCAATCCTCGATCCTCAATCCTCAATTATCAATCTTCAATCTCCAATCCTGAATACTCAATCTACAATCCTCAATCCTCAATCCTCAATCCTCTATCCTCAATCCTCATTCTTCATTCCTCAATACCCAATACTCAATCTTCAATCCTCAATCCTCAATCCTCAATTCTCAACCCTCAATCCTCAGTCCTCAGTCCTCAAACATCAATCCTCAAACCTCAGCCCTCATCATCAATCCTCAATCCTCAATCCTCAATCCTCAAACCTCAACCCTCAGTTCTCAGTCCGCAAACTTCAATCCTCAATACTCAATCTGCAATCTTCAATCCTCAATCCTCAATCCTCAATCCTCATTCTCCAATCCTCAATCCTCAGTCCCCAAACCTCAATTCTGAATCCTCAATCCTGCAGCCTCAATCTTCAGCCCTCAGTCCTCAACAATCAGTTGTCAATCCTCAATCCCCAATAGAATATCCTCAATTCACAGCTTTCAGTACTCAATACTCAATCTGCCATCTTCAAATCTCTATCCACGAACATCAATTCTCATCACTCAACCCTGAACCCTCAGTCCTCAATGTTCAATCCTCAATCCTCAATTCTCAATCTTCAATCCTCAATACTCAATCTTCAATCCTCAATCATCAATCCTCAATCCTCATTCCTCATTCTTCAATCCTCAACACCCAATCCTCAATCTTCAATCCTAAATCCTCAGTCCTCAATCCTCAATCCTCAATCCTCAATCCTCAGACCTCAAACATCAATACTCAACCCTCAGTCCTCGTCCTCAATGCACAACCCTCAGTCCTCGACCCTCAATCTTCAATCATCAATATTCAATCTTCAATCCTCAATCCTCAATCCTCGTTACTCAATCCTCAATCCTCAATGTTCTTTCTCAATACGCAATCCTCAACCTTCAGTCCTGAATCCTCAATCCTCAATCCTCAATGCTCAATCTTCAATCCTCAATACTCAATCTTCAATCCTCAATCATCAATCCTCAATCCTCTATCCTCGTTCCTCAAACCTCAATCCTCAAACCTCAGTCCTCATCCTCAATTCTCAATTCTCAATACTCAACACTCAATCCTCAATCTTCAATCCTCAATAATCAATCTCCAATCCTAGATCCTCAATCCCCAATCCTCAATCCTTAATCCTCAATCTACAATCCTCAATCCCCAGTCCTCAATCTTCAATCCTCAATGCTCAATCCTCAATCCTCAATCCTCAGTCCTCAATCCTCAATCCTCAACCCTCAAACCTCAAACCTCAATCCTCAACCGTCAGTCCTCGTCCTCAATCGTCAACACTCAATCCTCAATCCTCAATCTTCAATCCTCAATACTCAATATTCAATACTCCATCCTCAATCTTCAATCCTCAATCTTCAATCCTCAATCCTCAATCCTCAATCCTCAATCCTCATTCTTCAATCCTCAATACCCAATCCTCAATCTTCAATCCTCAATCCTCAATCCTCAACACTCAACCCTCAATCCTCAGTCCTCAGTCCTCAAACCTCAATCCTCAACAATCAGCCCTCATCCTTAATCCTCAATCGTCAATCCTCAATCCTCAATCTTCAATCCTCAATACTCAACCTTCAATAATCAATCCTCAATTCTCAATCCTCAATACTCTATCCTCAATCGTCAATCCTCAATCCTACATCCTCAATCTTCAATCCTCGATACTCAATCTTCAGTCCTCAATCCTCAATCCTCAATCCTCAACCCTCAATCTTCAATCATCAGTATTCAATTTTCAATCCTCAATCCTCAATCCTCAATCCTCAATCCTCAATCCTCAATCTTCACTCCTCAATCCTCAATCCTCAACCCTCAATGTTCAATCCTCAATACCCAATTCTCAGTCTTTAATCCTCAATCCTCAATCCTCAATCCTCAGTCCTCAAACCCAAATCCTGAATCCTCAATCCTGAATCCTCAAGCTTCAGCCCTCAGTCCTCAACAATCAGTTGTCAATCCTCAATCCTCAATAGAATATCATCAACTCACAGTTATAGTACTCAATACTCAATCTGCAATATTCAAATCTCTATCCACAAACATCAATCCTCATCATTCAACCCTCAACACTCAGTCCCCAATCCTCAATATTTAATCCTCAATACTCAATCCTTAATCCACAATCCTCAACCTTCAATCCTCAATTCTCAATCTTCCATCCTCAATCCTCAATACTCAATCCTCAATTCTCAATCCTCGATCGTCATTCTTCAATCCTCAATACTCAGTCTTCAATCCTCAATCCTCAATCCTCAATCCTCAATCCTCATTCTTCAATCCTCAATACCCAGTCCTCAATCTTCAACCCTCAATCCTCAATCCTCAATTCTCAATCATCAATCCTCAATACTCAGACCTCAAACATCAATACTCAACCCTGAGTCCTCGTCCTCAATCCACAACACTCAATCCTCGATCCTCAACCTTCAATCATCAATATTCAATCTTCAATCCTCAATCCTCAATCCTCAATACTGTATCCTCAATCCTCAATGTTCAATCCTCAATACCCAATCCTCAATCTTCGATCCTCAATCCTCAATCCTCAATCCTCAATCCTCAATCCTCAATCCTCAATCCTCAATCCTCAATCCTCAGTCCTCAAACCTCAATCCTGACACCTCAATCCTGAATCCTCAATCTTTAGCGCTCAGTCCTCAACAATCAGTTGTCATTCATCAATCCTCAATAGAATGTCCTCAATTCATAGGTTTCAATAATCAATACTTAACCTGCAATCTTCAACTCTCTGTCCACAAACATCAATTCTCATCACTCAACCCTCAACACTCAGTCCCCAATCCTCAATCTTCAATCCTCAATCCTCGATCCTCAATCCTCAATTATCAATCTTCAATCTCCAATCCTGAATACTCAATCTACAATCCTCAATCCTCAATCCTCAATCCTCTATCCCCAATCCTCATTCTTCATTCCTCAATACCCAATCCTCAATCTTCAATCCTCAATCCTCAATCCTCAATTCTCAACCCTCAATCCTCAGTCCTCAGTCCTCAAACATCAATCCTCAAACCTCAGCCCTCATCATCAATCCTCAATCCTCAATCCTCAATCCTCAAACCTCAACCCTCAATTCTCAGTCCGCAAACTTCAATCCTCAATACTCAATCTGCAATCTTCAATCCTCAATCCTCAATCCTCAATCCTCATTCTCCAATCCTCAATCCTCAGTCCTCAAACCTCAATTCTGAATCCTCAATCCTGCAGCCTCAATCTTCAGCCCTCAGTCCTCAACAATCAGTTGTCAATCCTCAATCCCCAATAGAATATCCTCAATTCACCGTTTTCAGTACTCAATACTCAATCTGCCATCTTCAAATCTCTATCCACAAACATCAATTCTCATCACCCAACCCTGAACTCTCAGTCCTCAATGTTCAATCCTCAATCCTCAATTCTCAATCTTCAATCCTCAATACTCAATCTTCAATCCTCAATCATCAATCCTCAATCCTCATTCCTCATTCTTCAATCCTCAACACCCAATCCTCAATCTTCAATCCTCAATCCTCAATCCTCAATCCTCAATACTCAATCCTCAATCCTCAGACCACAAACATCAATACTCAACCCTCAGTCCTCGTCCTCAATCCACAACCCTCAGTCCTCGATCCTCAATCTTCAATCATCAATATTCAATCTTCAATCCTCAATCCTCAATCCTCGTTACTCAATACTCAATCCTCAATGTCCTATCCTCAATACGCAATCCTCAACCTTCAGTCCTCAATCCTCAATACTCAATCCTCAATGCTCATTCTTCAACCCTCAATACCCAATCCTGAATCTTCAATCCTCAATCCTCAATCCTCAATCCTCAATCCTCAATCCTCAATCTTCACTCCTCAATCCTCAAACCTCAGCCCTCATCATCAATCCTCAATCCTCAATCCTCAATCCTTAATCTTCAATCCTCAATACTCGATATTCAATCCTCAATCCTCAGTCCTCAAACCTCAATTCTGAATCCTCAATCCTGCATCCTCAACCTTCAGCCCTCAGTCCTCAACAATCAGTTGTCAATCCACAATCCCCAATAGAATATCATCAATTCACAGCTTTCAATGCTCAATACTCAATCTGCAATCTTCAAATGTCTATCCAGAAACATCAATTCTCATCACTCAATCCTGGACCCTCAGTCATCAATGTTCAATCCCCAATCCTCAATTCTCAACCTTCAATCCTCGATACTGAATCTTCAATACTCAATCGTCAATCCTCAATCCTCAGTCCTCAATCCTCAATCCTCTGTAGTCAATCCTCAATCTTCTATACTCAATCGTCAATCCCCAGTCCTCAATCCTCAATCCTCAAGCCTCGCTCCTCAAACCTCAATCCTCAAACCTCAGTCCTCACCCTCAATTCTCAATTCTCAATCCTCAATCCTCAATCCTCAATCTTCAATCCTCAATAATCAATCTCCAATCCTAGATCCTCAATCCACAATACTCAATCCTTAATCCTCAATATTCAATCCTCAATCCCCAGTACTCAATCTTCAATCCTCAATGCTCAATCCTCAAGACCCAATCCTCAGTCCTCAATCCTCAATCCTCAATCCTCGATCCTCAATCCTCAATCTTCAATTCTCAATCCTCAATCCTCAATCCTCAACCCTTAATCTTCGATACTCAATACTAAATCTTCAATCCTCAATCCTCAATCCTCAATCCTCAATCCTCAGTCCTCAATCCTCAATCTTCAATCCTCAATACTCAGTCTTCAATTCTCAATCCTCAATCCTCAATCCTCAATCCTCATTCTTCAATCCTCAATACCCAATCCACAGTCTTCAATCCTCAATCCTCAATCCTCAATCCTCAATCCTCAATCCTCAATCCTCAATCCTCAGTCCTCAAACCTCAAACCTGAATCCTCAATCCTGAATCCTCAATCTTCAGACCTCAGTCCTCAACAATCAGTTGTCAATTCTCAATCCTTAATAGAATATCATCAATTCACAGTTTTCAATACTCAATACTCAATCTACAATCTTCAAATCTGTATCCACAAACATCAATTCTCATCACTCAACCCTCAACACTCAGTCCCCAATCCTCAATCTTCAAACCTCAATCCTCGATCCTCAATCCTCAATCCTCAATCCTCAATCCTCAGTAATCAATCATCAATCTTCAATACTCAATCGTCATTCCTCAGTCCTCAATCCTCAATCCTCAATCCTCGTTCCTCAAACCTCAATCCTCAAACCTCAGTCCTCATTCTCAATTCTCAATTCTCATCACTCAATCCTCAATCCTCAACCTTCAATCCTCAATAATCAATCTCCTATACTAGATCCTCAATCCCCAATCCTCAATCCTTAATACTCAATCTTCAATCCTCAATCCCCAGTCCTCAATCTTCAATCCTCAATGCTCAACCCTCAATCCTCAATCCTCAGTCATCAATCCTCAATCCTCAACCCTCAAACCTCAACCCTCAACCGTCAGTCCTCGTCCTCAATCGTCAACACTCAATCCTCAATCCTGAATATTTAATCCTCAATACTCAATATTCAATACTCAATCCTCAATCTTCAATACTCAATCTTCAATCCTCAATCCTCAATCCTCAATCCTCAATCCTCATTCTTCGATCCTCAATACCCAATCCTCAATCTTCAATCGTCAATCCTCAATCTTCAATTCTCAATCCTCAATCCTCAGTCCTCAGTCCTCTAACATCAATCCTCAACCCTCAATCCTCAACCCTCAAACCTCAAACCTCAATCCTCAACCGTCAGTCCTCGTCCTCAATCGTCAACACTCAATCCTCAATCCTCAATCTTCAATCCTCAATACTCAATATTCAATACTCCATCCTCAATCTTCAATCCTCAATCTTCAATCCTCAATCCTCAATCCTCAATCCTCAATCCTCATTCTTCAATCCTCAATCCTCAATCCTCGATCCTCAATTCTCAATCCTCAATACTCAATCCTCAATCGTCAATCCTCAATCCTCCATCCTCAATCTTCAATCCTCGATACTCAATCTTCAGTACTCAATCCTCAATCCTCAATCCTCAATCCTCATTCTTCAACCCTCAATACCCAATCCTGAACCTTCAATCCCCAATCCTCAATTCTCAATTCTCAATCCTCAATCCTCAGACCTCAAACACCAATATTCAACCCTCAGTCACCGCCCTCAATCCACAACCCTCAATCCTCAACCCTCAATCTTCAATCATCAGTATTCAGTTTTCAATCCTCAATCCTCAATCCTCAATCCTCAATCCTCAATCCTCAATCTTCACTCCTCAATCCTCAATCCTCAACCCTCAATGTTCAATCCTCAATACCCAATCCTCAGTCTTTAATCCTCAATCCTCAATCCTCAATCCTCAGTCCTCAAACCTAAATCATGAATCCTCAATCCTGAATCCTCAAGCTTCAGCACTCAGTCCTCAACAATCAGTTGTCAATCCTCAATCCTCAATAGAATATCATCAACTCACAGTTTTAATACTCAATACTCAATCTGCAATATTCAAATCTCTATCCACAAACATCAATCCTCATCATTCAACCCTCAACACTCTGTCCCCAATCCTCAATATTTAATCCTCAATACTCAATCCTTAATCCACAATCCTCAACCTTCAATCCTCAATTCTCAATCTTCAATCCTCAATCCTCAATACTCAATCCTCAATTCTCAATCCTCGATCGTCATTCTTCAATCCTCAATACTCAATCTTCAATCCTCAATCCTCAATCCTCAATCCTCAATCCTCATTCTTCAATCCTCAATACCCAGTCCTCAATCTTCAACCCTCAATCCTCAATCCTCAATTCTCAATCATCAATCCTCAATACTCAGACCTCAAACATCAATACTCAACCCTCAGTCCTCGTCCTCAATCCACAACACTCAATCCTCGATCCTCAATCTTCAATCATCAATATTCAATCTTCAATCCTCAATCCTCAATCCTCAATACTGTATCCTCAATCCTCAATGTTCAATCCTCAATACCCAATCCTCAATCTTCAATCCTCAATCCTCAATCCTCAATCCTCAATCCTCAATCCTCAATCCTCAATCCTCAATCCTCAGTCCTCAAACCTCAATCCTGACACCTCAATCCTGAATCCTCAATCTTTAGCCCTCAGTCCTCAACAGTCAGTTGTCAATCATCAATCCTCAATAGAATGTCCTCAATTCATAGGTTTCAATAATCAATACTTAACCTGCAATCTTCAACTCTCTGTCCACAAACATCAATTCTCATCACTCAACCCTCAACACTCAGTCCCCAATCCTCAATCTTCAATCCTCAATCCTCAATCCTCAATCCTCAATTATCAATCTTCAATCTCCAATCCTGAATACTCAATCTACAATCCTCAATCCTCAATCCTCAATCCTCTATCCTCAATCCTCATTCTTCATTCCTCAATACCCAATCCTCAATCTTCAATCCTCAATCCTCAATCCTCAATTCTCAACCCTCAATCCTCAGTCCTCAGTCCTCAAACATCCATCCTCAAACCTCAGCCCTCATCATCAATCCTCAATCCTCAATCCTCAATCCTCAATCCTCAACCCTCAATTCTCAATCCGCAAACTTCAATCCTCAATACTCAATCTGCAATCTTCAATCCTCAATCCTCAATCCTCAATCCTCATTCTCCAATCCTCAATCCTCAGTCCTCAAACCTCAATTCTGAATCCTCAATCCTGCAGCCTCAATCTTCAGCCCTCAGTCCTCAACAATCAGTTGTCAATCCTCAATCCCCAATAGAATATCCTCAATTCACAGTTTTCAGTACTCAATACTCAATCTGCCATTTTCAAATCTCTATCCGCAAACATCAATTCTCATCACCCAACCCTGAACTCTCAGTCCTCAATGTTCAATCCTCAATCCTCAATTCTCAATCTTCAATCCTCAATACTCAATCTTCAATCCTCAATCGTCAATCCTCAATCCTCATTCCTCATTCTTCAATCCTCAACACCCAATCCTCAATCTTCAATCCTCAATCCTCAATCCTCAATCCTCAATCCTCAATCCTCAATCCTCAGACCACAAACATCAATACTCAACCCTCAGTCCTCGTCCTCAATCCACAACCCTCAGTCCTCGATCCTCTATCTTCAATCATCAATATTCAATCTTCAATCCTCAATCCTCAATCCTCGTTACTCAATCCTCAATCCTCAATGTTCTATCCTCAATACGCAATCCTCAACCTTCAGTCCTCAATCCTCAATCCTCAATCCTCAATGCTCAATCTTCAATCCTCAATACTCAATCTTCAATCCTCAATCATCAATCCTCAATCCTCTATCCTCTTTCCTCAAACCTCAATCCTCAAACCTCAGTCCTCATCCTCAATTCTCAATTCTCAATACTCAACACTCAATCCTCAATCTTCGATCCTCAATAATCAATCTCCAATCCTAGATCCTCAATCCCCAATTCTCAATCCTTAATCCTCAATATTCAATCCTCAATCCCCAGTACTCAATCTTCAATACTCAATGCTCAATCCTCAAGACCCAATCCTCAGTCCTCAATCCTCAATCCTCAATCCTCGATCCTCAATCCTCAATCTTCAATTCTCAATCCTCAATCCTCAATCCTCAACCCTTAATCTTCAATACTCAATACTAAATCTTCAATCCTCAATCCTCAATCCTCAATCCTCAATCCTCAGTCCTCAATCCTCAATCTTCAATCCTCAATACTCAGTCTTCAATTCTCAATCCTCAATCCTCAATCCTCAATCCTCATTCTTCAATCCTCAATACCCAATCCACAGTCTTCAATCCTCAATCCTCAATCCTCAATCCTCAATCCTCAATCCTCAATCCTCAATCCTCAATCCTCAGTCCTCAAACCTCAAACCTGAATCCTCAATCCTGAATCCTCAACCTTCAGACCTCAGTCCTCAACAGTCAGTTGTCAATTCTCAATCCTCAATAGTCTATCATCAATTCACAGTTTTCAATACTCAATACTCAACCTGCAATCTTCAAATCTCTATCCACAAAGATCAATTCTCATCATTCAACCCTCAACACTCAGTCCCCAATCCTCAATCTTCAATCCTCAATCCTCAATCCTCGATCCTCAATCTTCAATCATCAATACTCAATCTTCAATCCTCCATCCTCAATCCTCAATCCTCAATTTTCAATCCCCAATACTCAATCATCAATCCTTAATCCTCAATCCTCAATCCTCAATCCTCAATCGTCAGTCTTCAATCCTCAATACTCAATCTTCAATCCTCAATCCTCAATCCTCAATTCTCAATCCTCAATCTTCAATCCTCAATCCTCAATCCTCAATCCTCAATCCGCAATCTTCAATCCTCAATACTCAGTCTGCAATCTTCAATCCTCAATCCTCAATCCTCAATCCTCATTCTCCAATCCTCAATCCTCAGTCCTCAAACCTCAATTCTGAATCCTCAATCCTGCATCCTCAACCTTCAGCCCTCAGTCCTCAACAATCAGTTGTCAATCCTCAATCCCCAATAGAATATCCTCAATTCACAGTTTTCAGTACTCAATACTCAATCTGCCATCTTCAAATCTCTATCCACAAACATCAATTCTCATCACTCAACCCTGAACTCTCAGTCCTCAATGTTCAATCCTCAATCCTCAATTCTCAATCTTCAATCCTCAATACTCAATCTTCAATCCTCAATCATCAATCTTCAATCCTCCATCCTCAATCCTCAATGTTCAATCCGCAATACCCAATCCTCAATCTTCTATCAGCAATCCTCAATACTCAATCCTCAATCCTCAATCCTCAATCCTCAATCTTCAATCCTCAATACTCAATCATCAATCCTCAATACTCGATCCTCAATCCTCAATCCTCATTCTTCAATCCTCAACACCCAATCATCAATCTTCAATCCTCAGTCCTCAATCCTCAATTCTCAATCCTCAATCCTCAATCCTCAGACCTCAAACATCAATACTCGACCATCAGTCCTCGTCGTCAATCCACAACCCTCAATCCTCGATCCTCAATCTTCAATCATCAATATTCAATCTTCAATCCTCAATCCTCAATCCTCAATACTCAATCCTCATTCTTCAATCCTCAACACCCAATCATCAATCTTCAATCCTCAATCCTCAATCCTCATTCTTCAATCCTCAATACCCAATCCACAGTCTTCAATCCTCAATCCTCAATCCTCAATCCTTAATCCTCAATCCTCAATCCTCAATCCTCAATCCTCAATCCTCAATCCTCAATCCTCAGTAATCAATCATCAATCTTCAATACTCAATCGTCATTCCTCAGTCCTCAATCGTCAATCCTCAATCCTCGTTCCTCAAACCTCAATCCTCAAACCTCAGTCCTCATCCTCAATTCTCAATTCTCAATACTCAACACTCAATCCTCAATCTTCAAACCTCAATAATCAATCTCCAATCCTAGATCCTCAATCCCCAATCCTCAATCCTTAATCCTCAATCTACAATCCTCAATCCCCAGTCCTCAATCTTCAATCCTCAATGCTCAATCCTCAATCCTCAATCCTCAGTCCTCAATCCTCAATCCTCAACCCTCAAACCTCAATCCTCAACCGTCAGTCCTCGTCCTCAATCGTCAACACTCAATCCTCAATCCTCAATCTTCAATCCTCAATACTCAATATTCAATACTCCATCGTCAATCTTCAATCCTCAATCTTCAATCCTCAATCCTCAATCCTCAATCCTCAATCCTCAATCCTCATTCTTCAATCCTCAATACCCAATCCTCAATCTTCAATCCTCAATCCTCAATCCTCAACACTCAACCCTCAATCCTCAGTCCTCAGTCCTCAAACCTCAATCCTCAACCCTCAGCCCTCATCCTTAATCCTCAATCCTCAATCCTCAATCCTCAATCTTCAATCCTCAATACTCAACCTTCAATAATCAATCCTCAATTCTCAATCCTCAATACTCAATCCTCAATCGTCAATCCTCAATCCTCCATCCTCAATCTTCAATCCTCGATACTCAATCTTCAGTCCTCAATCCTCAATCCTCAATCCTCAATCCTCATTCTTCAACCCTCAATACCCAATCCTGAATCTTCAATCCCCAATCCTCAATTCTCAATTCTCAATCCTCAATCCTCAGACCTCAAACACCAATATTCAACCCTCAGTCATCGCCCTCAATCCACAACCCTCAATCCTCAACCCTCAATCTTCAGTCATCAGTATTCAATTTTCAATCCTCAATCCTCAATCCTCAATCCTCAATCCTCAATCCTCAATCTTCACTCCTCAATCCTCAATCCTCAACCCTCAATGTTCAATCCTCAATACCCAATCCTCTGTCTTTAATCCTCAATCCTCAATCCTCGTTACTCAATCCTCAATCCTCAATGTTCTATCCTCAATACGCAATCCTCAACCTTCAGTCCTCAATCCTCAATCCTCAATCCTCAATGCTCAATCTTCAATCCTCAATACTCAATCTTCAATCCTCAATCATCAATCCTCAATCCTCTATCCTCGTTCCTCAAACCTCAATCCTCAAACCTCAGTCCTCATCCTCAATTCTCAATTCTCAATACTCAACACTCAGTCCTCAATCTTCAATCCTCAATAATCAATCTCCAATCCTAGATCCTCAATCCCCAATCCTCAATCCTTAATCCTCAATCTACAATCCTCAATCCCCAGTCCTCAATCTTCAATCCTCAATGCTCAATCCACAATCCTCAATCCTCAGTCCTCAATCCTCAATCCTCAACCCTCAAACCTCAATCCTCAACCGTCAGTCCTCGTCCTCAATCGTCAACACTCAATCCTCAATCCTCAATCTTCAATCCTCAATACTCAATATTCAATACTCCATCCTCAATCTTCAATCCTCAATCTTCAATCCTCAATCCTCAATCCTCAATCCTCAATCCTCATTCTTCAATCCTCAATACCCAATCCTCAATCTTCAATCCTCAATCCTCAATCCTCAACACTCAACCCTCAATCCTCAGTCCTCAGTCCTCAAACCTCAATCCTCAACCCTCAGCCCTCATCCTTAATCCTCAATCCTCAATCCTCAATCCTCAAACTTCAATCCTCAATACTCAACCTTCAATAATCAATCCTCAATTCTCAATCCTCAATACTCAATCCTCAATCGTCAATCCTCAATCCCCAATCCTCAATCTTCAATTCTCAATCCTGAATCCTCAACCCTTAATCTTCAATACTCAATACTAAATCTTCAATCCTCAATCCTCAATCCTCAATCCTCAATCCTCAGTCTGCAATCCTTAATCCTCAAACCTCAATCCTCAAACCTCAATCCTCAATCCTCAATCCTCAATCCTCAGTAATCAATCATCAATCTTCAATACTCAATCCTCAATCCTCAGTAATCAAGCCTCAATCTTCAATACTCAATCGTCATTCCTCAGTCCTCAATCCTCAATCCTCTATCCTCGTTCCTCAAACCTCAATCGTCAAACCTGAGTCCTCATCCTCAATTCTCAATTCTCAATCCTCAACCCTCAATCCTCAACCTTCAATCCTCAATAATCAATCTCCAATCCTAGATCCTCAATCCCCAATCCTCAATCCTTAACCCTCAATCTTCAATCCTCAATCCCCAGTCCTCAATGTTCAATCCTCAATGCTCAATCCTCAATCCTCAATCCTCAGTCCTCAATCCTCAATACTCAATCCTCAATTCTCAATCCTCAATCCTCAATTCTCAATCATCAATCCTCAATACTCAGACCTCAAACATCAATACTCAACCCTCAGTCCTCGTCCTCAATCCACAACACTCAATCCTCGATCCTCAATCTTCAATCATCAATATTCAATCTTCAATCCTCAATCCTCAATCCTCAATACTGTATCCTCAATCCTCAATGTTCAATCCTCAATACCCAATCCTCAATCTTCAATCCTCAATCCTCAATCCTCAATCCTCAATCCTCAATCCTCAATCCTCAATCCTCAATCCTCAGTCCTCAAACCTCAATCCTGACACCTCAATCCTGAATCCTCAATCTTTAGCCCTCAGTCCTCAACAGTCAGTTGTCAATCATCAATCCTCAATAGAATGTCCTCAATTCATAGGTTTCAATAATCAATACTTAACCTGCAATCTTCAACTCTCTGTCCACAAACATCAATTCTCATCACTCAACCCTCAACACTCAGTCCCCAATCCTCAATCTTCAATCCTCAATCCTCAATCCTCAATCCTCAATTATCAATCTTCAATCTCCAATCCTGAATACTCAATCTACAATCCTCAATCCACAATCCTCAATCCTCTATCCTCAATCCTCATTCTTCATTCCTCAATACCCAATCCTCAATCTTCAATCCTCAATCCTCAATCCTCAATTCTCAACCCTCAATCCTCAGTCCTCAGTCCTCAAACATCCATCCTCAAACCTCAGCCCTCATCATCAATCCTCAATCCTCAATCCTCAATCCTCAATCCTCAACCCTCAATTCTCAATCCGCAAACTTCAATCCTCAATACTCAATCTGCAATCTTCAATCCTCAATCCTCAGTCCTCAATCCTCATTCTCCAATCCTCAATCCTCAGTCCTCAAACCTCAATTCTGAATCCTCAATCATGCAGCCTCAATCTTCAGCCCTCAGTCCTCAACAATCAGTTGTCAATCCTCAATCCCCAATAGAATATCCTCAATTCACAGTTTTCAGTACTCAATACTCAATCTGCCATCTTCAAATCTCTATCCGCAAACATCAATTCTCATCACCCAACCCTGAACTCTCAGTCCTCAATGTTCAATCCTCAATCCTCAATTCTCAATCTTCAATCCTCAATACTCAATCTTCAATCCTCAATCGTCAATCCTCAATCCTCATTACTCATTCTTCAATCCTCAACACCCAATCCTCAATCTTCAATCCTCAATCCTCAATCCTCAATCCTCAATCCTCAATCCTCAATCCTCAGACCACAAACATCAATACTCAACCCTCAGTCCTCGTCCTCAATCCACAACCCTCAGTCCTCGATCCTCTATCTTCAATCATCAATATTCAATCTTCAATCCTCAATCCTCAATCCTCGTTACTCAATCCTCAATCCTCAATGTTCTATCCTCAATACGCAATCCTCAACCTTCAGTCCTCAATCCTCAATCCTCAATCCTCAATGCTCAATCTTCAATCCTCAATACTCAATCTTCAATCCTCAATCATCAATCCTCAATCCTCTATCCTCTTTCCTCAAACCTCAATCCTCAAACCTCAGTCCTCATCCTCAATTCTCAATTCTCAATACTCAACACTCAATCCTCAATCTTCGATCCTCAATAATCAATCTCCAATCCTAGATCCTCAATCCCCAATCCTCAATCCTTAATCCTCAATATTCAATCCTCAATCCCCAGTACTCAATCTTCAATCCTCAATGCTCAATCCTCAAGACCCAATCCTCAGTCCTCAATCCTCAATCCTCAATCCTCGATCCTCAATCCTCAATCTTCAATTCTCAATCCTCAATCCTCAATCCTCAACCCTTAATCTCCAATACTCAATACTAAATCTTCAATCCTCAATCCTCAGTCCTCAAACCTCAATTCTGAATCCTCAATCATGCAGCCTCAATCTTCAGCCCTCAGTCCTCAACAATCAGTTGTCAATCCTCAATCCCCAATAGAATATCCTCAATTCACAGTTTTCAGTACTCAATACTCAATCTGCCATCTTCAAATCTCTATCCGCAAACATCAATTCTCATCACTCAACCCTGAACTCTCAGTCCTCAATGTTCAATCCTCAATCCTCAATTCTCAATCTTCAATCCTCAATACTCAATCTTCAATCCTCAATCATCAATCCTCAATCCTCATTCCTCATTCTTCAATCCTCAACACCCAATCCTCAATCTTCAATCCTCAATCCTCAATCCTCAATCCTCAATCCTCAATCCTCAATCCTCAGACCTCAAACATCAATACTCAACCCTCAGTCCTCGTCCTCAATCCACAACCCTCAGTCCTCGATCCTCAATCTTCAATCATCAATATTCAATCTTCAATCCTCAATCCTCAATCCTCGTTACTCAATCCTCAATCCTCAATGTTCTATCCTCAATACGCAGTCCTCAACCTTCAGTCCTGAATCCTCAATCCTCAATCCTCAATGCTCAATCTTCAATCCTCAATACTCAATCTTCAATCCTCAATCATCAATCCTCAATCCTCTATCCTCGTTCCTCAAACCTCAATCCTCAAACCTCAGTCCACATCCTCAATTCTCAATTCTCAATACTCAACACTCAATCCTCAATCTTCAATCCTCAATAATCAATCTCCAATCCTAGATCCTCAATCCCCAATCCTCAATCCTTAATCCTCAATCTACAATCCTCAATCCCCAGTCCTCAATCTTCAATCCTCAATGCTCAATCCTCAATCCTCAATCCTCAGTCCTCAATCCTCAATCCTCAACCCTCAAACCTCAAACCTCAATCCTCAACCGTCAGTCCTCGTCCTCAATCGTCAACACTCAATCCTCAATCCTCAATCTTCAATCCTCAATACTCAATATTCAATACTCCATCCTCAATCTTCAATCCTCAATCTTCAATCCTCAATCCTCAATCCTCAATCCTCAATCCTCATTCTTCAATCCTCAATCCTCAATCCTCGATCCTCAATTCTCAATCCTCAATACTCAATCCTCAATCGTCAATCCTCAATCCTCCATCCTCAATCTTCAATCCTCGATACTCAATCTTCAGTACTCAATCCTCAATCCTCAATCCTCAATCCTCATTCTTCAACCCTCAATACCCAATCCTGAACCTTCAATCCCCAATCCTCAATTCTCAATCCTCAATCCTCAATCCTCAGACCTCAAACACCAATATTCAACCCTCAGTCACCGCCCTCAATCCACAACCCTCAATCCTCAACCCTCAATCTTCAATCATCAGTATTCAGTTTTCAATCCTCAATCCTCAATCCTCAATCCTCAATCCTCAATCCTCAATCTTCACTCCTCAATCCTCAATCCTCAACCCTCAATGTTCAATCCTCAATACCCAATCCTCAGTCTTTAATCCTCAATCCTCAATCCTCAATCCTCAACCCTCAATGTTCAATCCTCAATACCCAATCCTCAGTCTTTAATCCTCAATCCTCAATCCTCAATCCTCAGTCCTCAAACCTAAATCATGAATCCTCAATCCTGAATCCTCAATTATCAATCTTCAATCTCCAATCCTGAATACTCAATCTACAATCCTCAATCCTCAATCCTCAATCCTCTATCCTCAATCCTCATTCTTCATTCCTCAATACCCAATCCTCAATCTTCAATCCTCAATCCTCAATCCTCAATTCTCAACCCTCAATCCTCAGTCCTCAGTCCTCAAACATCCATCCTCAAACCTCAGCCCTCATCATCAATCCTCAATCCTCAATCCTCAATCCTCAATCCTCAACCCTCAATTCTCAATCCGCAAACTTCAATCCTCAATACTCAATCTGCAATCTTCAATCCTCAATCCTCAATCCTCAATCCTCATTCTCCAATCCTCAATCCTCAGTCCTCAAACCTCAATTCTGAATCCTCAATCCTGCAGCCTCAATCTTCAGCCCTCAGTCCTCAACAATCAGTTGTCAATCCTCAATCCCCAATAGAATATCCTCAATTCACAGTTTTCAGTACTCAATACTCAATCTGCCATCTTCAAATCTCTATCCGCAAACATCAATTCTCATCACCCAACCCTGAACTCTCAGTCCTCAATGTTCAATCCTCAATCCTCAATTCTCAATCTTCAATCCTCAATACTCAATCTTCAATCCTCAATCGTCAATCCTCAATCCTCATTCCTCATTCTTCAATCCTCAACACCCAATCCTCAATCTTCAATCCTCAATCCTCAATCCTCAATCTTCAATCCTCAATCCTCAATCCTCAGACCACAAACATCAATACTCAACCCTCAGTCCTCGTCCTCAATCCACAACCCTCAGTCCTCGATCCTCTATCTTCAATCATCAATATTCAATCTTCAATCCTCAATCCTCAATCCTCGTTACTCAATCCTCAATCCTCAATGTTCTATCCTCAATACGCAATCCTCAACCTTCAGTCCTCAATCCTCAATCCTCAATCCTCAATGCTCAATCTTCAATCCTCAATACTCAATCTTCAATCCTCAATCATCAATCCTCAATCCTCTATCCTCTTTCCTCAAACCTCAATCCTCAAACCTCAGTCCTCATCCTCAATTCTCAATTCTCAATACTCAACACTCAATCCTCAATCTTCGATCCTCAATAATCAATCTCCAATCCTAGATCCTCAATCCCCAATCCTCAATCCTTAATCCTCAATATTCAATCCTCAATCCCCAGTACTCAATCTTCAATCCTCAATGCTCAATCCTCAAGACCCAATCCTCAGTCCTCAATCCTCAATCCTCAATCCTCGATCCTCAATCCTCAATCTTCAATTCTCAATCCTCAATCCTCAATCCTCAACCCTTAATCTTCAATACTCAATACTAAATCTTCAATCCTCAATCCTCAATCCTCAATCCTCAATCCTCAGTCCTCAATCCTCAATCTTCAATCCTCAATACTCAGTCTTCAATTCTCAATCCTCAATCCTCAATCCTCAATCCTCATTCTTCAATCCTCAATACCCAATCCACAGTCTTCAATCCTCAATCCTCAATCCTCAATCCTCAATCCTCAATCCTCAATCCTCAATCCTCAATCCTCAGTCCTCAAACCTCAAACCTGAATCCTCAATCCTGAATCCTCAACCTTCAGACCTCAGTCCTCAACAGTCAGTTGTCAATTCTCAATCCTCAATAGTCTATCATCAATTCACAGTTTTCAATACTCAATACTCAACCTGCAATCTTCAAATCTCTATCCACAAAGATCAATTCTCATCATTCAACCCTCAACACTCAGTCCCCAATCCTCAATCTTCAATCCTCAATCCTCAATCCTCGATCCTCAATCTTCAATCATCAATACTCAATCATCAATCCTCCATCCTCAATCCTCAATCCTCAATTTTCAATCCCCAATACTCAATCTTCAATCCTTAATCCTCAATCCTCAATCCTCAATCCTCAATCGTCAGTCTTCAATCCTCAATACTCAATCTTCAATCCTCAATCCTCAATCCTCAATTCTCAATCCTCAATCTTCAATCCTCAATCCTCAATCCTCAATCCTCAATCCGCAATCTTCAATCCTCAATACTCAGTCTGCAATCTTCAATCCTCAATCCTCAATCCTCAATCCTCATTCTCCAATCCTCAATCCTCAGTCCTCAAACCTCAATTCTGAATCCTCAATCCTGCATCCTCAACCTTCAGCCCTCAGTCCTCAACAATCAGTTGTCAATCCTCAATCCCCAATAGAATATCCTCAATTCACAGTTTTCAGTACTCAATACTCAATCTGCCATCTTCAAATCTCTATCCACAGACATCAATTCTCATCACTCAACCCTGAACTCTCAGTCCTCAATGTTCAATCCTCAATCCTCGATTCTCAATCTTCAATCCTCAATACTCAATCTTCAATCCTCAATCATCAATCTTCAATCCTCCATCCTCAATCCTCAATGTTCAATCCGCAATACCCAATCCTCAATCTTCTATCAGCAATCCTCAATACTCAATCCTCAATCCTCAATCCTCAATCCTCAAGCTTCAATCCTCAATACTCAATCTTCAATCCTCAATACTCGATCCTCAATCCTCAATCCTCATTCTTCAATCCTCAACACCCAATCATCAATCTTCAATCCTCAGTCCTCAATCCTCAATTCTCAATCCTCAATCCTCAATCCTCAGACCTCAAACATCAATACTCGACCATCAGTCCTCGTCCTCAATCCACAACCCTCAATCCTCGATCCTCAATCTTCAATCATCAATATTCAATCTTCAATCCTCAATCCTCAATCCTCAATACTCAATCCTCATTCTTCAATCCTCAACACCCAATCATCAATCTTCAATCCTCAATCCTCAATCCTCATTCTTCAATCCTCAATACCCAATCCACAGTCTTCAATCCTCAATCCTCAATCCTCAATCCTTAATCCTCAATCCTCAATCCTCAATCCTCAATCCTCAATCCTCAATCCTCAATCCTCAGTAATCAATCATCAATCTTCAATACTCAATCGTCATTCCTCAGTCCTCAATCCTCAATCCTCAATCCTCGTTCCTCAAACCTCAATCCTCAAACCTCAGTCCTCATCCTCAATTCTCAATTCTCAATACTCAACACTCAATCCTCAATCTTCAAACCTCAATAATCAATCTCCAATCCTAGATCCTCAATCCCCAATCCTCAATCCTTAATCCTCAATCTACAATCCTCAATCCCCAGTCCTCAATCTTCAATCCTCAATGCTCAATCCTCAATCCTCAATCCTCAGTCCTCAATCCTCAATCCTCAACCCTCAAACCTCAATCCTCAACCGTCAGTCCTCGTCCTCAATCGTCAACACTCAATCCTCAATCCTCAATCTTCAATCCTCAATACTCAATATTCAATACTCCATCCTCAATCTTCAATCCTCAATCTTCAATCCTCAATCCTCAATCCTCAATCCTCAATCCTCATTCTTCAATCCTCAATACCCAATCCTCAATCTTCAATCCTCAATCCTCAATCCTCAACACTCAACCCTCAATCCTCAGTCCTCAGTCCTCAAACCTCAATCCTCAACCCTCAGCCCTCATCCTTAATCCTCAATCCTCAATCCTCAATCCTCAATCTTCAATCCTCAATACTCAACCTTCAATAATCAATCCTCAATTCTCAATCCTCAATACTCAATCCTCAATCGTCAATCCTCAATCCTCCATCCTCAATCTTCAATCCTCGATACTCAATCTTCAGTCCTCAATCCTCAATCCTCAATCCTCAATCCTCATTCTTCAACCCTCAATACCCAATCCTGAATCTTCAATCCCCAATCCTCAATTCTCAATTCTCAATCCTCAATCCTCAGACCTCAAACACCAATATTCAACCCTCAGTCATCGCCCTCAATCCACAACCCTCAATCCTCAACCCTCAATCTTCAGTCATCAGTATTCAATTTTCAATCCTCAATCCTCAATCCTCAATCCTCAATCCTCAATCCTCAATCTTCACTCCTCAATCCTCAATCCTCAACCCTCAATGTTCAATCCTCAATACCCAATCCTCTGTCTTTAATCCTCAATCCTCAATCCTCGTTACTCAATCCTCAATCCTCAATGTTCTATCCTCAATACGCAATCCTCAACCTTCAGTCCTCAATCCTCAATCCTCAATCCTCAATGCTCAATCTTCAATCCTCAATACTCAATCTTCAATCCTCAATCATCAATCCTCAATCCTCTATCCTCGTTCCTCAAACCTCAATCCTCAAACCTCAGTCCTCATCCTCAATTCTCAATTCTCAATACTCAACACTCAGTCCTCAATCTTCAATCCTCAATAATCAATCTCCAATCCTAGATCCTCAATCCCCAATCCTCAATCCTTAATCCTCAATCTACAATCCTCAATCCCCAGTCCTCAATCTTCAATCCTCAATGCTCAATCCACAATCCTCAATCCTCAGTCCTCAATCCTCAATCCTCAACCCTCAAACCTCAATCCTCAACCGTCAGTCCTCGTCCTCAATCGTCAACACTCAATCCTCAATCCTCAATCTTCAATCCTCAATACTCAATATTCAATACTCCATCCTCAATCTTCAATCCTCAATCTTCAATCCTCAATCCTCAATCCTCAATCCTCAATCCTCATTCTTCAATCCTCAATACCCAATCCTCAATCTTCAATCCTCAATCCTCAATCCTCAACACTCAACCCTCAATCCTCAGTCCTCAGTCCTCAAACCTCAATCCTCAACCCTCAGCCCTCATCCTTAATCCTCAATCCTCAATCCTCAATCCTCAAACTTCAATCCTCAATACTCAACCTTCAATAATCAATCCTCAATTCTCAATCCTCAATACTCAATCCTCAATCGTCAATCCTCAATCCCCAATCCTCAATCTTCAATTCTCAATCCTGAATCCTCAACCCTTAATCTTCAATACTCAATACTAAATCTTCAATCCTCAATCCTCAATCCTCAATCCTCAATCCTCAGTCTGCAATCCTTAATCCTCAAACCTCAATCCTCAATCCTCAATCCTCAGTAATCAATCATCAATCTTCAATACTCAATCCTCAATCCTCAGTAATCAAGCCTCAATCTTCAATACTCAATCGTCATTCCTCAGTCCTCAATCCTCAATCCTCTATCCTCGTTCCTCAAACCTCAATCGTCAAACCTGAGTCCTCATCCTCAATTCTCAATTCTCAATCCTCAACCCTCAATCCTCAACCTTCAATCCTCAATAATCAATCTCCAATCCTAGATCCTCAATCCCCAATCCTCAATCCTTAACCCTCAATCTTCAATCCTCAATCCCCAGTCCTCAATGTTCAATCTTCAATGCTCAATCCTCAATCCTCAATCCTCAGTCCTCAATCCTCAATACTCAATCCTCAATTCTCAATCCTCAATCCTCAATCCTCAGACCTCAAACATCAATACTCAACCGTCAGTCCTCGTCCTCAATCCACAACCCTCAATCCTCGATCCTCAATACTCAATCCTCAATCCTCAATCCTCAATCGTCAATCCTCAATCCTCAATCTTCATTCTTCAATCCTCAACACCCAATCCACTATCTTCAATCCTCAATCCTCAATCCTCAATTCTCAATCCTCAATCCTCAATCCGCAGACCTCAAACATCAATACTCAACCCTCAGTCCTCGTCCTCAATCCACAACCCTCAATCCTCGATCCTCAATACTCAATCCTCAATCCTCAATCCTCAATCCTCAATCCTCAATACTCATTCTTCAGTCCTCAACACCCAATCCTCAATATTCTATCCTCAATCCTCAATCCTCAATTCTCAATTCTCAATCCTCAATCCTCAATCCTCAGACCTCAAACATCAATACTCAACCCTCAGTCCTCGTCCTCGATCCACAACCCTCAATCCTCGATCCTCAATCTTCAATCGTCAATATTCAAACTTCAATCCTCAATCCTCAATCCTCAATACTCAATCCTCAATCCTCAATGTTCTATACTCAATACGCAATCCTCAACCCTCAATCCTCAGTCCTCAGTCCTCAAACCTCAATCCTCAACCCTCAGCCCTCATCCTCATTCCTCAATCCTCAATCCTCAATCCTCAACATTCAATCCTCAATACTCAACCTTCAATAATCAATCCTCAATTCTCAATCCTCAATACTCAATCCACATTCGTCAATCCTCAATCCCCAATCCTCAATCTACAATTCTCAATCCCCAATCCTCAATCCTCAACCCTTAATCTTCAATACTCAATACTAAATCTTCAATCCTCAATCCTCAGTCCTCAATCCTCAATCCTCAGTCCTCAATCCTCAATCTTCAATCCTCAATACTCAGTCTTCAATCCTCAATCCTCAATCCTCAATCCTCAATCCTCAATCCTCATTCTTCAATCCTCAATACCCAATCCTCAATCTTCAATCCTCAATCCTCAATCCTCAACACTCAACCCTCAATCCTCAGTCCTCAGTCCTCAAACCTCAATCCTCAACAATCAGCCCTCATCCTTAATCCTCAACCGTCAATCCTCAATCCTCAATCTTCAATCCTCAATACACAACTTTCAATAATCAATCCTCAATTCTCAATCCTCAATACTCAATCCTCAATCGTCAATCCTCAATCCTCCATCCTCAATCTTCAATCCTCGATACTCAATCTTCAGTCCTCAATCCTCAATCCTCAATCCTCAACCCTCAATCTTCAATCATCAGTATTCAATTTTCAATCCTCAATCGTCAATCCTCAATCCTCAATCCTCAATCCTCAATCTTCACTCCTCAATCCTCAATCCTCAACCCTCAATGTTCAATCCTCAATACCCAATCCTCAGTCTTTAATCCTCAATCCTCAATCCTCAATCCTCAGTCCTCAAACCTAAATCCTGAATCCTCAATCCTGAATCCTCAAGCTTCAGCCCTCAGTCCTCAACAATCAGTTGTCAATCCTCAATCCTCAATAGAATATCATCAACTCACAGTTATAATACTCAATACTCAGTCTGCAATATTCAAATCTCTATCCACAAACATCAATCCTCATCATTCAAACCTCAACACTCAGTCCCCAATCCTCAATATTTAATCCTCAATACTCAATCCTTAATCCACAATCCTCAACCTTCAATCCTCAATTCTCAATCATCAATCCTCAATACTCAGACCTCAAACATCAATACTCAACCCTCAGTCCTCGTCCTCAATCCACAACACTCAATCCTCGATCCTCAATCTTCAATCATCAATATTCAATCTTCAATCCTCAATCCTCAATCCTAAATACTGTATCCTCAATCCTCAATGTTCAATCCTCAATACCCAATCCTCAATCTTCAATCCTCAATCCTCAATCCTCAATCCTCAATCCTCAATCCTCAATCCTCAATCCTCAATCCTCAGTCCTCAAACCTCAATCCTGACACCTCAATCCTGAATCCTCAATCTTTAGCCCTCAGTCCTCAACAATCAGTTGTCAATCATCAATCCTCAATAGAATGTCCTCAATTCATAGGTTTCAATAATCAATACTTAACCTGCAATCTTCAACTCTCTGTCCACAAACATCAATTCTCATCACTCAACCCTCAACACTCAGTCCCCAATCCTCAATCTTCAATCCTCAATCCTCGATCCTCAATCCTCAATTATCAATCTTCAATCTCCAATCCTGAATACTCAATCTACAATCCTCAATCCTCAATCCTCAATCCTCTATCCTCAACCCTCATTCTTCATTCCTCAATACCCAATCCTCAATCTTCAATCCTCAATCCTCAATCCTCAATTCTCAACCCTCAATCCTCAGTCCTCAGTCCTCAAACATCAATCCTCAAACCTCAGACCTCATCATCAATCCTCAATCCTCAATCCTCAATCCTCAAACCTCAACCCTCAGTTCTCAGTCCGCAAACTTCAATCCTCAATACTCAATCTGCAATCTTCAATCCTCAATCCTCAATCCTCAATCCTCATTCTCCAATCCTCAATCCTCAGTCCCCAAACCTCAATTCTGAATCCTCAATCCTGCAGCCTCAATCTTCAGCCCTCAGTCCTCAACAATCAGTTGTCAATCCTCAATCCCCAATAGAATATCCTCAATTCACAGCTTTCAGTACTCAATACTCAATCTGCCATCTTCAAATCTCTATCCACGAACATCAATTCTCATCACTCAACCCTGAACCCTCAGTCCTCAATGTTCAATCCTCAATCCTCAATTCTCAATCTTCAATCCTCAATACTCAATCTTCAATCCTCAATCATCAATCCTCAATCCTCATTCCTCATTCTTCAATCCTCAACACCCAATCCTCAATCTTCAATCCTAAATCCTCAGTCCTCAATCCTCAATCCTCAATCCTCAATCCTCAGACCTCAAACATTAATACTCAACCCTCAGTCCTCGTCCTCAATGCACAACCCTCAGTCCTCGACCCTCAATCTTCAATCATCAATATTCAATCTTCAATCCTCAATCCTCAATCCTCGTTACTCAATCCTCAATCCTCAATGTTCTTTCTCAATACGCAATCCTCAACCTTCAGTCCTGAATCCTCAATCCTCAATCCTCAATGCTCAATCTTCAATCCTCAATACTCAATCTTCAATCCTCAATCATCAATCCTCAATCCTCTATCCTCGTTCCTCAAACCTCAATCCTCAAACCTCAGTCCTCATCCTGAATTCTCAATTCTCAATACTCAACACTCAATCCTCAATCTTCAATCCTCAATAATCAATCTCCAATCCTAGATCCTCAATCCCCAATCCTCAATCCTTAATCCTCAATCTACAATCCTCAATCCCCAGTCCTCAATCTTCAATCCTCAATGCTCAATCCTCAATCCTCAATCCTCAGTCCTCAATCCTCAATCCTCAACCCTCAAACCTCAAACCTCAATCCTCAACCGTCAGTCCTCGTCCTCAATCGTCAACACTCAATCCTCAATCCTCAATCTTCAATCCTCAATACTCAATATTCAATACTCCATCCTCAATCTTCAATCCTCAATCTTCAATCCTCAATCCTCAATCCTCAATCCTCAATCCTCATTCTTCAATCCTCAATACCCAATCCTCAATCTTCAATCCTCAATCCTCAATCCTCAACACTCAACCCTCAATCCTCAGTCCTCAGTCCTCAAACCTCAATCCTCAACAATCAGCCCTCATCCTTAATCCTCAATCGTCAATCCTCAATCCTCAATCTTCAATCCTCAATACTCAACCTTCAATAATCAATCCTCAATTCTCAATCCTCAATACTCTATCCTCAATCGTCAATCCTCAATCCTACATCCTCAATCTTCAATCCTCGATACTCAATCTTCAGTCCTCAATCCTCAATCCTCAATCCTCAACCCTCAATCTTCAATCATCAGTATTCAATTTTCAATCCTCAATCCTCAATCCTCAATCCTCAATCCTCAATCCTCAATCTTCACTCCTCAATCCTCAATCCTCAACCCTCAATGTTCAATCCTCAATACCCAATTCTCAGTCTTTAATCCTCAATCCTCAATCCTCAATCCTCAGTCCTCAAACCCAAATCCTGAATCCTCAATCCTGAATCCTCAAGCTTCAGCCCTCAGTCCTCAACAATCAGTTGTCAATCCTCAATCCTCAATAGAATATCATCAACTCACAGTTATAATACTCAATACTCAATCTGCAATATTCAAATCTCTATCCACAAACATCAATCCTCATCATTCAACCCTCAACACTCAGTCCCCAATCCTCAATATTTAATCCTCAATACTCAATCCTTAATCCACAATCCTCAACCTTCAATCCTCAATTCTCAATCTTCCATCCTCAATCCTCAATACTCAATCCTCAATTCTCAATCCTCGATCGTCATTCTTCAATCCTCAATACTCAGTCTTCAATCCTCAATCCTCAATCCTCAATCCTCAATCCTCATTCTTCAATCCTCAATACCCAGTCCTCAATCTTCAACCCTCAATCCTCAATCCTCAATTCTCAATCATCAATCCTCAATACTCAGACCTCAAACATCAATACTCAACCCTGAGTCCTCGTCCTCAATCCACAACACTCAATCCTCGATCCTCAACCTTCAATCATCAATATTCAATCTTCAATCCTCAATCCTCAATCCTCAATACTGTATCCTCAATCCTCAATGTTCAATCTTCAATACCCAATCCTCAATCTTCAATCCTCAATCCTCAATCCTCAATCCTCAATCCTCAATCCTCAATCCTCAATCCTCAATCCTCAGTCCTCAAACCTCAATCCTGACACCTCAATCCTGAATCCTCAATCTTTAGCGCTCAGTCCTCAACAATCAGTTGTCATTCATCAATCCTCAATAGAATGTCCTCAATTCATAGGTTTCAATAATCAATACTTAACCTGCAATCTTCAACTCTCTGTCCACAAACATCAATTCTCATCACTCAACCCTCAACACTCAGTCCCCAATCCTCAATCTTCAATCCTCAATCCTCGATCCTCAATCCTCAATTATCAATCTTCAATCTCCAATCCTGAATACTCAATCTACAATCCTCAATCCTCAATCCTCAATCCTCTATCCCCAATCCTCATTCTTCATTCCTCAATACCCAATCCTCAATCTTCAATCCTCAATCCTCAATCCTCAATTCTCAACCCTCAATCCTCAGTCCTCAGTCCTCAAACATCAATCCTCAAACCTCAGCCCTCATCATCAATCCTCAATCCTCAATCCTCAATCGTCAAACCTCAACCCTCAGTTCTCAGTCCGCAAACTTCAATCCTCAATACTCAATCTGCAATCTTCAATCCTCAATCCTCAATCCTCAATCCTCATTCTCCAATCCTCAATCCTCAGTCCCCAAACCTCAATTCTGAATCCTCAATCCTGCAGCCTCAATCTTCAGCCCTCAGTCCTCAACAATCAGTTGTCAATCCTCAATCCCCAATAGAATATCCTCAATTCACAGCTTTCAGTACTCAATACTCAATCTGCCATCTTCAAATCTCTATCCACGAACATCAATTCTCATCACTCAACCCTGAACCCTCAGTCCTCAATGTTCAATCCTCAATCCTCAATTCTCAATCTTCAATCCTCAATACTCAATCTTCAATCCTCAATCATCAATCCTCAATCCTCATTCCTCATTCTTCAATCCTCAACACCCAATCCTCAATCTTCAATCCTAAATCCTCAGTCCTCAATCCTCAATCCTCAATCCTCAATCCTCAGACCTCAAACATCAATACTCAACCCTCAGTCCTCGTCCTCAATGCACAACCCTCAGTCCTCGACCCTCAATCTTCAATCATCAATATTCAATCTTCAATCCTCAATCCTCAATCCTCGTTACTCAATCCTCAATCCTCAATGTTCTTTCTCAATACGCAATCCTCAACCTTCAGTCCTGAATCCTCAATCCTCAATCCTCAATGCTCAATCTTCAATCCTCAATACTCAATCTTCAATCCTCAATCATCAATCCTCAATCCTCTATCCTCGTTCCTCAAACCTCAATCCTCAAACCTCAGTCCTCATCCTCAATTCTCAATTCTCAATACTCAACACTCAATCCTCAATCTTCAATCCTCAATAATCAATCTCCAATCCTAGATCCTCAATCCCCAATCCTCAATCCTTAATCCTCAATCTACAATCCTCAATCCCCAGTCCTCAATCTTCAATCCTCAATGCTCAATCCTCAATCCTCAATCCTCAGTCCTCAATCCTCTATCCTCAACCCTCAAACCTCAAACCTCAATCCTCAACCGTCAGTCCTCGTCCTCAATCGTCAACACTCAATCCTCAATCCTCAATCTTCAATCCTCAATACTCAATATTCAATACTCCATCCTCAATCTTCAATCCTCAATCTTCAATCCTCAATCCTCAATCCTCAATCCTCAATCCTCATTCTTCAATCCTCAATACCCAATCCTCAATCTTCAATCCTCAATCCTCAATCCTCAACACTCAACCCTCAATCCTCAGTCCTCAGTCCTCAAACCTCAATCCTCAACAATCAGCCCTCATCCTTAATCCTCAATCGTCAATCCTCAATCCTCAATCTTCAATCCTCAATACTCAACCTTCAATAATCAATCCTCAATTCTCAATCCTCAATACTCTATCCTCAATCGTCAATCCTCAATCCTACATCCTCAATCTTCAATCCTCGATACTCAATCTTCAGTCCTCAATCCTCAATCCTCAATCCTCAACCCTCAATCTTCAATCATCAGTATTCAATTTTCAATCCTCAATCCTCAATCCTCAATCCTCAATCCTCAATCCTCAATCTTCACTCCTCAATCCTCAATCCTCAACCCTCAATGTTCAATCCTCAATACCCAATTCTCAGTCTTTAATCCTCAATCCTCAATCCTCAATCCTCAGTCCTCAAACCCAAATCCTGAATCCTCAATCCTGAATCCTCAAGCTTCAGCCCTCAGTCCTCACCAATCAGTTGTCAATCCTCAATCCTCAATAGAATATCATCAACTCACAGTTATAATACTCAATACTCAATCTGCAATATTCAAATCTCTATCCACAAACATCAATCCTCATCATTCAACCCTCAACACTCAGTCCCCAATCCTCAATATTTAATCCTCAATACTCAATCCTTAATCCACAATCCTCAACCTTCAATCCTCAATTCTCAATCTTCCATCCTCAATCCTCAATACTCAATCCTCAATTCTCAATCCTCGATCGTCATTCTTCAATCCTCAATACTCAGTCTTCAATCCTCAATCCTCAATCCTCAATCCTCAATCCTCATTCTTCAATCCTCAATACCCAGTCCTCAATCTTCAACCCTCAATCCTCAATCCTCAATTCTCAATCATCAATCCTCAATACTCAGACCTCAAACATCAATACTCAACCCTGAGTCCTCGTCCTCAATCCACAACACTCAATCCTCGATCCTCAACCTTCAATCATCAATATTCAATCTTCAATCCTCAATCCTCAATCCTCAATACTGTATCCTCAATCCTCAATGTTCAATCCTCAATACCCAATCCTCAATCTTCAATCCTCAATCCTCAATCCTCAATCCTCAATCCTCAATCCTCAATCCTCAATCCTCAATCCTCAGTCCTCAAACCTCAATCCTGACACCTCAATCCTGAATCCTCAATCTTTAGCGCTCAGTCCTCAACAATCAGTTGTCATTCATCAATCCTCAATAGAATGTCCTCAATTCATAGGTTTCAATAATCAATACTTAACCTGCAATCTTCAACTCTCTGTCCACAAACATCAATTCTCATCACTCAACCCTCAACACTCAGTCCCCAATCCTCAATCTTCAATCCTCAATCCTCGATCCTCAATCCTCAATTATCAATCTTCAATCTCCAATCCTGAATACTCAATCTACAATCCTCAATCCTCAATCCTCAATCCTCTATCCCCAATCCTCATTCTTCATTCCTCAATACCCAATCCTCAATCTTCAATCCTCAATCCTCAATCCTCAATTCTCAACCCTCAATCCTCAGTCCTCAGTCCTCAAACATCAATCCTCAAACCTCAGCCCTCATCATCAATCCTCAATCCTCAATCCTCAATCCTCAAACCTCAACCCTCAATTCTCAGTCCGCAAACTTCAATCCTCAATACTCAATCTGCAATCTTCAATCCTCAATCCTCAATCCTCAATCCTCATTCTCCAATCCTCAATCCTCAGTCCTCAAACCTCAATTCTGAATCCTCAATCCTGCAGCCTCAATCTTCAGCCCTCAGTCCTCAACAATCAGTTGTCAATCCTCAATCCCCAATAGAATATCCTCAATTCACCGTTTTCAGTACTCAATACTCAATCTGCCATCTTCAAATCTCTATCCACAAACATCAATTCTCATCACCCAACCCTGAACTCTCAGTCCTCAATGTTCAATCCTCAATCCTCAATTCTCAATCTTCAATCCTCAATACTCAATCTTCAATCCTCAATCATCAATCCTCAATCCTCATTCCTCATTCTTCAATCCTCAACACCCAATCCTCAATCTTCAATCCTCAATCCTCAATCCTCAATCCTCAATACTCAATCCTCAATCCTCAGACCACAAACATCAATACTCAACCCTCAGTCCTCGTCCTCAATCCACAACCCTCAGTCCTCGATCCTCAATCTTCAATCATCAATATTCAATCTTCAATCCTCAATCCTCAATCCTCGTTACTCAATACTCAATCCTCAATGTCCTATCCTCAATACGCAATCCTCAACCTTCAGTCCTCAATCCTCAATACTCAATCCTCAATGCTCATTCTTCAACCCTCAATACCCAATCCTGAATCTTCAATCCTCAATCCTCAATCCTCAATCCTCAATCCTCAATCCTCAATCTTCACTCCTCAATCCTCAAACCTCAGCCCTCATCATCAATCCTCAATCCTCAATCCTCAATCCTTAATCTTCAATCCTCAATACTCGATATTCAATCCTCAATCCTCAGTCCTCAAACCTCTATTCTGAATCCTCAATCCTGCATCCTCAACCTTCAGCCCTCAGTCCTCAACAATCAGTTGTCAATCCACAATCCCCAATAGAATATCATCAATTCACAGCTTTCAATGCTCAATACTCAATCTGCAATCTTCAAATGTCTATCCAGAAACATCAATTCTCATCACTCAATCCTGGACCCTCAGTCATCAATGTTCAATCCCCAATCCTCAATTCTCAACCTTCAATCCTCGATACTGAATCTTCAATACTCAATCGTCAATCCTCAATCCTCAGTCCTCAATCCTCAATCCTCTGTAGTCAATCCTCAATCTTCTATACTCAATCGTCAATCCCCAGTCCTCAATCCTCAATCCTCAAGCCTCGCTCCTCAAACCTCAATCCTCAAACCTCAGTCCTCACCCTCAATTCTCAATTCTCAATCCTCAATCCTCAATCCTCAATCTTCAATCCTCAATAATCAATCTCCAATCCTAGATCCTCAATCCACAATACTCAATCCTTAATCCTCAATATTCAATCCTCAATCCCCAGTACTCAATCTTCAATCCTCAATGCTCAATCCTCAAGACCCAATCCTCAGTCCTCAATCCTCAATCCTCAATCCTCGATCCTCAATCCTCAATCTTCAATTCTCAATCCTCAATCCTCAATCCTCAACCCTTAATCTTCGATACTCAATACTAAATCTTCAATCCTCAATCCTCAATCCTCAATCCTCAATCCTCAGTCCTCAATCCTCAATCTTCAATCCTCAATACTCAGTCTTCAATTCTCAATCCTCAATCCTCAATCCTCAATCCTCATTCTTCAATCCTCAATACCCAATCCACAGTCTTCAATCCTCAATCCTCAATCCTCAATCCTCAATCCTCAATCCTCAATCCTCAATCCTCAGTCCTCAAACCTCAAACCTGAATCCTCAATCCTGAATCCTCAATCTTCAGACCTCAGTCCTCAACAATCAGTTGTCAATTCTCAATCCTTAATAGAATATCATCAATTCACAGTTTTCAATACTCAATACTCAATCTACAATCTTCAAATCTGTATCCACAAACATCAATTCTCATCACTCAACCCTCAACACTCAGTCCCCAATCCTCAATCTTCAAACCTCAATCCTCGATCCTCAATCCTCAATCCTCAATCCTCAATCCTCAGTAATCAATCATCAATCTTCAATACTCAATCGTCATTCCTCAGTCCTCAATCCTCAATCCTCAATCCTCGTTCCTCAAACCTCAATCCTCAAACCTCAGTCCTCATTCTCAATTCTCAATTCTCATCACTCAATCCTCAATCCTCAACCTTCAATCCTCAATAATCAATCTCCAATACTAGATCCTCAATCCCCAATCCTCAATCCTTAATACTCAATCTTCAATCCTCAATCCCCAGTCCTCAATCTTCAATCCTCAATGCTCAACCCTCAATCCTCAATCCTCAGTCCTCAATCCTCAATCCTCAACCCTCAAACCTCAACCCTCAACCGTCAGTCCTCGTCCTCAATCGTCAACACTCAATCCTCAATCCTGAATATTTAATCCTCAATACTCAATATTCAATACTCAATCCTCAATCTTCAATACTCAATCTTCAATCCTCAATCCTCAATCCTCAATCCTCAATCCTCATTCTTCGATCCTCAATACCCAATCCTCAATCTTCAATCGTCAATCCTCAATCTTCAATTCTCAATCCTCAATCCTCAGTCCTCAGTCCTCTAACATCAATCCTCAACCCTCAGCCCACATCCTCAATCCTCTATCCTCAATCATCAATCCTCAATCCTCAATCCTCAGACCTCAAACATCAATACTCAACCCTCAGTCCTCGTCCTCAATGCACAACCCTCAGTCCTCGACCCTCAATCTTCAATCATCAATATTCAATCTTCAATCCTCAATCCTCAATCCTCGTTACTCAATCCTCAATCCTCAATGTTCTTTCTCAATACGCAATCCTCAACCTTCAGTCCTGAATCCTCAATCCTCAATCCTCAATGCTCAATCTTCAATCCTCAATACTCAATCTTCAATCCTCAATCATCAATCCTCAATCCTCTATCCTCGTTCCTCAAACCTCAATCCTCAAACCTCAGTCCTCATCCTCAATTCTCAATTCTCAATACTCAACACTCAATCCTCAATCTTCAATCCTCAATAATCAATCTCCAATCCTAGATCCTCAATCCCCAATCCTCAATCCTTAATCCTCAATCTACAATCCTCAATCCCCAGTCCTCAATCTTCAATCCTCAATGCTCAATCCTCAATCCTCAATCCTCAGTCCTCAATCCTCTATCCTCAACCCTCAAACCTCAAACCTCAATCCTCAACCGTCAGTCCTCGTCCTCAATCGTCAACACTCAATCCTCAATCCTCAATCTTCAATCCTCAATACTCAATATTCAATACTCCATCCTCAATCTTCAATCCTCAATCTTCAATCCTCAATCCTCAATCCTCAATCCTCAATCCTCATTCTTCAATCCTCAATACCCAATCCTCAATCTTCAATCCTCAATCCTCAATCCTCAACACTCAACCCTCAATCCTCAGTCCTCAGTCCTCAAACCTCAATCCTCAACAATCAGCCCTCATCCTTAATCCTCAATCGTCAATCCTCAATCCTCAATCTTCAATCCTCAATACTCAACCTTCAATAATCAATCCTCAATTCTCAATCCTCAATACTCTATCCTCAATCGTCAATCCTCAATCCTACATCCTCAATCTTCAATCCTCGATACTCAATCTTCAGTCCTCAATCCTCAATCCTCAATCCTCAACCCTCAATCTTCAATCATCAGTATTCAATTTTCAATCCTCAATCCTCAATCCTCAATCCTCAATCCTCAATCCTCAATCTTCACTCCTCAATCCTCAATCCTCAACCCTCAATGTTCAATCCTCAATACCCAATTCTCAGTCTTTAATCCTCAATCCTCAATCCTCAATCCTCAGTCCTCAAACCCAAATCCTGAATCCTCAATCCTGAATCCTCAAGCTTCAGCCCTCAGTCCTCACCAATCAGTTGTCAATCCTCAATCCTCAATAGAATATCATCAACTCACAGTTATAATACTCAATACTCAATCTGCAATATTCAAATCTCTATCCACAAACATCAATCCTCATCATTCAACCCTCAACACTCAGTCCCCAATCCTCAATATTTAATCCTCAATACTCAATCCTTAATCCACAATCCTCAACCTTCAATCCTCAATTCTCAATCTTCCATCCTCAATCCTCAATACTCAATCCTCAATTCTCAATCCTCGATCGTCATTCTTCAATCCTCAATACTCAGTCTTCAATCCTCAATCCTCAATCCTCAATCCTCAATCCTCATTCTTCAATCCTCAATACCCAGTCCTCAATCTTCAACCCTCAATCCTCAATCCTCAATTCTCAATCATCAATCCTCAATACTCAGACCTCAAACATCAATACTCAACCCTGAGTCCTCGTCCTCAATCCACAACACTCAATCCTCGATCCTCAACCTTCAATCATCAATATTCAATCTTCAATCCTCAATCCTCAATCCTCAATACTGTATCCTCAATCCTCAATGTTCAATCCTCAATACCCAATCCTCAATCTTCAATCCTCAATCCTCAATCCTCAATCCTCAATCCTCAATCCTCAATCCTCAATCCTCAATCCTCAGTCCTCAAACCTCAATCCTGACACCTCAATCCTGAATCCTCAATCTTTAGCGCTCAGTCCTCAACAATCAGTTGTCATTCATCAATCCTCAATAGAATGTCCTCAATTCATAGGTTTCAATAATCAATACTTAACCTGCAATCTTCAACTCTCTGTCCACAAACATCAATTCTCATCACTCAACCCTCAACACTCAGTCCCCAATCCTCAATCTTCAATCCTCAATCCTCGATCCTCAATCCTCAATTATCAATCTTCAATCTCCAATCCTGAATACTCAATCTACAATCCTCAATCCTCAATCCTCAATCCTCTATCCCCAATCCTCATTCTTCATTCCTCAATACCCAATCCTCAATCTTCAATCCTCAATCCTCAATCCTCAATTCTCAACCCTCAATCCTCAGTCCTCAGTCCTCAAACATCAATCCTCAAACCTCAGCCCTCATCATCAATCCTCAATCCTCAATCCTCAATCCTCAAACCTCAACCCTCAATTCTCAGTCCGCAAACTTCAATCCTCAATACTCAATCTGCAATCTTCAATCCTCAATCCTCAATCCTCAATCCTCATTCTCCAATCCTCAATCCTCAGTCCTCAAACCTCAATTCTGAATCCTCAATCCTGCAGCCTCAATCTTCAGCCCTCAGTCCTCAACAATCAGTTGTCAATCCTCAATCCCCAATAGAATATCCTCAATTCACCGTTTTCAGTACTCAATACTCAATCTGCCATCTTCAAATCTCTATCCACAAACATCAATTCTCATCACCCAACCCTGAACTCTCAGTCCTCAATGTTCAATCCTCAATCCTCAATTCTCAATCTTCAATCCTCAATACTCAATCTTCAATCCTCAATCATCAATCCTCAATCCTCATTCCTCATTCTTCAATCCTCAACACCCAATCCTCAATCTTCAATCCTCAATCCTCAATCCTCAATCCTCAATACTCAATCCTCAATCCTCAGACCACAAACATCAATACTCAACCCTCAGTCCTCGTCCTCAATCCACAACCCTCAGTCCTCGATCCTCAATCTTCAATCATCAATATTCAATCTTCAATCCTCAATCCTCAATCCTCGTTACTCAATACTCAATCCTCAATGTCCTATCCTCAATACGCAATCCTCAACCTTCAGTCCTCAATCCTCAATACTCAATCCTCAATGCTCATTCTTCAACCCTCAATACCCAATCCTGAATCTTCAATCCTCAATCCTCAATCCTCAATCCTCAATCCTCAATCCTCAATCTTCACTCCTCAATCCTCAAACCTCAGCCCTCATCATCAATCCTCAATCCTCAATCCTCAATCCTTAATCTTCAATCCTCAATACTCGATATTCAATCCTCAATCCTCAGTCCTCAAACCTCAATTCTGAATCCTCAATCCTGCATCCTCAACCTTCAGCCCTCAGTCCTCAACAATCAGTTGTCAATCCACAATCCCCAATAGAATATCATCAATTCACAGCTTTCAATGCTCAATACTCAATCTGCAATCTTCAAATGTCTATCCAGAAACATCAATTCTCATCACTCAATCCTGGACCCTCAGTCATCAATGTTCAATCCCCAATCCTCAATTCTCAACCTTCAATCCTCGATACTGAATCTTCAATACTCAATCGTCAATCCTCAATCCTCAGTCCTCAATCCTCAATCCTCTGTAGTCAATCCTCAATCTTCTATACTCAATCGTCAATCCCCAGTCCTCAATCCTCAATCCTCAAGCCTCGCTCCTCAAACCTCAATCCTCAAACCTCAGTCCTCACCCTCAATTCTCAATTCTCAATCCTCAATCCTCAATCCTCAATCTTCAATCCTCAATAATCAATCTCCAATCCTAGATCCTCAATCCACAATACTCAATCCTTAATCCTCAATATTCAATCCTCAATCCCCAGTACTCAATCTTCAATCCTCAATGCTCAATCCTCAAGACCCAATCCTCAGTCCTCAATCCTCAATCCTCAATCCTCGATCCTCAATCCTCAATCTTCAATTCTCAATCCTCAATCCTCAATCCTCAACCCTTAATCTTCGATACTCAATACTAAATCTTCAATCCTCAATCCTCAATCCTCAATCCTCAATCCTCAGTCCTCAATCCTCAATCTTCAATCCTCAATACTCAGTCTTCAATTCTCAATCCTCAATCCTCAATCCTCAATCCTCATTCTTCAATCCTCAATACCCAATCCACAGTCTTCAATCCTCAATCCTCAATCCTCAATCCTCAATCCTCAATCCTCAATCCTCAATCCTCAGTCCTCAAACCTCAAACCTGAATCCTCAATCCTGAATCCTCAATCTTCAGACCTCAGTCCTCAACAATCAGTTGTCAATTCTCAATCCTTAATAGAATATCATCAATTCACAGTTTTCAATACTCAATACTCAATCTACAATCTTCAAATCTGTATCCACAAACATCAATTCTCATCACTCAACCCTCAACACTCAGTCCCCAATCCTCAATCTTCAAACCTCAATCCTCGATCCTCAATCCTCAATCCTCAATCCTCAATCCTCAGTAATCAATCATCAATCTTCAATACTCAATCGTCATTCCTCAGTCCTCAATCCTCAATCCTCAATCCTCGTTCCTCAAACCTCAATCCTCAAACCTCAGTCCTCATTCTCAATTCTCAATTCTCATCACTCAATCCTCAATCCTCAACCTTCAATCCTCAATAATCAATCTCCAATACTAGATCCTCAATCCCCAATCCTCAATCCTTAATACTCAATCTTCAATCCTCAATCCCCAGTCCTCAATCTTCAATCCTCAATGCTCAACCCTCAATCCTCAATCCTCAGTCCTCAATCCTCAATCCTCAACCCTCAAACCTCAACCCTCAACCGTCAGTCCTCGTCCTCAATCGTCAACACTCAATCCTCAATCCTGAATATTTAATCCTCAATACTCAATATTCAATACTCAATCCTCAATCTTCAATACTCAATCTTCAATCCTCAATCCTCAATCCTCAATCCTCAATCCTCATTCTTCGATCCTCAATACCCAATCCTCAATCTTCAATCGTCAATCCTCAATCTTCAATTCTCAATCCTCAATCCTCAGTCCTCAGTCCTCTAACATCAATCCTCAACCCTCAGCCCACATCCTCAATCCTCTATCCTCAATCATCAATCCTCAGTCCTCAAACCTCAATCCTCAATCCTCAATCCTCAATCCTGAATCCACAATCCTCATTCTTCAATCCTCAACACCCAATCCTCAATATTCTATCTTCAATCCTCAATCCTCAATTCTCAATAATCAATCTCCAATCCTAGATCCTCAATCCCCAATCCTCAATCCTTAATCCTCAATCTACAATCCTCAATCCCCAGTCCTCAATCTTCAATCCTCAATGCTCAATCCTCAATCCTCAATCCTCAGTCCTCAATCCTGAATCCTCGACCCTCAAACCTCAAACCTCAATCCTCAACCGTCAGTCCTCGTCCTCAATCGTCAACACTCAATCCTCAATCCTCAATCTTCAATCCTCAATACTTAATATTCAATACTCCATCCTCAATCTTCAATCCTCAATCTTCAATCCTCAATCCTCAATCCTCAATCCTCAATCCTCATTCTTCAATCCTCAATACCCAATCCTCAATCTTCAATCCTCAATCCTCAATCCTCAACACTCAACCCTCAATCCTCAGTCCACAGTCCTCAAACCTCAATCCTCAACCCTCAGCCCTCATCCTTAATCCTCAATCCTCAATCCTCAATCCTCAATGTTCAATCCTCAATACTCAACCTTCAATAATCAATCCTCAATTCTCAATCCTCAATACTCAATCCTCAATCGTCAATCCTCAATCCTCCATCCTCAATCTTCAATCCTCGATACTCAATCTTCAGTCCTCAATCCTCAATCCTCAATCCTCAATTATCAATCTTCAATCTCCAATCCTGAATACTCAATCTACAATCCTCAATCCTCAATCCTCAATCCTCTATCCTCTTTCCTCAAACCTCAATCCTCAAACCTCAGTCCTCATCCTCAATTCTCAATTCTCAATACTCAACACTCAATCCTCAATCTTCAATCCTCAATAATCAATCTCCAATCCTAGATCCTCAATCCCCAATCCTCAATCCTTAATCCTCAATCTACAATCCTCAATCCCCAGTCCTCAATCTTCAATCCTCAATGCTCAATCCTCAATCCTCAATCCTCAGTCCTCAATCCTCAATCCTCAACCCTCAAACCTCAAACCTCAACCCTCAACCGTCAGTCCTCGTCCTCAATCGTCAACACTCAATCCTCAATCCTCAATCTTCAATCCTCAATACTCAATATTCAATACTCCATCCTCAATCTTCAATCCTCAATCTTCAATCCTCAATCCTCAATCCTCAATCCTCAATCCTCATTCTTCAATCCTCAATACCCAATCCTCAATCTTCAATCCTCAATCCTCAATCCTCAATCCTCAATACCCAATCCTCAATCTTCAATCCTCAATCCTCAATACCCAATCCTCAATCTTCAATCCTCAATCCTCAATCCTAAATTCTCAATCCTCAATCTTCAATCCTCAATCCTCAATCCTCAATCTTCAATCCTCAATACTCAATCTTCAATCCTCAATCCTCAGTCCTAAAACCACAATTCTGAATCCTCAATCCTGAAACCTCAATCTTCGGCCCTCAGTCCTCAACAATCAGTTGGCAATCCTCAATCCTCAATAGAATATCCTCAATTCACAGTTTTCAATACTCAATACTCAATCTGCAATCTTCAGATCACTATCCACAAACATCAATTCTCATCACTCAACCCTCAATACTCAGTCCCCAATCCTCAATTTTCATACCTCAACCCTGAATCCTCAATCCTGAATCATCAATCCGCAATCCTCAATCCTCAATCCTCAATCCTCAATCGTCAATCTTCAATCCTCAATACTCAATCCTCAATCCTCATTCCTCATTCTTCAATCCTCAATACCCAATCCTCAATCTTCAATCCTTAATCTTCAATCCTCAATTCTCAATCCTCAATGTTCAATCCTCAATCCTCAATCCTCAATCCTCAATCCTCAATACTCAATCTTCAATCCTCAATCCTCGGTCCTCAAACCTCAATTCTGAATCCTCAATCCTGAATCCTCAATCTTCGGCCCTCAGTCGTCAACAATCAGTTGTCAATCCTCAATCCTCAATAGAATATCCTCAATTCACAGTTTTCAATACTCAATACTCAATCTGCAATCTTCAAACCTCTACCCACAAACATCAATTCTCATCACTCAACCCTCAACACTCAGTCCTCAATGTTCAATACTCAGTCCACAATCCTCAATCCTCAATCGTCAACCTTCAATCCTCAATACTCAATCTTCAATCCTCAATCCTCAATCCTCAATCCTCAATCCTCATTCTTCAATCCTCAATACCCAATCCTCAATCTTCAATCCTCAATCCTCAATCCTCAATCCTCAATACCCGATCCTCTATCTTCAATCCTCAATCCTCAATCCTCAATACTCAATCCTCAATCCTCAACTTTCAATCCTCATTCTTCAATCCTCAATACCCAATACTCAATCTTCAATCCTCAATCCTCAATCCTCAATATTCAATCCTCAATCCTCAATCGTCAATCCTCAATCGTCAATCTTCAATCCTCAATACTCAATCTTCAATGCTCAATCCTCAATTCTCAATCCCCAATCCTCATTCTTCAATCCTCGATACCCAATCCTCAATCTTCAATCCTCAAACCTCATCCCTCAATTCTCAATCCTCAATCCTCAATCTTCAATCCTCATTCTTCAATCCTCAATACCCAATACCCAATCTTCAATCCTCAATCCTCAATCCTCAATTCTCAATCCTCAATCCTCAGTCATCAGTCCTCAAACCTCAATCCTCAACCCTCAGCCCTCATCGTCAATCCTCAATCCTCAATCCTCAATCTTCAATCCTCAATACTCAATCTTCAATCCTCAATCCTCAATTCTCAATACTCAATCCTAAATCCTCAATCCTCAATCCTCAATCATCAATCCTCAATCGTCAGTCTTGAATCCTCAATAGTCAATCTTCAATCCTCAATACTCAATCCTCCATTCTCAATCCTCAATCCTCATCCTTCAATCCTCAAAACCCAATCCTCATTCTTCAATCCTCAATACCCAATCCTCAATCCTCAATCCTCAATCCCCGATCCTCAATCTTCAATCCTCAGTCCTCAGTCCTCAAACCTCAATTCTGAATCCTCAATCCTGAATCCTCAATCCTCAATCTTCAATCCTCAATCTTCAATCCTCAATACTCAATCTTCAATCCTCAATCCTCAATTCTCAATCTTCAATCCTCATTCTTCAGTCCCCAATACCCGATACTCAATCTTCAATCCTCAATACTCAATCCTCAATTCTCAATCCTCAATCCTCAATCCTCAATTCTCACTTCTCAATTCTCAATCCTCAATTCTCAATCTTCAATCCTCAATACTGAATCTTCAGTCCTCAATCCTCAATCCTCAAACCTCAACCCTCGTTCCTCAAACCTCAATCCTCAACCCTCAGTCCACATCCTCAATTCTCAATTCTCAATCCTCAATCCTCAATCCTCAATCTTCTATCCTCATTAATCAATCTCCGATCCTAGATCCTGAATACCCAATCCTCAATCCTTAATCCTCAATCTTCAATCCTCAATCCCCAGTCCTCAATCTTCAATCCTCAATGTCCAATCACCAATCCTCAATCCTCAGTCCTCAATCCTCAATCCTCAATCCTCAAACCTCAACCCTCAACCGTCAGTCCTCGACCTCAATCCTCAACACTCAATCCTCAATCCTCGATCTTCAATCCTCAATCCTCAACCCTCAATCCTCAATCCTCATTCTTCAATCCTCAATACCCAAACCTCAATCTTCAATCCTCAATCCTCAATCCTCAATTCTCAATCCTCAATCCTCAGTCCCCACACCTCAATCCTCAATCTTCAATCCTCAGTACTCAATCTTCAATTCTCAATCCTAAATACTCAATCCTCAATCCCCAATCCTAAATCCTCAATCCTCAATCCTCAATCATCAATCCTCAATCGTCAGTCTTGAATCCTCAATAGTCAATCTTCAATCCTCAATACTCAATCCTCCATTCTCAATCCTCAATCCTCATCCTTCAATCCTCAAAACCCAATCCTCATTCTTCAATCCTCAATACCCAATCCTCAATCCTCAATCCTCAATCCCCGATCCTCAATCTTCAATCCTCAGTCCTCAGTCCTCAAACCTCAATTCTGAATCCTCAATCCTGAATCCTCAATCCTCAATCTTCAATCCTCAATCTTCAATCCTCAATACTCAATCTTCAATCCTCAATCCTCAATTCTCAATCTTCAATCCTCATTCTTCAGTCCCCAATACCCGATACTCAATCTTCAATCCTCAATACTCAATCCTCAATTCTCAATCCTCAATCCTCAATCCTCAATTCTCACTTCTCAATTCTCAATCCTCAATTCTCAATCTTCAATCCTCAATACTGAATCTTCAATCCTCAATTCTCAATCCTCAAACCTCAACCCTCGTTCCTCAAACCTCAATCCTCAACCCTCAGTCCACATCCTCAATTCTCAATTCTCAATCCTCAATACCCAATCCTCAATCTTCAATCCTCAATCCTCAATCCTCAATTCTCAATCCTCAATCTTCAATCCTCAATCCTCAATCCTCAATCTTCAATCCTCAATACTCAATCTTCAATCCTCAATCCTCAGTCCTCAAACCACAATTCTGAATCCTCAATCCTGAAACCTCTATCTTCGGCCCTCAGTCCTCAACAATCAGTTGGCAATCCTCAATCCTCAATAGAATAACCTCAATTCACAGTTTTCCATACTCAATACTCAATCTGCAATCTTCAGATCACTATCCACAAGCATCAATTCTCATCACTCAACCCTCAATACTCAGTCCCCAATCCTCAATTTTCGTACCTCAACCCTCGATCCTCAATCCTCAATCATCAATCCTCAATCCTCAATCCTCAATCCTCAATCCTCAATAGTCAATCTTCAATCCTCAATACTCAATCCTCAATCCTCATTCCTGATTCTTCAATCTTCAATACCCAATCCTCAATCTTCAATCCTTAATCTTCAATCCTCAATTCCCAATTCTCAATCCTCAATCTTCAATCCTCAATCCTCAATCCTCAATCCTCAATCCACAATCCTCAATCTTCAATCCTCAATACTCAATCTTCAATCCTCAGTCCTCAATCCGCAATCCTCAATCCTCAATCCTCAATCCTCAATCTTCAATCCTCAATACTCAATCTGCAATCCTCAATCCTCAATCCTCAATCCTCAATCCTCATTCTTCAATCCTCAATACCGAATCCTCAGTCTTCAATCCTCAATCCTCAATTCTCAATCCTCATCCCTCAATCCTCAATGTTCAATCCTCAATACCCAATCCTCAATCTTCAATCCACAGTCCTCAATCCTCAATCCTCAATCCTCAATCCTCAGTCCTCAAACCTCAATCCTGAATCCTCAATCCTGAATCCTCAACCTTCAGACCTGAGTCCTCAACGATCAGTTGTCAATCCTCAATCCTCAATAGAATATCCTCAATCACAGTTTTCGATACTCAATACTCAATCTGCAATCTTCAGATCTCTATCCACAAACATCAATTCCCATCACTCAACCCGCAATAGTCAGTTCCCAATCCTCAATTTTCATACCTCAACACTCAATCCTCAATCCTCAATCATCAATCCTCAATCCTCAATCCTCAATCCTCAATCCTCAATCGTCAATCTTCAATACTCAATACTCAATCCTCAATCCTCATTCCTTATTCTTCAATCCTTAATACCCAATCCTCAATCTTCAATCCTCAATCCTCAATCCTCAGTCCTCAATACGCAATCCTCATCTTCAATGCTCAATCCTCAATCCTCAATACTCAAACCTCAATCCCCAACTTTCAATCCTCATTCTTCAGTACTCAATACCCAATACTCAATCTTCAATCCCCAACCCTCAATCCTCAATGCTCAATCTTCAATCCTCAATAATCAATCTTCAATCCTCAACCATCAATCCTCAATCCTCTATCCTCGTTCCTCAAACCTCAATCCTCAAACCTCAGTCCTCATCCTCAATTCTCAATTCTCAATACTCAACACTCAATCCTCAATATTCAATCCTCAATAATCAATCTCCAATCCTAGATCCTCAATCCCCAATCCTCAATCCTGAATCCTCAATCTACAATCCTCAATCCCCAGTCCTCAATCTTCAATCCTCAATGCTCAATCCTCAATCCTCAATCCTCAGTCCTCAATCCTCAATCCTCAACCCTCAAACCTCAATCCTCAACCGTCAGTCCTCGTCCTCAATCGTCAACACTCAATCCTCAATCCTCAATCTCCAATCCTCAATCCTCAATCGTCAGTCTTCAGTCATCAATTCTCAATCTTCAATCCTCAATCATCAACCCTCAATTCTCAATCCGCAAACTTCAATCCTCAATACTCAATCTGCAATCTTCAATCCTCAATCCTCAATCCTCAATCCTCATTCTCCAATCCTCAATCCTCAGTCCTCAAACCTCAATTCTGAATCCTCAATCCTGCATCCTCAATCTTCAGCCCTCAGTCCTCAACAATCAGTTGTCAATCCTCAATCCCCAATAGAATATCCTCAATTCACAGTTTTCAGTACTCAATACTCAATCTGCCATCTTCAAATCTCTATCCACAAACATCAATTCTCATCACTCAACCCTGAACTCTCTGTCCTCAATGTTCAATCCTCAATCCTCAATTCTCAATCTTCAATCCTCAATACTCAATCTTCAATCCTCAGTCATCAATCCTCAATCCTCATTCCTCATTCTTCAATCCTCAACACCCAATCCTCAATCTTCAATCCTCAATCCTCAATCATCAATCCTCAATCCTCTATCCTCGTTCCTCAAACCTCAATCCTCAAACCTCAGTCCTCATCCTCAATTCTCAATTCTCAATACTCAACACTCAATCCTCAATCTTCAATCCTCAATAACCAATCTCCAATCCTAGATCCTCAATCCCCAATCCTCAATCCTTAATCCTCAATCTACAATCCTCAATCCCCAGTCCTCAATCATCAATCCTCAATGCTCAATCCTCAATCCTCAATCCTCAGCCCTCAATCCTCAATCGTCAATCCTCAATCCTCCATCCTCAATCTTCAATCCTCGATACTCAATCTTGAGTCCTCAATCCTCAATCCTCAATCCTCAATCCTCATTCTTCAACCCTCAATACCCAATCCTGAATCTTCAATCCCCAATCCTCAATTCTCAATTCTCAATCCTCAATCCTCAGACCTCAAACACCAATATTCAACCCTCAGTCACCGCCCTCAATCCACAACCCTCAATCCTCAACCCTCAATCTTCAATCCTCAATCTTCACACCTCAATCCTCAATCCTCAACCCTCAATGTTCAATCCTCAATACCCAATCCTCAGTCTTTAATCCTCAATCCTCAATCCTCAATCCTCAGTCCTCAAACCTAAATCCTGAATCCTCAATCCTGAATCCTCAAGCTTCAGCCCTCAGTCCTCAACAATCAGTTGTCAATCCTCAATCCTCAATAGAATATCATCAACTCACAGTTTTAATACTCAATACTCAATCTGCAATAATCAAATCTCTATCCACAAATATCAATCCTCATCATTCAACCCTCAACACTCTGTCCCCAATCCTCAATATTTAATCCTCAATACTCAATCCTTAATCCACAGTCCTCAACCTTCAATCCTCAATTCTCAATCCTCAATCCTCAATCCTCAATACTCAATCCTCAATTCTCAATCCTCGATCGTCATTCTTCAATCCTCAATACTCAATCTTCAATCCTCAATCCTCAATCCTCAATCCTCAATTCTCATTCTTCAATCCTCAATACCCAGTCCTCAATCTTCAACCCTCAATCCTCAATCCTCAATTCTCAATCATCAATCCTCAATACTCAGACCTCAAACATCAATACTCAACCCTCAGTCCTCGTCCTCAATCCACAACCCTCAGTCCTCGATCCTCAATCTTCAATCATCAATATTCAATCTTCAATCCTCAATCCTCAATCCTCGTTACTCAATCCTCAATCCTCAATGTTCTATCCTCAATACGCAATCCTCAACCTTCAGTCCTGAATCCTCAATCCTCAATCCTCAATGCTCAATCTTCAATCCTCAATACTCAATCTTCAATCCTCAATCATCAATCCTCAATCCTCTATCCTCGTTCCTCAAACCTCAATCCTCAAACCTCAGTCCACATCCTCAATTCTCAATTCTCAATACTCAACACTCAATCCTCAATCTTCAATCCTCAATAATCAATCTCCAATCCTAGATCCTCAATCCCCAATCCTCAATCCTTAATCCTCAATCTACAATCCTCAATCCCCAGTCCTCAATCTTCAATCCTCAATGCTAAATCCTCAATCCTCAATCCTCAGTCCTCAATCCTCAATCCTCAACCCTCAAACCTCAAACCTCAATCCTCAACCGTCAGTCCTCGTCCTCAATTCTCAATTCTCAATACTCAACACTCAATCCTCAATCTTCGATCCTCAATAATCAATCTCCAATCCTAGATCCTCAATCCCCAATCCTCAATCCTTAATCCTCAATATTCAATCCTCAATCCCCAGTACTCAATCTTCAATCCTCAATGCTCAATCCTCAAGACCCAATCCTCAATCTTCAATCCTCAATACTCAGTCTTCAATTCTCAATCCTCAATCCTCAATCCTCAATCCTCATTCTTCAATCCTCAATACCCAATCCACAGTCTTCAATCCTCAATCCTCAATCCTCAATCCTCAATCCTCAATCCTCAATCCTCAATCCTCAGTCCTCAAACCTCAAACCTGAATCCTCAATCCTGAATCCTCAACCTTCAGACCTCAGTCCTCAACAGTCAGTTGTCAATTCTCAATCCTCAATAGTCTATCATCAATTCACAGTTTTCAATACTCAATACTCAACCTGCAATCTTCAAATCTCTATCCACAAAGATCAATTCTCATCATTCAACCCTCAACACTCAGTCCCCAATCCTCAATCTTCAATCCTCAATCCTCAATCCTCGATCCTCAATCTTCAATCATCAATACCCAATCTTCAATCCTCCATCCTCAATCCTCAATCCTCAATTTTCAATCCCCAATACTCAATCTTCAATCCTTAATCCTCAATCCTCAATCCTCAATCCTCAATCGTCAGTCTTCAATCCTCAATACTCAATCTTCAATCCTCAATCCTCAATCCTCAATTCTCAATCCTCAATCTTCAATCCTCAATACTCAATCTGCAATCTTCAATCCTCAATTCTCAATCTTCAATCCTCAATACTGAACATTCAATCCTCAATCCTCAATCCTCAATCCCCAATCCTCAATCGTCAGCCTTCAATCCTCAATTCTCAATCTTCAATCCTCAATCCTCAATCCTAAATCCTCAATCCGCAATCTTCAATCCTCAATACTCAATCTGCAATCTTCAATCCTCAATCCTCAATCCTCAATCCTCAATCCTCATTCTCCAATCCTCAATCCTCAGTCCTCAAACCTCAATTCTGAATCCTCAATCCTGCATCCTCAATCTTCAGCCCTCAGTCCTCAACAATCAGTTGTCAATCCTCAATCCCCAATAGAATATCCTCAATTCACAGCTTTCAGTACTCAATACTCAATCTGCCATCTTCAAATCTCTATCCACAAACATCAATTCTCATCACTCAACCCTGAACTCTCAGTCCTCAATGTTCAATCCTCAATCCTCAATTCTCAATCTTCAATCCTCAATACTCAATCTTCAATCCTCAATCATCAATCCTCAATCCTCATTCCTCATTCTTCAATCCTCAACACCCAATCCTCAATCTTCAATCCTCAATCCTCAATCCTCAATCCTCAATCCTCAATCCTCAATCCTCAGACCTCAAACATCAATACTCAACCCTCAGTCCTCGTCCTCAATCCACAACCCTCAGTCCTCGATCCTCAATCTTCAATCATCAATATTCAATCTTCAATCCTCAATCCTCAATCCTCGTTACTCAATCCTCAATCCTCAATGTTCTATCCTCAATACGCAATCCTCAACCTTCAGTCCTGAATCCTCAATCCTCAATCCTCAATGCTCAATCTTCAATCCTCAATACTCAATCTTCAATCCTCAATCATCAATCCTCAATCCTCTATCCTCGTTCCTCAAACCTCAATCCTCAAACCTCAGTCCACATCCTCAATTCTCAATTCTCAATACTCAACACTCAATCCTCAATCTTCAATCCTCAATAATCAATCTCCAATCCTAGATCCTCAATCCCCAATCCTCAATCCTTAATCCTCAATCTACAATCCTCAATCCCCAGTCCTCAATCTTCAATCCTCAATGCTAAATCCTCAATCCTCAATCCTCAGTCCTCAATCCTCAATCCTCAACCCTCAAACCTCAAACCTCAATCCTCAACCGTCAGTCCTCGTCCTCAATCGTCAACACTCAATCCTCAATCCTCAATCTTCAATCCTCAATACTCAATATTCAATACTCCATCCTCAATCTTCAATCCTCAATCTTCAATCCTCAATCCTCAATCCTCAATCCTCAATCCTCATCCTTCAATCCTCAATCCTCAATCCTCGATCCTCAATTCTCAATCCTCAATACTCAATCCTCAATCGTCAATCCTCAATCCTCCATCCTCAATCTTCAATCCTCGATACTCAATCTTCAGTACTCAATCCTCAATCCTCAATCCTCAATCCTCATTCTTCAACCCTCAATACCCAATCCTGAACCTTCAATCCCCAATCCTCAATTCTCAATTCTCAATCCTCAATCCTCAGACCTCAAACACCAATATTCAACCCTCAGTCACCGCCCTCAATCCACAACCCTCAATCCTCAACCCTCAATCTTCAATCATCAGTATTCAGTTTTCAATCCTCAATCCTCAATCCTCAATCCTCAGTCCTCAAACCTAAATCATGAATCCTCAATCCTGAATCCTCAAGCTTCAGCACTCAGTCCTCAACAATCAGTTGTCAATCCTCAATCCTCAATAGAATATCATCAACTCACAGTTTTAATACTCAATACTCAATCTGCAATATTCAAATCTCTATCCACAAACATCAATCCTCATCATTCAACCCTCAACACTCTGTCCCCAATCCTCAATATTTAATCCTCAATACTCAATCCTTAATCCACAATCCTCAACCTTCAATCCTCAATTCTCAATCTTCAATCCTCAATCCTCAATACTCAATCCTCAATTCTCAATCCTCGATCGTCATTCTTCAATCCTCAATACTCAATCTTCAATCCTCAATCCTCAATCCTCAATCCTCAATCCTCATTCTTCAATCCTCAATACCCAGTCCTCAATCTTCAACCCTCAATCCTCAATCCTCAATTCTCAATCATCAATCCTCAATACTCAGACCTCAAACATCAATACTCAACCCTCAGTCCTCGTCCTCAATCCACAACACTCAATCCTCGATCCTCAATCTTCAATCATCAATATTCAATCTTCAATCCTCAATCCTCAATCCTCAATAGTGTATCCTCAATCCTCAATGTTCAATCCTCAATACCCAATCCTCAATCTTCAATCCTCAATCCTCAATCCTCAATCCTCAATCCTCAATCCTCAATCCTCAATCCTCAATCCTCAGTCCTCAAACCTCAATCCTGACACCTCAATCCTGAATCCTCAATCTTTAGCCCTCAGTCCTCAACAGTCAGTTGTCAATCATCAATCCTCAATAGAATGTCCTCAATTCATAGGTTTCAATAATCAATACTTAACCTGCAATCTTCAACTCTCTGTCCACAAACATCAATTCTCATCACTCAACCCTCAACACTCAGTCCCCAATCCTCAATCTTCAATCCTCAATCCTCAATCCTCAATCCTCAATTATCAATCTTCAATCTCCAATCCTGAATACTCAATCTACAATCCTCAATCCTCAATCCTCAATCCTCTATCCTCAATCCTCATTCTTCATTCCTCAATACCCAATCCTCAATCTTCAATCCTCAATCCTCAATCCTCAATTCTCAACCCTCAATCCTCAGTCCTCAGTCCTCAAACATCCATCCTCAAACCTCAGCCCTCATCATCAATCCTCAATCCTCAATCCTCAATCCTCAATCCTCAACCCTCAATTCTCAATCCGCAAACTTCAATCCTCAATACTCAATCTGCAATCTTCAATCCTCAATCCTCAATCCTCAATCCTCATTCTCCAATCCTCAATCCTCAGTCCTCAAACCTCAATTCTGAATCCTCAATCCTGCAGCCTCAATCTTCAGCCCTCAGTCCTCAACAATCAGTTGTCAATCCTCAATCCCCAATAGAATATCCTCAATTCACAGTTTTCAGTACTCAATACTCAATCTGCCATCTTCAAATCTCTATCCGCAAACATCAATTCTCATCACCCAACCCTGAACTCTCAGTCCTCAATGTTCAATCCTCAATCCTCAATTCTCAATCTTCAATCCTCAATACTCAATCTTCAATCCTCAATCGTCAATCCTCAATCCTCATTCCTCATTCTTCAATCCTCAACACCCAATCCTCAATCTTCAATCCTCAATCCTCAATCCTCAATCCTCAATCCTCAATCCTCAATCCTCAGACCACAAACATCAATACTCAACCCTCAGTCCTCGTCCTCAATCCACAACCCTCAGTCCTCGATCCTCTATCTTCAATCATCAATATTCAATCTTCAATCCTCAATCCTCAATCCTCGTTACTCAATCCTCAATCCTCAATGTTCTATCCTCAATACGCAATCCTCAACCTTCAGTCCTCAATCCTCAATCCTCAATCCTCAATGCTCAATCTTCAATCCTCAATACTCAATCTTCAATCCTCAATCATCAATCCTCAATCCTCTATCCTCTTTCCTCAAACCTCAATCCTCAAACCTCAGTCCTCATCCTCAATTCTCAATTCTCAATACTCAACACTCAATCCTCAATCTTCGATCCTCAATAATCAATCTCCAATCCTAGATCCTCAATCCCCAATCCTCAATCCTTAATCCTCAATATTCAATCCTCAATCCCCAGTACTCAATCTTCAATCCTCAATGCTCAATCCTCAAGACCCAATCCTCAGTCCTCAATCCTCAATCCTCAATCCTCGATCCTCAATCCTCAATCTTCAATTCTCAATCCTCAATCCTCAATCCTCAACCCTTAATCTTCAATACTCAATACTAAATCTTCAATCCTCAATCCTCAATCCTCAATCCTCAATCCTCAGTCCTCAATCCTCAATCTTCAATCCTCAATACTCAGTCTTCAATTCTCAATCCTCAATCCTCAATCCTCAATCCTCATTCTTCAATCCTCAATACCCAATCCACAGTCTTCAATCCTCAATCCTCAATCCTCAATCCTCAATCCTCAATCCTCAATCCTCAATCCTCAATCCTCAGTCCTCAAACCTCAAACCTGAATCCTCAATCCTGAATCCTCAACCTTCAGACCTCAGTCCTCAACAGTCAGTTGTCAATTCTCAATCCTCAATAGTCTATCATCAATTCACAGTTTTCAATACTCAATACTCAACCTGCAATCTTCAAATCTCTATCCACAAAGATCAATTCTCATCATTCAACCCTCAACACTCAGTCCCCAATCCTCAATCTTCAATCCTCAATCCTCAATCCTCGATCCTCAATCTTCAATCATCAATACTCAATCTTCAATCCTCCATCCTCAATCCTCAATCCTCAATTTTCAATCCCCAATACTCAATCTTCAATCCTTAATCCTCAATCCTCAATCCTCAATCCTCAATCGTCAGTCTTCAATCCTCAATACTCAATCTTCAATCCTCAATCCTCAATCCTCAATTCTCAATCCTCAATCTTCAATCCTCAATCCTCAATCCTCAATCCTCAATCCGCAATCTTCAATCCTCAATACTCAGTCTGCAATCTTCAATCCCCAATCCTCAATCCTCAATCCTCATTCTCCAATCCTCAATCCTCAGTCCTCAAACCTCAATTCTGAATCCTCAATCCTGCATCCTCAACCTTCAGCCCTCAGTCCTCAACAATCAGTTGTCAATCCTCAATCCCCAATAGAATATCCTCAATTCACAGTTTTCAGTACTCAATACTCAATCTGCCATCTTCAAATCTCTATCCACAAACATCAATTCTCATCACTCAACCCTGAACTCTCAGTCCTCAATGTTCAATCCTCAATCCTCAATTCTCAATCTTCAATCCTCAATACTCAATCTTCAATCCTCAATCATCAATCTTCAATCCTCCATCCTCAATCCTCAATGTTCAATCCGCAATACCCAATCCTCAATCTTCTATCAGCAATCCTCAATACTCAATCCTCAATCCTCAATCCTCAATCCTCAATCTTCAATCCTCAATACTCAATCTTCAATCCTCAATACTCGATCCTCAATCCTCAATCCTCATTCTTCAATCCTCAACACCCAATCATCAATCTTCAATCCTCAGTCCTCAATCCTCAATTCTCAATCCTCAATCCTCAATCCTCAGACCTCAAACATCAATACTCGACCATCAGTCCTCGTCCTCAATCCACAACCCTCAATCCTCGATCCTCAATCTTCAATCATCAATATTCAATCTTCAATCCTCAATCCTCAATCCTCAATACTCAATCCTCATTCTTCAATCCTCAACACCCAATCATCAATCTTCAATCCTCAATCCTCAATCCTCATTCTTCAATCCTCAATACCCAATCCACAGTCTTCAATCCTCAATCCTCAATCCTCAATCCTTAATCCTCAATCCTCAATCCTCAATCCTCAATCCTCAATCCTCAATCCTCAATCCTCAGTAATCAATCATCAATCTTCAATACTCAATCGTCATTCCTCAGTCCTCAATCCTCAATCCTCAATCCTCGTTCCTCAAACCTCAATCCTCAAACCTCAGTCCTCATCCTCAATTCTCAATTCTCAATACTCAACACTCAATCCTCAATCTTCAAACCTCAATAATCAATCTCCAATCCTAGATCCTCAATCCCCAATCCTCAATCCTTAATCCTCAATCTACAATCCTCAATCCCCAGTCCTCAATCTTCAATCCTCAATGCTCAATCCTCAATCCTCAATCCTCAGTCCTCAATCCTCAATCCTCAACCCTCAAACCTCAATCCTCAACCGTCAGTCCTCGTCCTCAATCGTCAACACTCAATCCTCAATCCTCAATCTTCAATCCTCAATACTCAATATTCAATACTCCATCCTCAATCTTCAATCCTCAATCTTCAATCCTCAATCCTCAATCCTCAATCCTCAATCCTCATTCTTCAATCCTCAATACCCAATCCTCAATCTTCAATCCTCAATCCTCAATCCTCAACACTCAACCCTCAATCCTCAGTCCTCAGTCCTCAAACCTCAATCCTCAACAATCAGCCCTCATCCTTAATCCTCAATCGTCAATCCTCAATCCTCAATCTTCAATCCTCAATACTCAACCTTCAATAATCAATCCTCAATTCTCAATCCTCAATACTCTATCCTCAATCGTCAATCCTCAATCCTACATCCTCAATCTTCAATCCTCGATACTCAATCTTCAGTCCTCAATCCTCAATCCTCAATCCTCAACCCTCAATCTTCAATCATCAGTATTCAATTTTCAATCCTCAATCCTCAATCCTCAATCCTCAATCCTCAATCCTCAATCTTCACTCCTCAATCCTCAATCCTCAACCCTCAATGTTCAATCCTCAATACCCAATTCTCAGTCTTTAATCCTCAATCCTCAATCCTCAATCCTCAGTCCTCAAACCCAAATCCTGAATCCTCAATCCTGAATCCTCAAGCTTCAGCCCTCAGTCCTCAACAATCAGTTGTCAATCCCCAATCCTCAATAGAATATCATCAACTCACAGTTATAATACTCAATACTCAATCTGCAATATTCAAATCTCTATCCACAAACATCAATCCTCATCATTCAACCCTCAACACTCAGTCCCCAATCCTCAATATTTAATCCTCAATACTCAATCCTTAATCCACAATCCTCAACCTTCAATCCTCAATTCTCAATCTTCCATCCTCAATCCTCAATACTCAATCCTCAATTCTCAATCCTCGATCGTCATTCTTCAATCCTCAATACTCAATCTTCAATCCTCAATCCTCAATCCTCAATCCTCAATCCTCATTCTTCAATCCTCAATACCCAGTCCTCAATCTTCAACCCTCAATCCTCAATCCTCAATTCTCAATCATCAATCCTCAATACTCAGACCTCAAACATCAATACTCAACCCTGAGTCCTCGTCCTCAATCCACAACACTCAATCCTCGATCCTCAACCTTCAATCATCAATATTCAATCTTCAATCCTCAATCCTCAATCCTCAATACTGTATCCTCAATCCTCAATGTTCAATCCTCAATACCCAATCCTCAATCTTCAATCCTCAATCCTCAATCCTCAATCCTCAATCCTCAATCCTCAATCCTCAATCCTCAATCCTCAGTCCTCAAACCTCAATCCTGACACCTCAATCCTGAATCCTCAATCTTTAGCGCTCAGTCCTCAACAATCAGTTGTCATTCATCAATCCTCAATAGAATGTCCTCAATTCATAGGTTTCAATAATCAATACTTAACCTGCAATCTTCAACTCTCTGTCCACAAACATCAATTCTCATCACTCAACCCTCAACACTCAGTCCCCAATCCTCAATCTTCAATCCTCAATCCTCGATCCTCAATCCTCAATTATCAATCTTCAATCTCCAATCCTGAATACTCAATCTACAATCCTCAATCCTCAATCCTCAATCCTCTATCCCCAATCCTCATTCTTCATTCCTCAATACCCAATCCTCAATCTTCAATCCTCAATCCTCAATCCTCAATTCTCAACCCTCAATCCTCAGTCCTCAGTCCTCAAACATCAATCCTCAAACCTCAGCCCTCATCATCAATCCTCAATCCTCAATCCTCAATCCTCAAACCTCAACCCTCAATTCTCAGTCCGCAAACTTCAATCCTCAATACTCAATCTGCAATCTTCAATCCTCAATCCTCAATCCTCAATCCTCATTCTCCAATCCTCAATCCTCAGTCCTCAAACCTCAATTCTGAATCCTCAATCCTGCAGCCTCAATCTTCAGCCCTCAGTCCTCAACAATCAGTTGTCAATCCTCAATCCCCAATAGAATATCCTCAATTCACCGTTTTCAGTACTCAATACTCAATCTGCCATCTTCAAATCTCTATCCACAAACATCAATTCTCATCACCCAACCCTGAACTCTCAGTCCTCAATGTTCAATCCTCAATCCTCAATTCTCAATCTTCAATCCTCAATACTCAATCTTCAATCCTCAATCATCAATCCTCAATCCTCATTCCTCATTCTTCAATCCTCAACACCCAATCCTCAATCTTCAATCCTCAATCCTCAATCCTCAATCCTCAATACTCAATCCTCAATCCTCAGACCACAAACATCAATACCCAACCCTCAGTCCTCGTCCTCAATCCACAACCCTCAGTCCTCGATCCTCAATCTTCAATCATCAATATTCAATCTTCAATCCTCAATCCTCAATCCTCGTTACTCAATACTCAATCCTCAATGTTCTATCCTCAATACGCAATCCTCAACCTTCAGTCCTCAATCCTCAATACTCAATCCTCAATGCTCAATCTTCAATCCTCAATACTCAATCTTCAATCCTCAATCATCAATCCTCAATCCTCTATCCTCTCTCCTCAAACCTCAATCCTCAAACCTCAGTCCTCATCCTCAATTCTCAATTCTCAATACTCAACACTCAATCCTCAATCTTCAATCCTCAATAATCAATCTCCAATCCTAGATCCTCAATCCCCAATCCTCAATCCTTAATCCTCAATCTACAATCCTCAATCCCCAGTCCTCAATCTTCAATCCTCAATGCTCAATACTCAATCCTCAATCGTCAGTCCTCAATCCTCAATCCTCAACCCTCAAACCTCAAACCTCAATCCTCAACCGTCAGTCCTCGTCCTCAATCGTCAACACTCAATCCTCAATCCTCAATCCTCAATCCTCAATCCTCAATCTTCAATCCTCAATACTCAACCTTCAATAATCAATCCTCAATTCTCAATCCTCAATACTCAATCCTCAATCGTCAATCCTCAATCCCCCATCCTCAATCTTCAATCCTCGATACTCAATCTTCAGTCCTCAATCGTCAATCCTCAATCCTCCATCCTGAATCTTCAATCCTCGATACTCAATCTTCAGTCCTCAATCCTCAATCCTCAATCCTCAATCCTCATTCTTCAACCCTCAATACCCAATCCTGAATCTTCAATCCTCAATCCTCAATCCTCAATCCTCAATCCTCAATCCTCAATCTTCACTCCTCAATCCTCAAACCTCAGCCCTCATCATCAATCCTCAATCCTCAATCCTCAATCCTTAATCTTCAATCCTCAATACTCGATATTCAATCCTCAATCCTCAGTCCTCAAACCTCAATTCTGAATCCTCAATCCTGCATCCTCAACCTTCAGCCCTCAGTCCTCAACAATCAGTTGTCAATCCACAATCCCCAATAGAATATCATCAATTCACAGCTTTCAATGCTCAATACTCAATCTGCAATCTTCAAATGTCTATCCAGAAACATCAATTCTCATCACTCAATCCTGGACGCTCAGTCATCAATGTTCAATCCCCAATCCTCAATTCTCAACCTTCAATCCTCGATACTGAATCTTCAATACTCAATCGTCAATCCTCAATCCTCAGTCCTCAATCCTCAATCCTCTGTAGTCAATCCTCAATCTTCTATACTCAATCGTCAATCCCCAGTCCTCAATCCTCAATCCTCAAGCCTCGCTCCTCAAACCTCAATCCTCAAACCTCAGTCCTCACCCTCAATTCTCAATTCTCAATCCTCAATCCTCAATCCTCAATCTTCAATCCTCAATAATCAATCTCCAATCCTAGACCCTCAATCCACAATACTCAATCCTTAATCCTCAATATTCAATCCTCAATCCCCAGTACTCAATCTTCAATCCTCAATGCTCAATCCTCAAGACCCAATCCTCAGTCCTCAATCCTCAATCCTCAATCCTCGATCCTCAATCCTCAATCTTCAATTCTCAATCCTCAATCCTCAATCCTCAACCCTTAATCTTCAATACTCAACACTAAATCTTCAATCCTCAATCCTCAATCCTCAATCCTCAATCCTCAGTCCTCAATCCTCAATCTTCAATCCTCAATACTCAGTCTTCAATTCTCAATCCTCAATCCTCAATCCTCAATCCTCATTCTTCAATCCTCAATACCCAATCCACAGTCTTCAATCCTCAATCCTCAATCCTCAATCCTCAATCCTCAATCCTCAATCCTCAATCCTCAGTCCTCAAACCTCAAACCTGAATCCTCAATCCTGAATCCTCAATCTTCAGACCTCAGTCCTCAACAATCAGTTGTCAATTCTCAATCCTTAATAGAATATCATCAATTCACAGTTTTCAATACTCAATACTCAATCTACAATCTTCAAATCTGTATCCACAAACATCAATTCTCATCACTCAACCCTCAACACTCAGTCCCCAATCCTCAATCTTCAAACCTCAATCCTCGATCCTCAATCCTCAATCCTCAATCCTCAATCCTCAGTAATCAATCATCAATCTTCAATACTCAATCGTCATTCCTCAGTCCTCAATCCTCAATCCTCAATCCTCGTTCCTCAAACCTCAATCCTCAAACCTCAGTCCTCATTCTCAATTCTCAATTCTCATCACTCAATCCTCAATCCTCAACCTTCAATCCTCAATAATCAATCTCCAATACTAGATCCTCAATCCCCAATCCTCAATCCTTAAAACTCAATCTTCAATCCTCAATCCCCAGTCCTCAATCTTCAATCCTCAATGCTCAACCCTCAATCCTCAATCCTCAGTCCTCAATCCTCAATCCTCAACTCTCAAACCTCAACCCTCAACCGTCAGTCCTCGTCCTCAATCGTCAACACTCAATCCTCAATCCTGAATATTTAATCCTCAATACTCAATATTCAATACTCAATCCTCAATCTTCAATACTCAATCTTCAATCCTCAATCCTCAATCCTCAATCCTCAATCCTCATTCTTCGATCCTCAATACCCAATCCTCAATCTTCAATCGTCAATCCTCAATCTTCAATTCTCAATCCTCAATCCTCAGTCCTCAGTCCTCTAACATCAATCCTCAACCCTCAGCCCACATCCTCAATCCTCTATCCTCAATCATCAATCCTCAGTCCTCAAACCTCAATCCTGAATCCTCAATCCTCAATCCTGAATCCTCAATCCTCATTCTTCAATCCTCAACACCCAATCCTCAATATTCTATCTTCAATCCTCAATCCTCAATTCTCAATAATCAATCTCCAATCCTAGATCCTCAATCCCCAATCCTCAATCCTTAATCCTCAATCTACAATCCTCAATCCCCAGTCCTCAATCTTCAATCCTCAATGCTCAATCCTCAATCCTCAATCCTCAGTCCTCAATCCTGAATCCTCGACCCTCAAACCTCAAACCTCAATCCTCAACCGTCAGTCCTAGTCCTCAATCGTCAACACTCAATCCTCAATCCTCAATCTTCAATCCTCAATACTTAATATTCAATACTCCATCCTCAATCTTCAATCCTCAATCTTCAATCCTCAATCCTCAATCCTCAATCCTCAATCCTCATTCTTCAATCCTCAATACCCAATCCTCAATCTTCAATCCTCAATCCTCAATCCTCAACACTCAACCCTCAATCCTCAGTCCACAGTCCTCAAACCTCAATCCTCAACCCTCAGCCCTCATCCTTAATCCTCAATCCTCAATCCTCAATCCTCAATGTTCAATCCTCAATACTCAACCTTCAATAATCAATCCTCAATTCTCAATCCTCAATACTCAATCCTCAATCGTCAATCCTCAATCCTCCATCCTCAATCTTCAATCCTCGATACTCAATCTTCAGTCCTCAATCCTCAATCCTCAATCCTCAATTATCAGTCTTCAATCTCCAATCCTGAATACTCAATCTACAATCCTCAATCCTCAATCCTCAATCCTCTATCCTCTTTCCTCAAACCTCAATCCTCAAACCTCAGTCCTCATCCTCAATTCTCAATTCTCAATACTCAACACTCAATCCTCAATCTTCAATCCTCAATAATCAATCTACAATCCTAGATCCTCAATCCCCAATCCTCAATCCTTAATCCTCAATCTACAATCCTCAATCCCCAGTCCTCAATCTTCAATCCTCAATGCTCAATCCTCAATCCTCAATCCTCAGTCCTCAATCCTCAATCCTCAACCCTCAAACCTCAAACCTCAATCCTCAACCGTCAGTCCTCGTCCTCAATCGTCAACACTCAATCCTCAATCCTCAATCTTCAATCCTCAATACTCAATATTCAATACTCCATCCTCAATCTTCAATCCTCAATCTTCAATCCTCAATCCTCAATCCTCAATCCTCAATCCTCATTCTTCAATCCTCAATACCCAATCCTCAATCTTCAATCCTCAATCCTCAATCCTCAATCCTCAATACCCAATCCTCAATCTTCAATCCTCAATCCTCAATACCCAATCCTCAATCTTCAATCCTCAATCCTCAATCCTAAATTCTCAATCCTCAATCTTCAATCCTCAATCCTCAATCCTCAATCTTCAATCCTCAATACTCAATCTTCAATCCTCAATCCTCAGTCCTAAAACCACAATTCTGAATCCTCAATCCTGAAACCTCAATCTTCGGCCCTCAGTCCTCAACAATCAGTTGGCAATCCTCAATCCTCAATAGAATATCCTCAATTCACAGTTTTCAATACTCAATACTCAATCTGCAATCTTCAGATCACTATCCACAAACATCAATTCTCATCACTCAACCCTCAATACTCAGTCCCCAATCCTCAATTTTCATACCTCAACCCTCAATCCTCAATCCTCAATCATCAATCCGCAATCCTCAATCCTCAATCCTCAATCCTCAATCGTCAATCTTCAATCCTCAATACTCAATCCTCAATCCTCATTCCTCATTCTTCAATCCTCAATACCCAATCCTCAATCTTCAATCCTTAATCTTCAATCCTCAATTCTCAATCCTCAATGTTCAATCCTCAATCCTCAATCCTCAATCCTCAATCCTCAATACTCAATCTTCAATCCTCAATCCTCGGTCCTCAAACCTCAATTCTGAATCCTCAATCCTGAATCCTCAATCTTCGGCCCTCAGTCGTCAACAATCAGTTGTCAATCCTCAATCCTCAATAGAATATCCTCAATTCACAGTTTTCAATACTCAATACTCAATCTGCAATCTTCAAACCTCTACCCACAAACATCAATTCTCATCACTCAACCCTCAACACTCAGTCCTCAATGTTCAATACTCAGTCCACAATCCTCAATCCTCAATCGTCAACCTTCAATCCTCAATACTCAATCTTCAATCCTCAATCCTCAATCCTCAATCCTCAATCCTCATTCTTCAATCCTCAATACCCAATCCTCAATCTTCAATCCTCAATCCTCAATCCTCAATCCTCAATACCCGATCCTCTATCTTCAATCCTCAATCCTCAATCCTCAATACTCAATCCTCAATCCTCAACTTTCAATCCTCATTCTTCAATCCTCAATACCCAATACTCAATCTTCAATCCTCAATCCTCAATCCTCAATATTTAATCCTCAATCCTCAATCGTCAATCCTCAATCGTCAATCTTCAATCCTCAATACTCAATCTTCAATGCTCAATCCTCAATTCTCAATCCCCAATCCTCATTCTTCAATCCTCGATACCCAATCCTCAATCTTCAATCCTCAAACCTCATCCCTCAATTCTCAATCCTCAATCCTCAATCTTCAATCCTCCTTCTTCAATCCTCAATACCCAATACCCAATCTTCAATCCTCAATCCTCAATCCTCAATTCTCAATCCTCAATCCTCAGTCATCAGTCCTCAAACCTCAATCCTCAACCCTCAGCCCTCATCGTCAATCCTCAATCCTCAATCCTCAATCTTCAATCCTCAATACTCAATCTTCAATCCTCAATCCTCAATTCTCAATACTCAATCCTAAATCCTCAATCCTCAATCCTCAATCATCAATCCTCAATCGTCAGTCTTGAATCCTCAATAGTCAATCTTCAATCCTCAATACTCAATCCTCCATTCTCAATCCTCAATCCTCATCCTTCAATCCTCAAAACCCAATCCTCATTCTTCAATCCTCAATACCCAATCCTCAATCCTCAATCCTCAATCCCCGATCCTCAATCTTCAATCCTCAGTCCTCAGTCCTCAAACCTCAATTCTGAATCCTCAATCCTGAATCCTCAATCCTCAATCTTCAATCCTCAATCTTCAATCCTCAATACTCAATCTTCAATCCTCAATCCTCAATTCTCAATCTTCAATCCTCATTCTTCAGTCCCCAATACCCGATACTCAATCTTCAATCCTCAATACTCAATCCTCAATTCTCAATCCTCAATCCTCAATCCTCAATTCTCACTTCTCAATTCTCAATCCTCAATTCTCAATCTTCAATCCTCAATACTGAATCTTCAGTCCTCAATCCTCAATCCTCAAACCTCAACCCTCGTTCCTCAAACCTCAATCCTCAACCCTCAGTCCACATCCTCAATTCTCAATTCTCAATCCTCAATCCTCAATCCTCAATCTTCTATCCTCATTAATCAATCTCCGATCCTAGATCCTGAATACCCAATCCTCAATCCTTAATCCTCAATCTTCAATCCTCAATCCCCAGTCCTCAATCTTCAATCCTCAATGTCCAATCATCAATCCTCAATCCTCAGTCCTCAATCCTCAATCCTCAATCCTCAAACCTCAACCCTCAACCGTCAGTCCTCGACCTCAATCCTCAACACTCAATCCTCAATCCTCGATCTTCAATCCTCAATCCTCAACCCTCAATCCTCAATCCTCATTCTTCAATCCTCAATACCCAAACCTCAATCTTCAATCCTCAATCCTCAATCCTCAATTCTCAATCCTCAATCCTCAGTCCCCACACCTCAATCCTCAATCTTCAATCCTCAGTACTCAATCTTCAATTCTCAATCCTAAATACTCAATCCTCAATCCCCAATCCTAAATCCTCAATCCTCAATCCTCAATCATCAATCCTCAATCGTCAGTCTTGAATCCTCAATAGTCAATCTTCAATCCTCAATACTCAATCCTCCATTCTCAATCCTCAATCCTCATCCTTCAATCCTCAAAACCCAATCCTCATTCTTCAATCCTCAATACCCAATCCTCAATCCTCAATCCTCAATCCCCGATCCTCAATCTTCAATCCTCAGTCCTCAGTCCTCAAACCTCAATTCTGAATCCTCAATCCTGAATCCTCAATCCTCAATCTTCAATCCTCAATCTTCAATCCTCAATACTCAATCTTCAATCCTCAATCCTCAATTCTCAATCTTCAATCCTCATTCTTCAGTCCCCAATACCCGATACTCAATCTTCAATCCTCAATACTCAATCCTCAATTCTCAATCCTCAATCCTCAATCCTCAATTCTCACTTCTCAATTCTCAATCCTCAATTCTCAATCTTCAATCCTCAATACTGAATCTTCAATCCTCAATCCTCAATCCTCAAACCTCAACCCTCGTTCCTCAAACCTCAATCCTCAACCCTCAGTCCACATCCTCAATTCTCAATTCTCAATCCTCAATACCCAATCCTCAATCTTCAATCCTCAATCCTCAATCCTCAATTCTCAATCCTCAATCTTCAATCCTCAATCCTCAATCCTCAATCTTCAATCCTCAATACTCAATCTTCAATCCTCAATCCTCAGTCCTCAAACCACAATTCTGAATCCTCAATCCTGAAACCTCTATCTTCGGCCCTCAGTCCTCAACAATCAGTTGGCAATCCTCAATCCTCAATAGAATAACCTCAATTCACAGTTTTCAATACTCAATACTCAATCTGCAATCTTCAGATCACTATCCACAAGCATCAATTCTCATCACTCAACCCTCAATACTCAGTCCCCAATCCTCAATTTTCGTACCTCAACCCTCGATCCTCAATCCTCAATCATCAATCCTCAATCCTCAATCCTCAATCCTCAATCCTCAATAGTCAATCTTCAATCCTCAATTTTCATTCTTCAATCCTCAATACCGAATCCTCAGTCTTCAATCCTCAATCCTCAATTCTCAATCCTCATCCCTCAATCCTCAATGTTCAATCCTCAATACCCAATCCTCAATCTTCAATCCACAGTCCTCAATCCTCAATCCTCAATCCTCAATCCTCAGTCCTCAAACCTCAATCCTGAATCCTCAATCCTGAATCCTCAACCTTCAGACCTGAGTCCTCAACGATCAGTTGTCAATCCTCAATCCTCAATAGAATATCCTCAATCACAGTTTTCGATACTCAATACTCAATCTGCAATCTTCAGATCTCTATCCACAAACATCAATTCCCATCACTCAACCCGCAATAGTCAGTTCCCAATCCTCAATTTTCATACCTCAACACTCAATCCTCAATCATCAATCATCAATCCTCAATCCTCAATCCTCAATCCTCAATCCTCAATCGTCAATCTTCAATACTCAATACTCAATCCTCAATCCTCATTCCTTATTCTTCAATCCTTAATACCCAATCCTCAATCTTCAATCCTCAATCCTCAATCCTCAGTCCTCAATACGCAATCCTCGTCTTCAATGCTCAATCCTCAATCCTCAATACTCAAACCTCAATCCCCAACTTTCAATCCTCATTCTTCAGTACTCAATACCCAATACTCAATCTTCAATCCTCAACCCTCAATCCTCAATTCTCAATCGTCAATCCTCAGTCCTCAATCTTCAATCCTCAAAACTCAATCTGCAATCCTCAATCCTCAATCCTCAATCCTCAATCCTCATCCTTCAATCCTCAATACCGAATCCTCAGTCTTCAATCCTCAATCCTCAATCCTCAATCCTCATCCCTCAATCCTCAATGTTCAATCCTCAACACCCAATCCTCAATCTTCTATCCACAGTCCTCAATCCTCAATCCTCAATCCTCAATACTCAGTCCTCAAACCTCAATCCTGAATCCTCAACCCTGAATCCTCAACCTTCAGCCCTGAGTCCTCAACGATCAGTTGTCAATCCTCAATCCTCAATAGAATATCCTCAATTCACAGTTTTCAATACTCAATACTCAATCTGCAATCTTCAGATCACTATCCACAAACATCAATTCTCATCACTCAACCCTCAATACTCAGTCCCCAATCCTCAATTTTCATACCTCAACCCTCAATCCTCAATCCTCAATCATCAATCCTCAATCCTCAATCCTCAATACCCAATCCTCAATCTTCAATCCTCAATCCTCAATCCTCAATACTCAGTCCTCAATCCTCCACTTTCAATCCTCATTCTTCAATCCTCAATACCCAATACTCAATCTTCAATCCTCAATCCTCAATCCTCAATCCTCAATCCTCAATCATCAATCCTCAATCCTCAATTCTCAATCGTCAATCCTCAATCGACAATCTTCAATCCTCAATACTCTATCCTCAATCCTTAATCCTCATTCTTCAATCCTCAATACCCAATCCTCAATCTTCAATCCTCAATCCTCAATCCTCAATTCTCAATCCTCAATCTTCAATCCTCAATCCTTAATCCTCAATCTTCAATCCTCAATACTCAATCTTCAATCCTCAATCCTCAGTCATCAAACCAGAATTCTGAATCCTCAATCCTGAAACCTCAATCTTCGGCCCTCAGTCCTCAACAAACAGTTGGCAATCCTCAATCCTCAATAGAATATCCTCAATTCACAGTTTTCAATACTCAATACTCAACCTGCAATCTTCAAACCTCTATCCACAAACATCAATTCTCATCACTCAACCCTCAACACTCAGTCCTCAATGTTCAATACTCAGTCCACAATCCTCAATCCTCAATAGTCAATCTTCAATCCTCAATACTCAATCTTCAATCCTCAATACTCAATCGTCAACCTTCAATCCTCAATACTCAATCCTCAATCCTCAATCCTGAATCCTCAACCTTCAGCCCTGAGTCCTCAACGATCAGTTGTCAATCCTCAATCCTCAATAGAATATCCTCAATCACAGTTTTCGATACTCAATACTCAATCTGCAATCTTCAGATCTCTATCCACAAACATCAATTCCCATCACTCAACCCTCAATACTCAGTTCCCAATCCTCAATTTTCATACCTCAACCCTCAATCCTCAATCCTCAATCATCAATCCTCAATCCTCAATCCTCAATCCTCAATCCTCAATCGTCAATTTTCAATACTCAATCCTCAATCCTCAATCCTCAATTCTCACTTCTCAATTCTCAATCCTCAATTCTCAATCTTCAATCCTCAATACTGAATCTTCAATCCTCAATCCTCAATCCTCAAACCTCAACCCTCGTTCCTCAAACCTCAATCCTCAACCCTCAGTCCACATCCTCAATTCTCAATTCTCAATCCTCAATACCCAATCCTCAATCTTCAATCCTCAATCCTCAATCCTCAATTCTCAATCCTCAATCTTCAATCCTCAATCCTCAATCCTCAATCTTCAATCCTCAATACTCAATCTTCAATCCTCAATCCTCAGTCCTCAAACCACAATTCTGAATCCTCAATCCTGAAACCTCTATCTTCGGCCCTCAGTCCTCAACAATCAGTTGGCAATCCTCAATCCTCAATAGAATAACCTCAATTCACAGTTTTCAATACTCAATACTCAATCTGCAATCTTCAGATCACTATCCACAAGCATCAATTCTCATCACTCAACCCTCAATACTCAGTCCCCAATCCTCAATTTTCGTACCTCAACCCTCGATCCTCAATCCTCAATCATCAATCCTCAATCCTCAATCCTCAATCCTCAATCCTCAATAGTCAATCTTCAATCCTCAATACTCAATCCTCAATCCTCATTCCTGATTCTTCAATCCTCAATACCCAATCCTCAATCTTCAATCCTTAATCTTCAATCCTCAATTCCCAATTCTCAATCCTCAATCTTCAATCCTCAATCCTCAATCCTCAATCCTCAATCCACAATCCTCAATCTTCAATCCTCAATACTCAATCTTCAATCCTCAGTCCTCAATCCGCAATCCTCAATCCTCAATCCTCAATCCTCAATCTTCAATCCTCAATACTCAATCTGCAATCCTCAATCCTCAATCCTCAATCCTCAATCCTCATTCTTCAATCCTCAATACCGAATCCTCAGTCTTCAATCCTCAATCCTCAATTCTCAATCCTCATCCCTCAATCCTCAATGTTCAATCCTCAATACCCAATCCTCAATCTTCAATCCACAGTCCTCAATCCTCAATCCTCAATCCTCAATCCTCAGTCCTCAAACCTCAATCCTGAATCCTCAATCCTGAATCCTCAACCTTCAGACCTGAGTCCTCAACGATCAGTTGTCAATCCTCAATCCTCAATAGAATATCCTCAATCACAGTTTTCGATACTCAATACTCAATCTGCAATCTTCAGATCTCTATCCACAAACATCAATTCCCATCACTCAACCCGCAATAGTCAGTTCCCAATCCTCAATTTTCATACCTCAACACTCAATCCTCAATCCTCAATCATCAATCCTCAATCCTCAATCCTCAATCCTCAATCCTCAATCGTCAATCTTCAATACTCAATACTCAATCCTCAATCCTCATTCCTTATTCTTCAATCCTTAATACCCAATCCTCAATCTTCAATCCTCAATCCTCAATCCTCAGTCCTCAATACGCAATCCTCGTCTTCAATGCTCAATCCTCAATCCTCAATACTCAAACCTCAATCCCCAACTTTCAATCCTCATTCTTCAGTACTCAATACCCAATACTCAATCTTCAATCCTCAACCCTCAATCCTCAATTCTCAATCGTCAATCCTCAGTCCTCAATCTTCAATCCTCAAAACTCAATCTGCAATCCTCAATCCTCAATCCTCAATCCTCAATCCTCATCCTTCAATCCTCAATACCGAATCCTCAGTCTTCAATCCTCAATCCTCAATCCTCAATCCTCATCCCTCAATCCTCAATGTTCAATCCTCAACACCCAATCCTCAATCTTCAATCCACAGTCCTCAATCCTCAATCCTCAATCCTCAATACTCAGTCCTCAAACCTCAATCCTGAATCCTCAACCCTGAATCCTCAACCTTCAGCCCTGAGTCCTCAACGATCAGTTGTCAATCCTCAATCCTCAATAGAATATCCTCAATTCACAGTTTTCAATACTCAATACTCAATCTGCAATCTTCAGATCACTATCCACAAACATCAATTCTCATCACTCAACCCTCAATACTCAGTCCCCAATCCTCAATTTTCATACCTCAACCCTCAATCCTCAATCCTCAATCATCAATCCTCAATCCTCAATCCTCAATCCTCAATCCTCAATCGTCAATCTTCAATCCTCAATACTCAATCCTCAATCCTCATTCCTCATTCTTCAATCCTCAATACCCAATTCTCAATCTTCAATCCTTAATCTTCAATCCTCAATTCTCAATCCTCAATCTTCAATCCTCAATCCTCAATCCTCAATCTTCAATCCTCAATACTCAATCTTCAATCCTCAATCCTCAGTCCTCAAACCTCAATTCTGAATCCTCAATCCTGAATCCTCAATCTTCGGCCCTCAGTCCTCAACAATCAGTTGTCAATCCTCAATCCTCAATAGAATATCTTCAATTCACAGTTTTCAATACTCAATACTCAATCTGCAATCTTCAAACCTCTACCCACAAACATCAATTCTCATCACTCAACCCTCAACACTCAGTCCTCAGTGTTCAATACTCAGTCCACAATCCTCAATCCTCAATCGTCAATCTTCAATCCTCAATACTCAATCTTCAATCCTCAATCCTCAATCCTCAATCCTCAATCCTCATTCTTCAATCCTCAATACCCAATCCTCAGTCTTCAATCCTCAATCCTCAATCCTCAATCCTCAATACCCAATCCTCAATCTTCAATCCTCAATCCTCAATCCTCAATACTCAGTCCTCAATCCTCAACTTTCAATCCTCATTCTTCAATCCTCAATACCCAATACTCAATCTTCAATCCTCAATCCTCAATCCTCAATCCTCAATCCTCAATCATCAATCCTCAATCCTCAATTCTCAATCGTCAATCCTCAATCGACAATCTTCAATCCTCAATACTCTATCCTCAATCCTTAATCCTCATTCTTCAATCCTCAATACCCAATCCTCAATCTTCAATCCTCAATCCTCAATCCTCAATTCTCAATCCTCAATCTTCAATCCTCAATCCTTAATCCTCAATCTTCAATCCTCAATACTCAATCTTCAATCCTCAATCCTCAGTCATCAAACCAGAATTCTGAATCCTCAATCCTGAAACCTCAATCTTCGGCCCTCAGTCCTCAACAAACAGTTGGCAATCCTCAATCCTCAATAGAATATCCTCAATTCACAGTTTTCAATACTCAATACTCAACCTGCAATCTTCAAACCTCTATCCACAAACATCAATTCTCATCACTCAACCCTCAACACTCAGTCCTCAATGTTCAATACTCAGTCCACAATCCTCAATCCTCAATAGTCAATCTTCAATCCTCAATACTCAATCTTCAATCCTCAATACTCAATCGTCAACCTTCAATCCTCAATACTCAATCCTCAATCCTCAATCCTGAATCCTCAACCTTCAGCCCTGAGTCCTCAACGATCAGTTGTCAATCCTAAATCCTCAATAGAATATCCTCAATCACAGTTTTCGATACTCAATACTCAATCTGCAATCTTCAGATCTCTATCCACAAACATCAATTCCCATCACTCAACCCTCAATACTCAGTCCCCAATCCTCAATTTTCATACCTCAACCCTCAATCCTCAATCCTCAATCATCAATCCTCAATCCTCAATCCTCAATCCTCAATCCTCAATCGTCAATTTTCAATACTCAATACTCAATCCTCAATCCTCATTCCTTATTCTTCAATCCTTAATTCTCAATCCTCAATCTTCAATCCTCAATCCTCAATCCTCAATCTTCAATCCTCAATACTCAATCTTCAATCCTCAATCCTCAATCCTCAATCCTCAATCCTCATTCTTCAATCCTCAATACCCAATCCTCAATCTTCAATCCTCAATCCTCAATCCTCAATTCTCTAACCTCAATCCTCAACTTTCAATCCTCATTCTTCAATCCTCAATACCCAATACTCAGCCTTCAATCCTCAATCCTCAATCCTCAATCCCCAATCCTCAATCCTCAATACCCAATCCTCAATCTTCAATCCTCAATCCTCAATCCTCAATACTCAACCTTCAATCCTCAATCCTCAATCCTCAATCCTCAATCCTCAATCCTCAATACCCAATCCTCATCTTCAATGCTCAATCCTCAATCCTCAATACTCAATCCTCAATCCCCAACTTTCAATCCTCATTCTTCAATACTCAATACCCAATACTCAATCTTCAATCCTCAACCCTCAATCCTCAATTCTCAATCGTCAATCCTCAGTCCTCAATCTTCAATCCTCAAAACTCAATCTGCAATCCTCAATCCTCAATCCTCAATCCTCAATCCTCATTCTTCAATCCTCAATACCGAATCCTCAGTCTTCAATCCTCAATCCTCAATCCTCAATCCTCATCCCTCAATCCTCAATGTTCAATCCTCAACACCCAATCCTCAATCTTCAATCCACAGTCCTCAATCCTCAATCCTCGATCCTCAATCCTCAGTCCTCAAACCTCAACCCTGAATCCTCAACCCTGAATCCTCAACCTTCAGCCCTGAGTCCTCAACGATCAGTTGTCAATCCTCAATCCTCAATAGAATATCCTCAATTCACAGTTTTCAATACTCAATACTCAATCTGCAATCTTCAGATCACTATCCACAAACATCAATTCTCATCACTCAACCCTCAATACTCAGTCCCCAATCCTCAATTTTCATACCTCAACCCTCAATCCTCAGTCCTCAATCATCAATCCTCAATCCTCAATCCTCAATCCTCAATCCTCAATCGTCAATCTTCAATCCTCAATACTCAATCCTCAATCCTCATTCCTCATACTTCAATCCTCAATACCCAATTCTCAATCATCAATCCTTAATCTTCAATCCTCAATTCTCAATCCTCAATCTTCAATCCTCAATCCTCAATCCTCAATCTTCAATCCTCAATACTCAATCTTCAATCCTCAATCCTCAGTCCTCAAACCTCAATTCTGAATCCTCAATCCTGAATCCTCAATCTTCGGCCCTCAGTCCTCAACAATCAGTTGTCAATCCTCAATCCTCAATAGAATATCCTCAATTCACAGTTTTCAATACTCAATACTCAATCTGCAATCTTCAAACATCTACCCACAAACATCAATTCTCATCACTCAACCCTCAACACTCAGTCCTCAGTGTTCAATACTCAGTCCACAATCCTCAATCCTCAATCGTCAATCTTCAATCCTGAATATTCAATCTTCAATCCTCAATCCTCAATCCTCAATCCTCAATCCTCATTCTTCAATCCTCAATACCCAATCCTCAATCTTCAATCCTCAATCCTCAATCCTCAATCCTCAATACCCAATACTCAATCTTCAATCCTCAATCCTCAATCCTCAATACTCAATCCTCAATCCTCAACTTTCAATCCTCATTCTTCAATCCTCAATACCCAATACTCAATCTTCAATCCTCAATCCTCAATCCTCAATATTCAATCCTCAATCCTCAATCGTCAATCCTCAATCGTCAATCTTCAATCCTCAATACTCAATCTTCAATGCTCAATCCTCAATTCTCAATCCCCAATCCTCATTCTTCAATCCTCGATACCCAATCCTCAATCTTCAATCCTCAAACCTCATCCCTCAATTCTCAATCCTCAATCTTCAATCCTCAATCCTTAATCCTCAATCTTCAATCCTCAATACTCAATCTTCAATCCTCAATCCTCAGTCATCAAACCAGAATTCTGAATCCTCAATCCTGAAACCTCAATCTTCGGCCCTCAGTCCTCAACAAACAGTTGGCAATCCTCAATCCTCAATAGAATATCCTCAATTCACAGTTTTCAATACTCAATACTCAACCTGCAATCTTCAAACCTCTATCCACAAACATCAATTCTCATCACTCAACCCTCAACACTCAGTCCTCAATGTTCAATACTCAGTCCACAATCCTCAATCCTCAATAGTCAATCTTCAATCCTCAATACTCAATCTTCAATCCTCAATACTCAATCGTCAACCTTCAATCCTCAATACTCAATCCTCAATCCTCAATCCTGAATCCTCAACCTTCAGCCCTGAGTCCTCAACGATCAGTTGTCAATCCTCAATCCTCTATAGAATATCCTCAATCACAGTTTTCGATACTCAATACTCAATCTGCAATCTTCAGATCTCTATCCACAAACATCAATTCCCATCACTCAACCCTCAATACTCAGTTCCCAATCCTCAATTTTCATACCTCAACCCTCAATCCTCAATCCTCAATCATCAATCCTCAATCCTCAATCCTCAATCCTCAATCCTCAATCGTCAATTTTCAATACTCAATACTCAATCCTCAATCCTCATTCCTTATTCTTCAATCCTTAATTCTCAATCCTCAATCTTCAATCCTCAATCCTCAATCCTCAATCTTCAATCCTCAATACTCAATCTTCAATCCTCAATCCTCAATCCTCAATCCTCAATCCTCATTCTTCAATCCTCAATACCCAATCCTCAATCTTCAATCCTCAATCCTCAATCCTCAATTCTCTAACCTCAATCCTCAACTTTCAATCCTCATTCTTCAATCCTCAATACCCAATACTCAGCCTTCAATCCTCAATCCTCAATCCTCAATCCCCAATCCTCAATCCTCAATACCCAATCCTCAATCTTCAATCCTCAATCCTCAATCCTCAATACTCAACCTTCAATCCTCAATCCTCAATCCTCAATCCTCAATCCTCAATCCTCAATACCCAATCCTCATCTTCAATGCTCAATCCTCAATCCTCAATACTCAATCCTCAATCCCCAACTTTCAATCCTCATTCTTCAATACTCAATACCCAATACTCAATCTTCAATCCTCAACCCTCAATCCTCAATTCTCAACCGTCAATCCTCAGTCCTCAATCTTCAATCCTCAAAACTCAATCTGCAATCCTCAATCCTCAATCCTCAATCCTCAATCCTCATTCTTCAATCCTCAATACCGAATCCTCAGTCTTCAATCCTCAATCCTCAATCCTCAATCCTCATCCCTCAATCCTCAATGTTCAATCCTCAACACCCAATCCTCAATCTTCAATCCACAGTCCTCAATCCTCAATCCTCGATCCTCAATCCTCAGTCCTCAAACCTCAACCCTGAATCCTCAACCCTGAATCCTCAACCTTCAGCCCTGAGTCCTCAACGATCAGTTGTCAATCCTCAATCCTCAATAGAATATCCTCAATTCACAGTTTTCAATACTCAATACTCAATCTGCAATCTTCAGATCACTATCCACAAACATCAATTCTCATCACTCAACCCTCAATACTCAGTCCCCAATCCTCAATTTTCATACCTCAACCCTCAATCCTCAGTCCTCAATCATCAATCCTCAATCCTCAATCCTCAATCCTCAATCCTCAATCGTCAATCTTCAATACTCAATACTCAATCCTCAATCCTCATTCCTCATACTTCAATCCTCAATACCCAATTCTCAATCATCAATCCTTAATCTTCAATCCTCAATTCTCAATCCTCAATCTTCAATCCTCAATCCTCAATCCTCAATCTTCAATCCTCAATACTCAATCTTCAATCCTCAATCCTCAGTCCTCAAACCTCAATTCTGAATCCTCAATCCTGAATCCTCAATCTTCGGCCCTCAGTCCTCAACAATCAGTTGTCAATCCTCAATCCTCAATAGAATATCCTCAATTCACAGTTTTCAATACTCAATACTCAATCTGCAATCATCAAACATCTACCCACAAACATCAATTCTCATCACTCAACCCTCAACACTCAGTCCTCAGTGTTCAATACTCAGTCCACAATCCTCAATCCTCAATCGTCAATCTTCAATCCTGAATATTCAATCTTCAATCCTCAATCCTCAATCCTCAATCCTCAATCCTCAATCCTCATTCTTCAATCCTCAATACCCAATCCTCAATCTTCAATCCTCAATCCTCAATCCTCAATCCTCAATACCCAATCCTCAATCTTCAATCCTCAATCCTCAATCCTCAATACTCAATCCTCAATCCTCAACTTTCAATCCTCATTCATCAATCCTCAATACCCAATACTCAATCTTCAATCCTCAATCCTCAATCCTCAATCCTCAATCATCAATCCTCAATCCTCAATTCTCAATCGTCAATCCTCCATCGACAATCTTCAATCCTCAATACTCTATCCTCAATCCTTAATCCTCATTCTTCAATCCTCAATACCCAATCCTCAATCTTCAATCCTCAATCCTCAATCCTCAATTCTCAATCCTCAATCTTCAATCCTCAATCCTCAATCCTCAATCTTCAATCCTCAATACTCAATCTTCAATCCTCAATCCTCAGTCCTCAAACCACAATTCTGAATCCTCAATCCTGAAACCCCAATCTTCGGCCCTCAGTCCTCAACAATCAGTTGGCAATCCTCAATCCTCAATAGAATATCCTCAATTCACAGTTTTCAATACTCAATACTCAATCTGCAATCTTCAGATCACTATCCGCAAACATCAATTCTCATCACTCAACCCTCAATACTCAGTCCCCAATCCTCAATTTTCATACCTCAACCCTCAATCCTCAATCCTCAATCATCAATCCTCAATCCTCAATCCTCAATCCTCAATCCTCAATCCTGAATCGTCAATCTTCAATCCTCAATACTCAATCCTCAATCCTCATTCCTCATTCTTCAATCCTCAATACCCAATCCTCAATCTTCAATCCTTAATCTTCAATCCTCAATTCTCAATCCTCAATCTTCAATCCTCAATCCTCAATCCTCAATCTTCAATCCTCAATACTCAATCTTCAATCCTCAATCCTCAGTCCTCAAACCTCAATTCTGAATCCTCAATCCTGAATCCTCAATCTTCGGCCCTCAGTCCTCAACAATCAGTTGGCAATCCTCAATCCTCAATAGAATATCCTCAATTCACAGTTTTCAATACTCAATACTCAACCTGCAATCTTCAAACCTCTATCCACAAACATCAATTCTCATCACTCAACCCTCAACACTCAGTCCTCAATGTTCAATACTCAGTCCACAATCCTCAGTCCTCAATCGTCAATCTTCAATCCTCAATACTCATTCTTCAATCCTCCATCCTCAATACCCAATCTTCAATCCTCATTCTTCAATCCTCAATACCCAATCCTCAATCTTCAATCCTCAATCCTCATTCCTCAATTCACAATCCTCAATCCTCAACTTTCAATCCTCATTCTTCAATCCTCAATACCCAATACTCAATCTTCAATCCTCAATCCTCAATCCTCAATTCTCAATCCTCAATCCTCAGTCCTCAGTCCTCAAACCTCAATTCTGAATCCTCAATCATGAATCCACAATCCTCAGTCTTCAATCCTCAATCTTCAATCCTCAATACTCAATCCTCAATCCTCAATCCTCAATCCTCAATCCTCAGTCCTCAAACCTCAAACCTGAATCCTCAATCCTGAATCCTCAATCTTCAGACCTCAGTCCTCAACAATCAGTTGTCAATTCTCAATCCTTAATAGAATATCATCAATTCACAGTTTTCAATACTCAATACTCAATCTACAATCTTCAAATCTGTATCCACAAACATCAATTCTCATCACTCAACCCTCAACACTCAGTCCCCAATCCTCAATCTTCAAACCTCAATCCTCGATCCTCAATCCTCAATCCTCAATCCTCAATCCTCAGTAATCAATCATCAATCTTCAATACTCAATCGTCATTCCTCAGTCCTCAATCCTCAATCCTCAATCCTCGTTCCTCAAACCTCAATCCTCAAACCTCAGTCCTCATTCTCAATTCTCAATTCTCATCACTCAATCCTCAATCCTCAACCTTCAATCCTCAATAATCAATCTCCAATACTAGATCCTCAATCCCCAATCCTCAATCCTTAATACTCAATCTTCAATCCTCAATCCCCAGTCCTCAATCTTCAATCCTCAATGCTCAACCCTCAATCCTCAATCCTCAGTCCTCAATCCTCAATCCTCAACTCTCAAACCTCAACCCTCAACCGTCAGTCCTCGTCCTCAATCGTCAACACTCAATCCTCAATCCTGAATATTTAATCCTCAATACTCAATATTCAATACTCAATCCTCAATCTTCAATACTCAATCTTCAATCCTCAATCCTCAATCCTCAATCCTCAATCCTCATTCTTCGATCCTCAATACCCAATCCTCAATCTTCAATCGTCAATCCTCAATCTTCAATTCTCAATCCTCAATCCTCAGTCCTCAGTCCTCTAACATCAATCCTCAACCCTCAGCCCACATCCTCAATCCTCTATCCTCAATCATCAATCCTCAGTCCTCAAACCTCAATCCTCAATCCTCAATCCTCAATCCTGAATCCTCAATCCTCATTCTTCAATCCTCAACACCCAATCCTCAATATTCTATCTTCAATCCTCAATCCTCAATTCTCAATAATCAATCTCCAATCCTAGATCCTCAATCCCCAATCCTCAATCCTTAATCCTCAATCTACAATCCTCAATCCCCAGTCCTCAATCTTCAATCCTCAATGCTCAATCCTCAATCCTCAATCCTCAGTCCTCAATCCTGAATCCTCGACCCTCAAACCTCAAACCTCAATCCTCAACCGTCAGTCCTCGTCCTCAATCGTCAACACTCAATCCTCAATCCTCAATCTTCAATCCTCAATACTTAATATTCAATACTCCATCCTCAATCTTCAATACTCAATCTTCAATCCTCAATCCTCAATCCTCAATCCTCAATCCTCATTCTTCAATCCTCAATCTTCAATCCTCAATCCTCAATCCTCAACACTCAACCCTCAATCCTCAGTCCACAGTCCTCAAACCTCAATCCTCAACCCTCAGCCCTCATCCTTAATCCTCAATCCTCAATCCTCAATCCTCAATGTTCAATCCTCAATACTCAACCTTCAATAATCAATCCTCAATTCTCAATCCTCAATACTCAATCCTCAATCGTCAATCCTCAATCCTCCATCCTCAATCTTCAATCCTCGATACTCAATCTTCAGTCCTCAATCCTCAATCCTCAATCCTCAATTATCAATCTTCAATCTCCAATCCTGAATACTCAATCTACAATCCTCAATCCTCAATCCTCAATCCTCTATCCTCTTTCCTCAAACCTCAATCCTCAAACCTCAGTCCTCATCCTCAATTCTCAATTCTCAATACTCAACACTCAATCCTCAATCTTCAATCCTCAATAATCAATCTCCAATCCTAGATCCTCAATCCCCAATCCTCAATCCTTAATCCTCAATCTACAATCCTCAATCCCCAGTCCTCAATCTTCAATCCTCAATGCTCAATCCTCAATCCTCAATCCTCAGTCCTCAATCCTCAATCCTCAACCCTCAAACCTCAAACCTCAATCCTCAACCGTCAGTCCTCGTCCTCAATCGTCAACACTCAATCCTCAATCCTCAATCTTCAATCCTCAATACTCAATATTCAATACTCCATCCTCAATCTTCAATCCTCAATCTTCAATCCTCAATCCTCAATCCTCAATCCTCAATCCTCATTCTTCAATCCTCAATACCCAATCCTCAATCTTCAATCCTCAATCCTCAATCCTCAATCCTCAATACCCAATCCTCAATCTTCAATCCTCAATCCTCAATACCCAATCCTCAATCTTCAATCCTCAATCCTCAATCCTAAATTCTCAATCCTCAATCTTCAATCCTCAATCCTCAATCCTCAATCTTCAATCCTCAATACTCAATCTTCAATCCTCAATCCTCAGTCCTAAAACCACAATTCTGAATCCTCAATCCTGAAACCTCAATCTTCGGCCCTCAGTCCTCAACAATCAGTTGGCAATCCTCAATCCTCAATAGAATATCCTCAATTCACAGTTTTCAATACTCAATACTCAATCTGCAATCTTCAGATCACTATCCACAAACATCAATTCTCATCACTCAACCCTCAATACTCAGTCCCCAATCCTCAATTTTCATACCTCAACCCTCAATCCTCAATCCTCAATCATCAATCCGCAATCCTCAATCCTCAATCCTCAATCCTCAATCGTCAATCTTCAATCCTCAATACTCAATCCTCAATCCTCATTCCTCATTCTTCAATCCTCAATACCCAATCCTCAATCTTCAATCCTTAATCTTCAATCCTCAATTCTCAATCCTCAATGTTCAATCCTCAATCCTCAATCCTCAATCCTCAATCCTCAATACTCAATCTTCAATCCTCAATCCTCGGTCCTCAAACCTCAATTCTGAATCCTCAATCCTGAATCCTCAATCTTCGGCCCTCAGTCGTCAACAATCAGTTGTCAATCCTCAATCCTCAATAGAATATCCTCAATTCACAGTTTTCAATACTCAATACTCAATCTGCAATCTTCAAACCTCTACCCACAAACATCAATTCTCATCACTCAACCCTCAACACTCAGTCCTCAATGTTCAATACTCAGTCCACAATCCTCAATCCTCAATCGTCAACCTTCAATCCTCAATACTCAATCTTCAATCCTCAATCCTCAATCCTCAATCCTCAATCCTCATTCTTCAATCCTCAATACCCAATCCTCAATCTTCAATCCTCAATCCTCAATCCTCAATCCTCAATACCCGATCCTCTATCTTCAATCCTCAATCCTCAATCCTCAATACTCAATCCTCAATCCTCAACTTTCAATCCTCATTCTTCAATCCTCAATACCCAATACTCAATCTTCAATCCTCAATCCTCAATCCTCAATATTCAATCCTCAATCCTCAATCGTCAATCCTCAATCGTCAATCTTCAATCCTCAATACTCAATCTTCAATGCTCAATCCTCAATTCTCAATCCCCAATCCTCATTCTTCAATCCTCGATACCCAATCCTCAATCTTCAATCCTCAAACCTCATCCCTCAATTCTCAATCCTCAATCCTCAATCTTCAATCCTCATTCATCAATCCTCAATACCCAATACCCAATCTTCAATCCTCAATCCTCAATCCTCAATTCTCAATCCTCAATCCTCAGTCATCAGTCCTCAAACCTCAATCCTCAACCCTCAGCCCTCATCGTCAATCTCAATCCTCAATCCTCAATCTTCAATCCTCAATACTCAATCTTCAATCCTCAATCCTCAATTCTCAATACTCAATCCTAAATCCTCAATCCTCAATCCTCAATCATCAATCCTCAATCGTCAGTCTTGAATCCTCAATAGTCAATCTTCAATCCTGAATACTCAATCCTCCATTCTCAATCCTCAATCCTCATCCTTCAATCCTCAAAACCCAATCCTCATTCTTCAATCCTCAATACCCAATCCTCAATCCTCAATCCTCAATCCCCGATCCTCAATCTTCAATCCTCAGTCCTCAGTCCTCAAACCTCAATTCTGAATCCTCAATCCTGAATCCTCAATCCTCAATCTTCAATCCTCAATCTTCAATCCTCAATACTCAATCTTCAATCCTCAATCCTCAATTCTCAATCTTCAATCCTCATTCTTCAGTCCCCAATACCCGATACTCAATCTTCAATCCTCAATACTCAATCCTCAATTCTCAATCCTCAATCCTCAATCCTCAATTCTCACTTCTCAATTCTCAATCCTCAATTCTCAATCTTCAATCCTCAATACTGAATCTTCAGTCCTCAATCCTCAATCCTCAAACCTCAACCCTCGTTCCTCAAACCTCAATCCTCAACCCTCAGTCCACATCCTCAATTCTCAATTCTCAATCCTCAATCCTCAATCCTCAATCTTCTATCCTCATTAATCAATCTCCGATCCTAGATCCTGAATACCCAATCCTCAATCCTTAATCCTCAATCTTCAATCCTCAATCCCCAGTCCTCAATCTTCAATCCTCAATGTCCAATCATCAATCCTCAATCCTCAGTCCTCAATCCTCAATCTCAATCCTCAAACCTCAACCCTCAACCGTCAGTCCTCGACCTCAACCCTCAACACTCAATCCTCAATCCTCGATCTTCAATCCTCAATCCTCAACCCTCAATCCTCAATCCTCATTCTTCAATCCTCAATACCCAAACCTCAATCTTCAATCCTCAATCCTCAATCCTCAATTCTCAATCTCAATCCTCAGTCCCCACACCTCAATCCTCAATCTTCAATCCTCAGTACTCAATCTTCAATTCTCAATCCTAAATACTCAATCCTCAATCCCCAATCCTAAATCCTCAATCCTCAATCCTCAATCATCAATCCTCAATCGTCAGTCTTGAATCCTCAATAGTCAATCTTCAATCCTCAATACTCAATCCTCCATTCTCAATCCTCAATCCTCATCCTTCAATCCTCAAACCCAATCCTCATTCTTCAATCCTCAATACCCAATCCTCAATCCTCAATCCTCAATCCCCGATCCTCAATCTTCAATCCTCAGTCTCAGTCCTCAAACCTCAATTCTGAATCCTCAATCCTGAATCCTCAATCCTCAATCTTCAATCCTCAATCTTCAATCCTCAATACTCAATCTTCAATCCTCAATCCTCAATTCTCAATCTTCAATCCTCATTCTCAGTCCCCAATACCCGATACTCAATCTTCAATCCTCAATACTCAATCCTCAATTCTCAATCCTCAATCTCAATCCTCAATTCTCACTTCTCAATTCTCAATCCTCAATTCTCAATCTTCAATCCTCAATACTGAATCTTCAATCCTCAATCCTCAATCCTCAACCTCAACCCTCGTTCCTCAAACCTCAATCCTCAACCCTCAGTCCACATCCTCAATTCTCAATTCTCAATCCTCAATACCCAATCCTCAATCTTCAATCCTCAATCCTCAATCCTCAATTCTCAATCCTCAATCTTCAATCCTCAATCCTCAATCCTCAATCTTCAATCCTCAATACTCAATCTTCAATCCTCAATCTCAGTCCTCAAACCACAATTCTGAATCCTCAATCCTGAAACCTCTATCTTCGGCCCTCAGTCCTCAACAATCAGTTGGCAATCCTCAATCCTCAATAGAATAACCTCAATTCACAGTTTTCAATACTCAATACTCAATCTGCAATCTTCAGATCACTATCCACAAGCATCAATTCTCATCACTCAACCCTCAATACTCAGTCCCCAATCCTCAATTTTCGTACCTCAACCCTCGATCATCAATCCTCAATCATCAATCCTCAATCCTCAATCCTCGATCCTCAATCCTCAATAGTCAATCTTCAATCCTCAATACTCAATCCTCAATCCTCATTCCTGATTCTTCAATCCTCAATACCCAATCCTCAATCTTCAATCCTTAATCTTCAATCCTCAATTCCCAATTCTCAATCCTCATCTTCAATCCTCAATCCTCAATCCTCAATCCTCAATCCACAATCCTCAATCTTCAATCCTCAATACTCAATCTTCAATCCTCAGTCCTCAATCCGCAATCCTCAATCCTCAATCCTCAATCCTCAATCTTCAATCCTCAATACTCAATCTGCAATCCTCAATCCTCAATCCTCAATCCTCAATCCTCATTCTTCAATCCTCAATACCGAATCCTCAGTCTTCAATCCTCAATCCTCAATTCTCAATCCTCATCCCTCAATCCTCAATGTTCAATCCTCAATACCCAATCCTCAATCTTCAATCCACAGTCCTCAATCCTCAATCCTCAATCCTCAATCCTCAGTCCTCAAACCTCAATCCTGAATCCTCAATCCTGAATCCTCAACCTTCAGACCTGAGTCCTCAACGATCAGTTGTCAATCCTCAATCCTCAATAGAATATCCTCAATCACAGTTTTCGATACTCAATACTCAATCTGCAATCTCAGATCTCTATCCACAAACATCAATTCCATCACTCAACCCGCAATAGTCAGTTCCAATCCTCAATTTCATACCTCAACACTCAATCCTCAATCCTCAATCATCAATCCTCAATCCTCAATCCTCAATCCTCAATCCTCAATCGTCAATCTTCAATACTCAATACTCAATCCTCAATCCTCATTCCTTATTCTTCAATCCTTAATACCCAATCCTCAATCTTCAATCCTCAATCCTCAATCCTCAGTCCTCAATACGCAATCCTCATCTTCAATGCTCAATCCTCAATCCTCAATACTCAAACCTCAATCCCCAACTTTCAATCCTCATTCTTCAGTACTCAATACCCAATACTCAATCTTCAATCCTCAACCCTCAATCCTCAATTCTCAATCGTCAATCCTCAGTCCTCAATCTTCAATCCTCAAAACTCAATCTGCAATCCTCAATCCTCAATCTCAATCCTCAATCCTCATCCTTCAATCCTCAATACCGAATCCTCAGTCTTCAATCCTCAATCCTCAATCCTCAATCCTCATCCCTCAATCCTCAATGTTCAATCCTCAACACCAATCCTCAATCTTCAATCCACAGTCCTCAATCCTCAATCCTCAATCCTCAATACTCAGTCCTCAAACCTCAATCCTGAATCCTCAACCCTGAATCCTCAACCTTCAGCCCTGAGTCCTCAACGATCAGTTGTCAATCCTCAATCCTCAATAGAATATCCTCAATTCACAGTTTTCAATACTCAATACTCAATCTGCAATCTTCAGATCACTATCCACAAACATCAATTCTCATCACTCAACCCTCAATACTCAGTCCCCAATCCTCAATTTTCATACCTCAACCCTCAATCCTCAATCCTCAATCATCAATCCTCAATCCTCAATCCTCAATCCTCAATCCTCAATCGTCAATCTTCAATCCTCAATACTCAATCCTCAATCCTCATTCTCATTCTTCAATCTCAATACCCAATTCTCAATCTTCAATCCTTAATCTTCAATCCTCAATTCTCAATCCTCAATCTTCAATCCTCAATCCTCAATCCTCAATCTTCAATCCTCAATACTCAATCTTCAATCCTCAATCCTCAGTCCTCAAACCTCATTCTGAATCCTCAATCCTGAATCCTCAATCTTCGGCCCTCAGTCCTCAACAATCAGTTGTCAATCCTCAATCCTCAATAGAATATCCTCAATTCACAGTTTTCAATACTCAATACTCAATCTGCAATCTTCAAACCTCTACCCACAAACATCAATTCTCATCACTCACCCTCAACACTCAGTCCTCAGTGTTCAATACTCAGTCCACAATCCTCAATCCTCAATCGTCAATCTTCAATCCTCAATACTCAATCTTCAATCCTCAATCCTCAATCCTCAATCCTCAATCCTCATTCTTCAATCCTCAATACCCAATCCTCAATCTTCAATCCTCAATCCTCAATCCTCAATCCTCAATACCCAATCCTCAATCTTCAATCCTCAATCCTCAATCCTCAATACTCAGTCCTCAATCCTCAACTTTCAACTCAATCCTCAACTTTCAATCCTCATTCTTCAATCCTCAATACCCAATACTCAATCTTCAATCCTCAATCCTCAATCCTCAATCCTCAATCCTCAATCGTCAATCCTCAATCCTCAATTCTCAATCGTCAATCCTCAATCGACAATCTTCAATCCTCAATACTCTATCCTCAATCCTTAATCCTCATTCTTCAATCCTCAATACCCAATCCTCAATCTTCAATCCTCAATCCTCAATCCTCAATTCTCAATCCTCAATCTTCAATCCTCAATCCTTAATCCTCAATCTTCAATCCTCAATACTCAATCTTCAATCCTCAATCCTCAGTCATCAAACCAGAATTCTGAATCCTCAATCCTGAAACCTCAATCTTCGGCCCTCAGTCCTCAACAAACAGTTGGCAATCCTCAATCCTCAATAGAATATCCTCAATTCACAGTTTTCAATACTCAATACTCAACCTGCAATCTTCAAACCTCTATCCACAAACATCAATTCTCATCACTCAACCCTCAACACTCAGTCCTCAATGTTCAATACTCAGTCCACAATCCTCAATCCTCAATAGTCAATCTTCAATCCTCAATACTCAATCTTCAATCCTCAATACTCAATCGTCAACCTTCAATCCTCAATACTCAATCCTCAATCCTCAATCCTGAATCCTCAACCTTCAGCCCTGAGTCCTCAACGATCAGTTGTCAATCCTCAATCCTCAATAGAATATCCTCAATCACAGTTTTCGATACTCAATACTCAATCTGCAATCTTCAGATCTCTATCCACAAACATCAATTCCCATCACTCAACCCTCAATACTCAGTTCCCAATCCTCAATTTTCATACCTCAACCCTCAATCCTCAATCCTCAATCATCAATCCTCAATCCTCAATCCTCAATCCTCAATCCTCAATCGTCAATTTTCAATACTCAATACTCAATCCTCAATCCTCATTCCTTATTCTTCAATCCTTAATTCTCAATCCTCAATCTTCAATCCTCAATCCTCAATCCTCAATCTTCAATCCTCAATACTCAATCTTCAATCCTCAATCCTCAATCCTCAATCCTCAATCCTCATTCTTCAATCCTCAATACCCAATCCTCAATCTTCAATCCTCAATCCTCAATCCTCAATTCTCTAACCTCAATCCTCAACTTTCAATCCTCATTCTTCAATCCTCAATACCCAATACTCAGCCTTCAATCCTCAATCCTCAATCCTCAATCCCCAATCCTCAATCCTCAATACCCAATCCTCAATCTTCAATCCTCAATCCTCAATCCTCAATACTCAACCTTCAATCCTCAATCCTCAATCCTCAATCCTCAATCCTCAATCCTCAATACCCAATCCTCATCTTCAATGCTCAATCCTCAATCCTCAATACTCAATCCTCAATCCCCAACTTTCAATCCTCATTCTTCAATACTCAATACCCAATACTCAATCTCAATTCTCAATCCTCAATCCTCATCTCATCTCAATCTCAATCCTCAATCTCAATCCTCAATCTGCAATCCTCAATCCTCAATCCTCAATCCTCAATCCTCAATCCTCAATCCGAATCTCAGTCTCAATCCTCAATCCTCATCCTCAATCCTCAATCCTCAATCCTCAATCTCATCCTCAATCTCACTCAATCCTCACTCAATCCACATCCTCAATCTCAATCCTCGATCCTCAATCCTCAATCCTCAATCCTCCAATCCTCACCTCAAACCTCAACCCTGATCCTCAACGCCCTGAGTCCTCAACCTCAGCCTCAATCCTCAACATCAGTAGTCAATCCTCAATCCACAGATTTCCTCAATTCACAGTTTCAATACTCAATCTGCAATCTTCAGATCACTATCCACAAACATCAATTCTCATCACTCAACCCTCAATACTCAGTCCCCAATCCTCAATTTTCATACCTCAACCCTCAATCCTCAGTCCTCAATCATCAATCCTCAATCCTCAATCCTCAATCCTCAATCCTCAATCGTCAATCTTCAATCCTCAATACTCAATCCTCAATCCTCATTCCTCATACTTCAATCCTCAATACCCAATTCTCAATCATCAATCCTTAATCTTCAATCCTCAATTCTCAATCCTCAATCTTCAATCCTCAATCCTCAATCCTCAATCTTCAATCCTCAATACTCAATCTTCAATCCTCAATCCTCAGTCCTCAAACCTCAATTCTGAATCCTCAATCCTGAATCCTCAATCTTCGGCCCTCAGTCCTCAACAATCAGTTGTCAATCCTCAATCCTCAATAGAATATCCTCAATTCACAGTTTTCAATACTCAATACTCAATCTGCAATCTTCAAACATCTACCCACAAACATCAATTCTCATCACTCAACCCTCAACACTCAGTCCTCAGTGTTCAATACTCAGTCCACAATCCTCAATCCTCAATCGTCAATCTTCAATCCTGAATATTCAATCTTCAATCCTCAATCCTCAATCCTCAATCCTCAATCCTCATTCTTCAATCCTCAATACCCAATCCTCAATCTTCCATCCTCAATCCTCAATCCTCAATCCTCAATACCCAATACTCAATCTTCAATCCTCAATCCTCAATCCTCAATACTCAATCCTCAATCCTCAACTTTCAATCCTCATTCTTCAATCCTCAATACCCAATACTCAATCTTCAATCCTCAATCCTCAATCCTCAATATTCAATCCTCAATCCTCAATCGTCAATCCTCAATCGTCAATCTTCAATCCTCAATACTCAATCTTCAATGCTCAATCCTCAATTCTCAATCCCCAATCCTCATTCTTCAATCCTCGATACCCAATCCTCAATCTTCAATCCTCAAACCTCATCCCTCAATTCTCAATCCTCAATCTTCAATCCTCAATCCTTAATCCTCAATCTTCAATCCTCAATACTCAATCTTCAATCCTCAATCCTCAGTCATCAAACCAGAATTCTGAATCCTCAATCCTGAAACCTCAATCTTCGGCCCTCAGTCCTCAACAAACAGTTGGCAATCCTCAATCCTCAATAGAATATCCTCAATTCACAGTTTTCAATACTCAATACTCAACCTGCAATCTTCAAACCTCTATCCACAAACATCAATTCTCATCACTCAACCCTCAACACTCAGTCCTCAATGTTCAATACTCAGTCCACAATCCTCAATCCTCAATAGTCAATCTTCAATCCTCAATACTCAATCTTCAATCCTCAATACTCAATCGTCAACCTTCAATCCTCAATACTCAATCCTCAATCCTCAATCCTGAATCCTCAACCTTCAGCCCTGAGTCCTCAACGATCAGTTGTCAATCCTCAATCCTCTATAGAATATCCTCAATCACAGTTTTCGATACTCAATACTCAATCTGCAATCTTCAGATCTCTATCCACAAACATCAATTCCCATCACTCAACCCTCAATACTCAGTTCCCAATCCTCAATTTTCATACCTCAACCCTCAATCCTCAATCCTCAATCATCAATCCTCAATCCTCAATCCTCAATCCTCAATCCTCAATCGTCAATTTTCAATACTCAATACTCAATCCTCAATCCTCATTCCTTATTCTTCAATCCTTAATTCTCAATCCTCAATCTTCAATCCTCAATCCTCAATCCTCAATCTTCAATCCTCAATACTCAATCTTCAATCCTCAATCCTCAATCCTCAATCCTCAATCCTCATTCTTCAATCCTCAATACCCAATCCTCAATCTTCAATCCTCAATCCTCAATCCTCAATTCTCTAACCTCAATCCTCAACTTTCAATCCTCATTCTTCAATCCTCAATACCCAATACTCAGCCTTCAATCCTCAATCCTCAATCCTCAATCCCCAATCCTCAATCCTCAATACCCAATCCTCAATCTTCAATCCTCAATCCTCAATCCTCAATACTCAACCTTCAATCCTCAATCCTCAATCCTCAATCCTCAATCCTCAATCCTCAATACCCAATCCTCATCTTCAATGCTCAATCCTCAATCCTCAATACTCAATCCTCAATCCCCAACTTTCAATCCTCATTCTTCAATACTCAATACCCAATACTCAATCTTCAATCCTCAACCCTCAATCCTCAATTCTCAACCGTCAATCCTCAGTCCTCAATCTTCAATCCTCAAAACTCAATCTGCAATCCTCAATCCTCAATCCTCAATCCTCAATCCTCATTCTTCAATCCTCAATACCGAATCCTCAGTCTTCAATCCTCAATCCTCAATCCTCAATCCTCATCCCTCAATCCTCAATGTTCAATCCTCAACACCCAATCCTCAATCTTCAATCCACAGTCCTCAATCCTCAATCCTCGATCCTCAATCCTCAGTCCTCAAACCTCAACCCTTAATCCTCAACCCTGAATCCTCAACCTTCAGCCCTGAGTCCTCAACGATCAGTTGTCAATCCTCAATCCTCAATAGAATATCCTCAATTCACAGTTTTCAATACTCAATACTCAATCTGCAATCTTCAGATCACTATCCACAAACATCAATTCTCATCACTCAACCCTCAATACTCAGTCCCCAATCCTCAATTTTCATACCTCAACCCTCAATCCTCAGTCCTCAATCATCAATCCTCAATCCTCAATCCTCAATCCTCAATCCTCAATCGTCAATCTTCAATCCTCAATACTCAATCCTCAATCCTCATTCCTCATACTTCAATCCTCAATACCCAATTCTCAATCATCAATCCTTAATCTTCAATCCTCAATTCTCAATCCTCAATCTTCAATCCTCAATCCTCAATCCTCAATCTTCAATCCTCAATACTCAATCTTCAATCCTCAATCCTCAGTCCTCAAACCTCAATTCTGAATCCTCAATCCTGAATCCTCAATCTTCGGCCCTCAGTCCTCAACAATCAGTTGTCAATCCTCAATCCTCAATAGAATATCCTCAATTCACAGTTTTCAATACTCAATACTCAATCTGCAATCATCAAACATCTACCCACAAACATCAATTCTCATCACTCAACCCTCAACACTCAGTCCTCAGTGTTCAATACTCAGTCCACAATCCTCAATCCTCAATCGTCAATCTTCAATCCTGAATATTCAATCTTCAATCCTCAATCCTCAATCCTCAATCCTCAATCCTCATTCTTCAATCCTCAATACCCAATCCTCAATCTTCAATCCTCAATCCTCAATCCTCAATCCTCAATACCCAATCCTCAATCTTCAATCCTCAATCCTCAATCCTCAATACTCAATCCTCAATCCTCAACTTTCAATCCTCATTCATCAATCCTCAATACCCAATACTCAATCTTCAATCCTCAATCCTCAATCCTCAATCCTCAATCATCAATCCTCAATCCTCAATTCTCAATCGTCAATCCTCAATCGACAATCTTCAATCCTCAATACTCTATCCTCAATCCTTAATCCTCATTCTTCAATCCTCAATACCCAATCCTCAATCTTCAATCCTCAATCCTCAATCCTCAATTCTCAATCCTCAATCTTCAATCCTCAATCCTCAATCCTCAATCTTCAATCCTCAATACTCAATCTTCAATCCTCAATCCTCAGTCCTCAAACCACAATTCTGAATCCTCAATCCTGAAACCCCAATCTTCGGCCCTCAGTCCTCAACAATCAGTTGGCAATCCTCAATCCTCAATAGAATATCCTCAATTCACAGTTTTCAATACTTAATACTCAATCTGCAATCTTCAGATCACTATCCGCAAACATCAATTCTCATCACTCAACCCTCAATACTCAGTCCCCAATCCTCAATTTTCATACCTCAACCCTCAATCCTCAATCCTCAATCATCAATCCTCAATCCTCAATCCTCAATCCTCAATCCTGAATCGTCAATCTTCAATCCTCAATACTCAATCCTCAATCCTCATTCCTCATTCTTCAATCCTCAATACCCAATCCTCAATCTTCAATCCTTAATCTTCAATCCTCAATTCTCAATCCTCAATCTTCAATCCTCAATCCTCAATCCTCAATCTTCAATCCTCAATACTCAATCTTCAATCCTCAATCCTCAGTCCTCAAACCTCAATTCTGAATCCTCAATCCTGAATCCTCAATCTTCGGCCCTCAGTCCTCAACAATCAGTTGGCAATCCTCAATCCTCAATAGAATATCCTCAATTCACAGTTTTCAATACTCAATACTCAACCTGCAATCTTCAAACCTCTATCCACAAACATCAATTCTCATCACTCAACCCTCAACACTCAGTCCTCAATGTTCAATACTCAGTCCACAATCCTCAGTCCTCAATCGTCAATCTTCAATCCTCAATACTCATTCTTCAATCCTCCATCCTCAATACCCAATCTTCAATCCTCATTCTTCAATCCTCAATACCCAATCCTCAATCTTCAATCCTCAATCCTCATTCCTCAATTCACAATCCTCAATCCTCAACTTTCAATCCTCATTCTTCAATCCTCAATACCCAATACTCAATCTTCAATCCTCAATCCTCAATCCTCAATTCTCAATCCTCAATCCTCAGTCCTCAGTCCTCAAACCTCAATTCTGAATCCTCAATCATGAATCCACAATCCTCAGTCTTCAATCCTCAATCTTCAATCCTCAATACTCAATCCTCAATCCTCAATCGTCAGTCTTGAATACTCAATAGTCAATCTTCAATCCTCAATACTCAATCCTCCATTCTCAATCCTCAATCCTCATTCTTCAATCCTCAATACCCAATCCTCAATTCTCTATCGTCAATCCTCAATCCTCAATCCTCAATCATCAATCCTCAATCCTCAATCCTCAATCCTCAGTCCGCAATCCTCAATCCTAAATCTTCAATCATCAATACTCAATCTTCAATCCTCAATCCTCAATCCTCAATCCTCAATCCTCATTCTTCAATCCTGAACACCCAATCCTCAATCTTCAATCCTCAATCCTCAATCCTCAATTCTCAATCCTCAATCCTCAATCCTCAGACCTCAAACATCAATACTCAACCCTCAGTCCCCGTCCTCAATCTACAACACTCAATCCTCGATCCTCAATCTTCAATCATCAATATTCAATTTTCAATCCTCAATACTCAATCCTCAATACTCAATCCTCAATCCTCAATGTTCAATCCTTAATACCCAATCCTCAATACCCAATCCTCAATCTTCAATCCTCAATCCTCAATCCTCAATCCTCAATCCTCAATCCTCAATCCTCAGTCCTCAAACCTCAATCCTTATTCCTCAATCCTGAATCCTCAATCTTCAGCCGTCAGTCCTCAACAATCAGTTGTCAATCCTCAATCCTCAGTAGAATATCCTCACTTCACAGGTATCAATACTCAATACTCAGCCTGCAATCTTCAAATCTCTATCCAAAAACATCAATTCTCATCACTCAACCCTCCACACTCAGTCCCCAATCCTCAATATTCAATCCTCAATCCACAATCCTCAATCCTCAATCGTCAATCTTCAATCCTTAATACTCAATCTTCAATCCTCGGTCCTCAATCCTCAATCGTCAATCTCCAATCCTGAATACTCAATCTTCAATCCTCAATCCTCAATCCTCAATCCTCAATCCTCAATCCTCAATCTTCAATCCTCAATACTCAATCTTCAATAATCAATCCTCAGCTCTCAATCCTCAATACTCAATCCTCAATCGTCAATCCTCAATCCTCAATCCTGAATCTTCAATCCTCAATCATCAATCCTCAAACCTCAATCCTCAAACTTCAGTCCTCAATACTCAATCTTCAATCCTCAATCCTCAACCCTCAATCCTCAATCCTCAATCCTCAATCCTCAATCTTCAATCCTCAATACTCGGTCTTCAATCCTCAATCCTCAATCCTCAATCCTCATTCTTCAATCCTCAATACCCAATCCTCAATCTTCAATCCTCAATCCTCAATCCTCAGTTCTCAATCCTCAATCCTCAATCCTCAGACCTCAAACATCAATACCCAACCCTCAGTCCTCGTCCGCAATCCACAACCATCAATCCTCAATCCTCAATCTTCAACCATCAATATTCAATCTTCTGTCCTCAATCCTCAATCCTCAATCCTCAATCCTCAATCCTCAATCCTCAATGTTCAATCCGCAATACCCAATCCTCAATCTTCAATCCTCAATCATCAATCCTCAATCCTCAATCCTCAATCCTCAATCCTCAGTCCTCAAACCTCAATCCTGCATCCTCAATCCTGAATCCTCAATCTTCAGCCCTCAGTCCTCAACAATCAGTTGTCAATCCCCAATACTCAATAGAATATCCTCAATTCACAGCTTTCAATACTCAGTACTCAACCTGCAATCATCAATACTCTATCCACAAACAACAATTCTCATCTCTCAACCCTCAACACTCAGTCCCCAATCCTCAATCTTCAATCCTCAATCCTCAACACTCATTCCCCAATCCTCAATCTTCAATCCTCAATACTCAATCTTCAATCCTTAATCCTCAATCCTCGATCCTCAATCCTCAATCCTCAATCGTCAATCTCCAATCCTGAATAATCAATCTTCATTCCTCAATCCTCAATCCGCAATCCTCAATCCTCAATCCTCAATCCTCAATCTTCAATCCTCAATACCCAATCCTCAATCTTCAATCCTCGATCCTCAATCCTGAATTCTCAACCCTCAATCCTCAGTCCTCAGTCCTCAAACCTCAATCCTCAACCCTCAGCCCTCATCCTCAATCCTCAATCCTCAATCCTCTATCCTCAATCTTCAATCCTCAATACTCAATCTTCAATCCTCAATCCTCAGTCCTCAAACCTCAATTCTGAATCCTCAATCCTGAATCCTCAATCTACGGCCCTCAGTCCTCAACAATCAGTTGTCAATCCTCAATCCTCAATAGACTATCCTCAATTCACAGTTATCAATACTCAATACTCAATCTGCAATCTTCAAACCTCTATCCAGAAACATCAATCCTCATAATTCAACCCTCAACACTCAGTCCTCAATATTCAATCCTCAATCCACAATCCTCAATCCACAATCGTTAATCTTCAATCCTCAATACTCAATCTTCAATCCTCGATCCTCAATCCTGAATTCTCAACCCTCAATCCTCAGTCCTCAGTCCTCAAACCTCAATCCTCAACCCTCAGCCCTCATCGTCAATCCTCAATCCTCAATCCTCAATCCTCGATCCTCAATCCTCAATTCTCAATCCTCAATCCTCAGTCCTCAGTCGTCAAACCTCAATCCTCAATCCTCAATCCTCAATCCTCAATCCTCAATCCTCAATCCTCAATCGTCAGTCTTCAATCATGAATACTCAATCTTCAATCCTCAATCCTCAATCCCCAATCCTCAATATTCATTCCTAAATCCTCAATCCTCGATACTCAATCTGCAATCCTCAATCCTCAATCCTCAATCCTCGATCCTCATTCTTCAATCCTCAATACCGAATCCTCAATCTTGAATCCTCAATTCCTCAATCCTCAATTCTCTTTCCTGAATCCTCAATCCTCGTACTTCAAACATCAATACTCAACCCTCAGTCCTCGTCCTCAATCCACAACCCTCAATCCTCAATCCTCAATCTTCAATCATCAATATACAATCTTCAGTCCTCAATCCTCAATACCCAATCCTCAATCCTCAATCCTCAATGTTCAATCCGCGTTAGCCAATCCTCAATATTCAATCTTCAATAATCAGTCCTCAATCCTCAATCCTCAATCCTCAATCCTCAATCCTCAGTCCCCAAACCTCAATCCTCAATCTTCAATCCTCAGAACTCAATCTTCAATTCTCAATCCTATATACTCAATCCTCAATCCTCAATCGTCAGTCTTCAATCCTCAATACTCAATCTTCAATCCTCAATCCTCAATCCTCAATCCGCAATCCTCATTCTTCAATTCTCTATACCCAGTCCTCAATCTTCAATCCTCAATCCTCAGTCCTCAATTCGCAATCCCCAATCCTCAATCCTCAATCCTCAATCCTCAATCCTCAATCCTCAATACCCAATCCTCAATCTTCAATCCTCAAACCTCATCCCTCAATTCTCAATCCTCAATCCTCAATCTTCAATCCTCAATCCGCAATCCTCAATCCTAAATCTTCAATCCTCAATACTCAATCTTCAATCCTCAATCCTCAATCCTCAATCCTCAATCCTCATTCTTCAATCCTCAATACCCAATCGTCAATCCTCAATCCCCAATCCTGAATCTTCAATCCTCAATCCTCAATCCTCAATCCTCGTTCCACAAACTTCAGTCCTCAATACTCAATCTTCAATCCTCAATCCTCAACCCTCAATCCTCAATCCTCAATCCTCAATCCTCAATCTTCAATCCTCAATACTCGGTCTTCAATCCTCAATCCGCAATCCTCAATCTTCAATCCTCAATCCTCAATCCTCAATTCTCAATCCTCAATCCTCAATCCTCAGACCTCAAACATCAATATTCAACACTCGGTCCTCGTCTTCAATGCACAACCCTCAATCCTCAATCCTCAATCTTCAATCATCAATATTCAATCTTCAATCCTCAATCCTCTATCCTCAATCCTCAATCCTCAATCCTCAATCATTAATCCTCAATCCTCAATCCTCAATCCTCAATCCTAAGTTTTCAACACTCAATACTCAATCTTCAATCCTCAATCCTCAATCCTCAATCCGCAATCCTCAATCCTCAATCTTCAATCCTCAATCCTCAATCCTCAACCCTCAATCCTCAATCCTCAATCCTCAGTCCTCAAACCTCAATCCTTATTCCTCAATCCTGAATCCTCAGTCTTCAGCCCTCAGTCCTCAACAATCAGTTGTCAATACTCAATCCTAAGTAGAATATCCTCACTTCACAGGTATCAATACTCAATACTCAGCCTGCAATCTTCAAATCTCTATCCACAAACATCAATCCTCATCACTCAACCCTCAACACTCAGTCCCCAATCCTCAATATTCAATCCTCAATCCTCAATCCTCAATCCTCAATCCTCAATCTTCAATCCTCAATCCTCAATCCTCAATGTTCAATTCGCAATACCCAATCCTCAATCTTCAATCCTCAATCCTCAATCCTCAATCCTCAATCTTCAACCCTCAATACTCAATCTTCAATAATCAATCCTCAGCTCTCAATCCTCAATACTCAATCCTCAATCGTCAATCCTCAATCCCCAATCCTGAATCTTCAATCCTCAATCCTCAATCCTCAATCCTCGTTCCACAAACTTCAGTCCTCAATACTCAATCTTCAATCCTCAATCCTCAACCCTCAATCCTCAATCCTCAATCCTAAATCCTCATTCTTCAATCCTCAATACCCAATCCTCAATCTTCAATCCTCAATCCTCAATCCTCAGTTCTCAATCCTCAATCCTCAATCCTCAGACCTCAAACATCAATACCCAACCCTCAGTCCTCGTCCGCAATCCACAACCATTAATCCTCAATCCTCAATCTTCAATCATCAATATTCAATCTTCTGTCCTCAATCCTCAATCCTCAATCGTCGATCCTCAATCCTCAATGTTCAATCCGCAATACCCAATCCTCAATCTTCAATCCTCAATCCTCAATCCTCAATCCTCAATCCTCAATCCTCAATGCTCAGTCCTCAAACCTCAATCCTTATTCCTCAATCCTGAATCCTCAGTCTTCAGCCCTCAGTCCTCAACAATCAGTTGTCAATACTCAATCCTATGTAGAATATCCTCACTTCACAGGTATCAATACTCAATACTCAGCCTGCAATCTTCAAATCTCTATCCACAAACATCAATCCTCATCACTCAACCCTCAACACTCAGTCCCCAATCCTCAATATTCAATCCTCAATCCTCAATCCTCAATCCTCAATCCTCAATCTTCAATCCTCAATCCTCAATCCTCAATGTTCAATCCGCAATACCCAATCCTCAATCTTCAATCCTCAATCCTCAATCCTCAATCTTCAACCCTCAATACTCAATCTTCAATAATCAATCCTCAGCTCTCAATCCTCAATACTCAATCCTCAATCGTCAATCCTCAATCCCCAATCCTGAATCTTCAATCCTCAATCCTCAATCCTCAATCCTCGTTCCACAAACTTCAGTCCTCAATACTCAATCTTCAATCCTCAATCCTCAACCCTCAATCCTCAATCCTCAATCCTCAATCCTCAATCTTCAATCCTCAATACTCGGTCTTCAATCCTCAATCCTCAATCCTCAATCCTCAATCCTCATTCTTCAATCCTCAATACCCAATCCTCAATCTTCAATCCTCAATCCTCAATCCTCAGTTCTCAATCCTCAATCCTCAATCCTCAGACCTCAAACATCAATACCCAACCCTCAGTCCTCGTCCGCAATCCACGACCATTAATCCTCAATCCTCAATCTTCAATCATCAATATTCAATCTTCTGTCCTCAATCCTCAATCCTCAATCCTCGATCCTCAATCCTCAATGTTCAATCCGCAATAACCAATCCTCAATCCTCAATCCTCAATCCTCAATCCTCAATCCTCAATCCTCAATCCTCAATGCTCAGTCCTCAAACCTCAATCCTGCATCCTCAATCCTGAATCCTCAATCTTCAGCACTCAGTCCTCAACAATCAGTTGTCAATCCTCAATCCTCAGTAGAATATCCTCAATTCACAGTTTTCAATACGCAATACTCAATCTGCAATCTTCAAATCTCTATCCACACACATCAATTCTCATCACTCAACCCTGAACGCTCAGTCCTCAATGTTCAATTCTCAATCCTCAATTCTCAATCTTCAATTCTCAATACTGAATCTTCAATCCTCAACCCTCAATCATCAATCCTCAATCCTCAACCCTCAATCATCAATCCGCAATCCTCAATCCTAAATCTTCAATCCTCAATACTCAATCTTCAATCCTCAATCCTCAATCCTCAATCCTCAGTCCTCATTCTTCAATCCTGAACACCCAATCCTCAATCTTCAATCCTCAATCCTCAATCCTCAATTCTCGATCCTCAATCCTCAATCCTCAGACATCAAACATCAATACTCAACCCTCAGTCCTCGTCCTCAATCTACAACACTCAACCCTCGATCCTCAATCTTCAATCATCAATATTCAATTTGCAATCCTCAATCCTCAATCCTCAATACTCAATCCTGAATCCTAAATCCTCAATCCTCAATCCTCAATCATCAATCCTCAATCGTCAGTCTTGAATCCTCAATAGTCAATCTTCAATCCTCAATACTCAATACTCCATTCTCAATCCTCAATCCTCATTCTTCAATACTCAAAGCCCAATCCTCATTCTTCAATCCTCAATACCCAATCCTCAATCCTCAATCCTCAATCTTCGATCCTCAATCTTCAACCCTCAGTCCTCAGTCCTCAAACCTCAATTCTGAATCCTCAATCCTGAATCCTCAATCCTCAATCTTCAATCCTCAATCTTCAATCCTCAATACTCAATCTTCAATCCTCAATCCTCAGTCCTCAAACCTCAATCCCGAATCCTCAATCCTGAATCCTCAATCTTCAGCCCTCAGTCCTCAACAATCAGTTGTCAATCCCCAATACTCAATAGAATATCCTCAATTAACAGCTTTCAATACTCAGTACTCAACCTGCAATCATCAAATCTCTATCCACAAACAACAATTCTCATCACTCAACCCTCAACACTCAGTCCCCAATCCTCAACCTTCAACCCTCAATCCTCAACACTCACTCCCCAATCCTCAATCTTCAATCCTCAATACTCAATCTTCAATCCTTAATCCTCAATCCTCGATCCTCAATCCTCAATTATCATTCCTCAATCCTCAGTCCTCAGTCCTCAAACCTCAATCCTCAACCCTCAGCCCTCATCCTCAATCCTCAATCCTCAATCCTCTATCCTCAATCTTCAATCCTCAATCCTCAATCTTCAATCCTCAAACCTCAACCCTCAATTATCATTCCTCAATCCTCAATCTTCAATCCTCATTCTTCAATCCCCAATACCCAATACTCAATCTTCAATCCTCAATCCTCAATCCTCAATTCTCAATCCTCAATCCTCAGTCCTCAGTCCTCAAACCTCAATCCTCAACCCTCAGCCCTCATCGTCAATCCTCAATCCTCAATCCTCAATCCTCAATCTTCAATCCTCAATACTCAATCTTCAATCCTCAATCCTCAATTCTCAATCCTTAATCCTAAATCCTCAATCCTCAATCCTCAATCCTCAATCCTCAACCGACAGTCTTGAATCCTCAATAGTCAATCTTCAATCCTCAATACTCAATCCTCCATTCTCAATCCTCAATCCTCATTCTTCAATCCTCAATACCCAATGCTCATTCTTCAATCCTCAATACCCAATCCTCAATCCTCAATCCTCAATCCTCGATCCTCAATCTTCAATCCTCAGTCCTCAGTCCTCAAACCTCAATTCTGAATCCTCAATCCTGAATCCTCAATCCTCAATCTTCAATCCTCAACCTTCAATCCTCAATACTCATTCTTCAATCCTCAATCCTCAGTCCTCAAACCTCAATCCCGAATCCTCAATCCTGAATCCTCAATCTTCAGCCCTCAGTCCTCAACAATCAGTTGTCAATACCCAATACTCAATAGAATATCCTCAATTCACAGTTTTCAATACTCAGTAGTCAACCTGCAATCATCAAATCTCTATCCACAAACAACAATTCTCATCACTCACCCCTCAACACTCAGTCCCGAATCCTCAATCTTCAATCCTCAATCCTCAACACTCACTCCCCAATCCTCAATCTTCAATCCTCAATACTCAATCTTCAATTCTTAATCCTCAATCCTCGATCCTCAATCGTCAATCCTCAATCGTCAATCTCCAATCCTGAATAATCAATCTTCATTCCTCAATCCTCAATCCTCAATCCTCAAACCTCAATCTTCAATCCTCAAAACCCAATCCTCAATCTTCAATCCTCGATCCTCAATCCTGAATTCTCAACCCTCAATCCTCAGTCCTCAGTCCTCAAACCTCAATCCTCAACCCTCAGCCCTCATCCTCAATCCTCAATCCTCAATCCTCTATCCTCAATCTTCAATCCTCAATACTCAATCTTCGATCCTCAATCCTCAGTCCTCAAACCTCAATTCTGAATCCTTAATCCTGAATCCTCAATCTACGGCCCTCAGTCCTCAACAATCAGTTGTCAATCCTCAATCCTCAATAGAATATCCTCAATTCACAGTTATCAATACTCAATACTCAATCTGCAATCTTCAAACCTCTATCCAGAAACATCAATCCTCATAATTCAACCCTCAACACTCAGTCCTCAATATTCAATCCTCAATCCACAATCCTCAATCCACAATCGTTAATCTTCAATCCTCAATACTCAATCTTCAATCCTCGATCCTCAATCCTGAATTCTCAACCCTCAATCCTCAGACCTCAGTCCTCAAACCTCAATCCTCATCCCTCAGCCCTCATCGTCAATCCTCAATCCTCAATCCTCAATCCTCGATCCTGAATCCTCAATTGTCAATCCTCAATCCTCAGTCCTCAGTCCTCAAACCTCAATCCTCAATCCTCAATCCTCTATCCTCAATCCTCAATCCTCAATCGTCAGTCTTCAATCCTGAATACTCAATCTTCAATCCTCAATCCTCAATCCCCAATCCTCAATATTCATTCCTAAATCCTCAATCCTCGATACTCAATCTGCAATCCTCAATCCTCAATCCTCAATCCTCATTCTTCAATCCTCAATACCCAATCCTCATTCTTCAATCCTCAATACCCAATCCTCAATCATCAATCCTCAATCCTCGATCCTCAATCTTCAATCCTCAGTCCTCAGTCCTCAAACCTCAATTCTGAATCCTCAATCCTGAATCCTCAATCCTCAATCTTCAATCCTCAATCTTCAATCCTCAATACTCAATCTTCAATCCTCAATCCTCAGTCCTCAAACCTCAATCCCGAATCCTCAATCCTGAATCCTCAATCTTCAGCCCTCAGTCCTCAACAATCAGTTGTCAATCCCCAATACTCAATAGAATATCCTCAATTCACAGCTTTCAATACTCAGTACTCAACCTGCAATCATCAAATCTCTATCCACAAACAACAATTCTCATCACTCAACCCTCAACACTCAGTCCCCAATCCTCAATCTTCAATCCTCAATCCTCAACACTCACTCCCCAATCCTCAATCTTCAATCCTCAATACTCAATCTTCAATCCTTAATCCTCAATCCTCGATCCTCAATCCTCAATCCTCAATCGTCAATCTCCAATCCTGAATAATCAATCTTCATTCCTCAATCCTCAATCCTCAATCCTCAATCCTCAATCCTCAATCTTCAATCCTCAATACCCAATCCTCAATCTTCAATCCTCGATCCTCAATCCTGAATTCTCAACCCTCAATCCTCAGTCCTCAGTCCTCAAACCTCAATCCTCAACCCTCAGCCCTCATCCTCAATCCTCAATCCTCAATCCTCTATCCTCAATCTTCAATCCTCAATACTCAATCTTCAATCCTCAATCCTCAGTCCTCAAACCTCAATTCTGAATCCTCAATCCTGAATCCTCAATCTACGGCCCTCAGTCCTCAACAATCAGTTGTCAATCCTCAATCCTCAATAGAATATACTCAATTCACAGTTTTCAATACTCAATACTCAATCTGCAATCTTCAAACCTCTATCCAGAAACATCAATCGTCATAATTCAACCCTCAACACTCAGTCCTCAATATTCAATCCTCAATCCACAATCCTCAATTCACAATCGTCAATCTTCAATCCTCAATACTCAATCTTCAATGCTCAATCCTCAATCCTCAATCCTCAGTCCTCAGTCCTCAAACCTCAATCCTCAACCCTCAGCCCTCATCGTCAATCCTCAATCCTCAATCCTCAATCCTCAATCTTCAATCCTCAATACTCAATCTTCAATCCTCAATCCTCAATTCTCAATCCTCAATCCTAAATCCTCAATCCTCAATCCTCAATCCTCAATCCTCAATCGACAGTCTTGAATCCTCAATAGTCAATCTTCAATCCTCAATACTCAATCCTCCATTCTCAATCCTCAATCCTCATTCTTCAATCCTCAATACCCAATCCTCATTCTACAATCCTCAATACCCAATCCTCAATCCTCAATCCCCAATCCTCGATCCTCAATCTTCAATCCTCAGTCCTCAGTCCTCAAACCTCAATTCTGAATCCTCAATCCTGAATCCTCAATCCTCAATCTTCAATCCTCAATCTTCAATCCTCAATACTCAATCTTCAATCCTCAATCCTCAGTCCTCAAACCTCAATCCCGAATCCTCAATCCTGAATCCTCAATCTTCAGCCCTCAGTCATCAATCCTCAATCTTCAATACTCAATCGTCAACCCTCAGTCCTCAATCCTCAATCCTCAATCCTTGTTCCTCAAACCTCAATCCTCAACCCTCAGTCCTTATCCTCAATTCTCAATTCTCTATCCTCAATCTTCAGTCCTCAATCTTCAATCCTCAATAATCAGTCTCCAATCCTAGATCCTCAGTTCCCAGTCCTCAATCTTCAATCCTCAATCCTCAATCCTCAATTCTCAATCCTCAATCCTCAATCCTCAGACCTCAAACATCAATATTCAACACCTCGGTCCTCGTCTTCAATGCACAACCCTCAATCCTCAATCCTCAATCTTCAATCATCAATATTCAATCTTCAATCCTCAATCCTCTATCCCCAATCCTCAATCCTCAATCCTCAATCATTAATCCTCAATCCTCAATCCTCAATCCTCAATCCTCAATCCTAAGTTTTCAACACTCAATACTCAATCTTCAATCCTCAATCCTCAATCCTCAATCCTCAATCCTCAATGTTCAATCCGCAATACCGAATCCTCAATCTTCAATCCTCAATCCTCAATCCTCAATCCTCAATCCTCAATCCTCAATCCTCAGTCCTCATACCTCAATCCTGCATGCTCAATCCTGAATGCTCAATCTTCAGCACTCAGTCCTCAACAATCAGTTGTCAATCCTCAATCCTCAGTAGAATATCCTCAATTCACAGCTTTCAATACGCAATACTCAATCTGCAATCTTCAAACCTCTATCCACACACATCATTTCTCATCACTCAACCCTGAACGCTCAGTACTCAATGTTCAATTCTCAATCCTCAATTCTCAATCTTCAATTCTCAATACTGAATCTTCAATCCTCAACCCTCAATCACCAATCCTCAATCCTCAACCCTCAATCATCAATCCGCAATCCTCAATCCTAAATCTTCAATCCTCAATACTCAATCTTCAATCCTCAATCCTCAATCCTCAATCCTCAGTCCTCATTCTTCAATCCTGAACACCCAATCCTCAATCTTCAATCCTCAATCCTCAATCCTCAATTCTCGATCCTCAATCCTCAATCCTCAGACCTCAAACATCAATACTCAACCCTCAGTCCTCGTCCTCAATCTACAACACTCAATCCTCGATCCTCAATCTTCAATCATCAATATTCAATTTGCAATCCTCAATCCTCAATCCTCAATACTCAATCCTCAATCCTCAATGTTCAATCCTTAATACCTAATCCTCAATACCCAATCCTCAATCTTCAATCCTCAATCCTCAATCCTCAATCCTCAATCCTCAATCCTCAATCCTCAATCCTCAATCCTCAATCTTCAATCCTCAATACTCAATCTTCAATCCTCGGTCCTCAATCCTCAATCGTCAATCTCCAATCCTGAATACTCAATCTTCAATCCTCAATCCTCAATCCTCAATCCTCAATCCTCAATCCTCAATCTTCAATCCTCAATACTCAATCTTCAATAATCAATCCTCAGCTCTCAATCCTCAATACTCAATCCTCAATCGTCAATCCTCAATCCCCAATCCTGAATCTTCAATCCTCAATCCTCAATCCTCAATCCTCAATCCTCAAACTTCAGTCATCAATACTCAATCTTCAATCCTCAATCCTCAACCCTCAATCCTCAATCCTCAATCCTCAATCCTCAATCCTCAATCCTCAATCCTCATCCTTCAATCCTCATTAATCAATCTCCGATCCTAGATCCTGAATACCCAATCCTCAATCCTTAACCCTCGATCTTCAATCATCAATCCCCAGTCCTCAAACTTCAATCCTCAATGTTCCATCCTCAATCCTCAATCCTCAGTCCTCAACCCTCAATCCTCAATCCTCAAACCTCAATCCTCAACCGTCAGTACTCGACCTCAATCCTCAACACTCAATCCTCAATCCTCAATCTTCAATCCTCAATCCTCAACCCTCAATCCTCAATTCTCATTCTTCAATCCTCAATGCCCCATCCTCAATCTTTAGTCCTCAATCCTCAAACCTCAATTCTCAATCCTCAATCCTCAGTCCTCAGTCCTCAAACCTCAATCCTCAACCCTCAGCCCTCATCCTAAATCCTCAATCCTCAATCTTCAATCCTCAAACCTCAATCCTCAATACTCAATCTTCAATCCTCAATCCTCAGTCCTCAAACCTCAATTCTGAACCCTCAATCCTGAATCCTCAATCTTCAATCCTCAATCCCCAATCCTCAATCTTCAATCCTCAATCCTCAATCCTCAATTCTCAATCCTCAATCCTCAATCCTCAATTCTCAATTCTCAATCCTCAATTCTCAATCTTCAATCCTCAATACTGAATCTTCAATCCTCAATCCTCAATCCTCAATCCTCAATCCTCAATCCTCAATCCTCAATCCTCAATCCTCAGTAATCAATCCTCAATCTTCAATACTCAATCGTCAATCCTCAGTCCTCAATCGTCAATCCTCAACCCTCGTTCCTCAAACCTCAATCCTCAACTCTCAGTCCACATCCTCAGTTCTCAATTCTCAATCCTCAATCCTTAATCCTCAATATTCAATCCTCAATCCCCAGTCCTCAATCTTCAATCCTCAATGTTCAATCCTCAATCCTCAATCCTCAGTCCTCAATCCTCAATCCTCAATCCTCAAACCTCAGTCCTCAACCGTCAGTCCTCGACCTCAGTCCTCAACACTAAATCCTAAATCCTCGATCTTCAATCCTCAATCCTCAACCCTCAATCCTCAATCCTCATTCTTCAATCCTCAATACCCAATCCTCAATGTACAATCCTCAATCCGCAATCCTCAATTCTCAATCCTCAATCCTCAGTCCCCAAACCTCAATCCTCAATCTTCAATCCTCAGTACTCAATCTTCAATTCTCAATCCTAAATACTCAATCCTCAATCCTCAATCCTCAATCCTCAATCCTCAATCGTCAGTCTTCAATCCTCAATACTCAATCTTCAATCCTCAATCCTCAATCCTCAATCCGCAATCCTCATTCTTCAATTCTCTATACACAGTCCTCAATCTTCAATCCTCAGTCCTCAGTCCTCAATTCGCAATCCTCAATCCTCAGTCCTCAGACATCAAACTTCGATCCTCAACCCTCAGCCCTCATCCTCAATCCTCAATCCTCAATCCTCAATCCTCAATCTTCAATCCTCGATACTCAATCTTCAATCCTCAATCCTCAGTCCTCAAACCTGAATTCTGAATCCTCAATCCTGAATCCTCAATCTACGGCCCTCAGTCCTCAACAATCAGTTGTCAATCCTCAATCCTCAATAGAATATCCTCATTTCACAGTTCTCAATACTCAATACTCAATCTGCAATCTTCAAACCTCTATCCAGGAACATCAAGCCTCATAAATCAACCCTCAACACTCAGTCCTCAATATTCAATCCTCAATCCTCAATCGTCAATCCTCAATCGTCACTCTTCAATCCTCAATACTCAATCTTCAATGCTCAATCCTCAATTCTCAATCCTCATTCCTCATTCTTCAATCCTCAATACCCAATCCTCAATCTTCAATCCTCAAACCTCATCCCTCAATTCTCAATCCTCAATCCTCAATCTTCAATCCTCATTCTTCAATCCTCAATACCCAATACCCAATCTTCAATCCTCAATCCTCAATCCTCTATTCTCAATCCTCAATCCTCAGTCCTCAGTCCTCAAACCTCAATCCTCAACCCTCAGCCCTCATCGTCAATCCTCAATCCTCAATCCTCAATCCTCAATCTTCAATCCTCAATACTCAATCTTCAATCCTCAATCCTCAGTCCTCAAACCTCAATTCTGAATACTCAATCCTGAATCCTCAATCTACGGCCCTCAGTCCTCAACAATCTGTTGTCAATCCGCAATCCTCAATAGAATATACTCAATTCACAGTTTTCAATACTCAATACTCAATCTGCAATCTTCAAACCTCTATCCAGAAACATCAATCGTCATAATTCAACCCTCAACACTCAGTCCTCAATATTCAATCCTCAATCCACAACCCTCAATCCACAATCGTCAATCTTCAATCCTCAATACTCAATCTTCAATGCTCAATCCTCAATCCTCAATCCTCGGTCCTCAGTCCTCAAACCTCAATCCTCAACCCTCAGCCCTCATCGTCAATCCTCAATCCTCAATCCTCAATACTCAACCTTCAATCCTCAATACTCAATCTTCAATCCTCAATCCTCAATTCTCAATCCTCAATCCTAAATCCTCAATCCTCAATCCTCAATCCTCAATCCTCAATCGACAGTCTTGAATCCTCAATAGTCAATCTTCAATCCTCAATACTCAATCCTCCATTCTCAATCCTCAATCCTCATTCTTCAATCCTCAATACCCAATCCTCATTCTACAATCCTCAATACCCAATCCTCAATCCTCAATCCTCAATCCACGATCCTCAATCTTCAATCCTCAGTCCTCAGTCCTCAAACCTCAATTCTGAATCCTCAATCCTGAATCCTCAATCCTCAATCTTCAATCCTCAATCTTCAATCCTCAATACTCAATCTTCAATCCTCAATCCGCAGACCTCAAACCTCAATCCCGAATCCTCAATCCTGAATCCTCAATCTTCAGCCCTCAGTCATCAATCCTCAATCTTCAATACTCAATCGTCAATCCTCAGTCCTCAATCCTCAATCCTCAATCCTTGTTCCTCAAACCTCAATCCTCAACCCTCAGTCCTTATCCTCAATTCTCAATTCTCAATCCTCAATCTTCAGTCCTCAATCTTCAATCCTCAATAATCAGTCTCCAATCCTAGATCCTCAGTTCCCAGTCCTCAATCTTCAATCCTCAATCCTCAATCCTCAATCCTCAATTCTCAATCCTCAATCCTCAATCCTCAGACCTCAAACATCAATATTCAACACTCGGTCCTCGTCTTCAATGCACAACCCTCAATCCTCAATCCTCAATCTTCAATCATCAATATTCAATCTTCAATCCTCAATCCTCTATCCTCAATCCTCAATCCTCAATCATTAATCCTCAATCCTCAATCCTCAATCCTCAATCCTAAGTTTTCAACACTCAATCCTCAATACTCAATCCTCAGACCTCAAACATCAATACTCGACCCTCAGTCCTCGTCCTCAATCTACAACACTCAATCCTCGATCCTCAATCTTCAATCATCAATATTCAATTTTCAATCCTCAATCCTCAATCCTCAATACTCAATCCTTAATCCTCAATGTTCAATCCTTAATACCCAATCCTCAATACCCAATCCTCAATCTTCAATCCTCAATCCTCAATCCTCAATGTTCAATCCGCAATACCCAATCCTCAATCTTCAATCCTCAATCCTCAATCCTCAATCCTCAATCCTCAATCCTCAATCTTCAATCCTCAATACTCAATCTTCAATAATCAATCCTCAGCTCTCAATCCTCAATACTCAATCCTCAATCGTCAATCCTCAATCCGCAATCCTGAATCTTCAATCCTCAATCCTCAATCCTCAATCCTCGTTCCACAAACTTCAGTCCTCAATACTCAATCTTCAATCCTCAATCCTCAACCCTCAATCCTCAATCCTCAATCCTGAATCCTCAATCTTCAATCCTCAATACTCGGTCTTCAATCCTCAATCCTCAATCCTCAATCCTCAATCCTCATTCTTCAATCCTCAATACCCAATCCTCAATCTTCAATCCTCAATCCTCAATCCTCAGTTCTCAATCCTCAATCCTCAATCCTCAGACCTCAAACATCAATACCCAACCCTCAGTCCTCGTCCGCAATCCACAACCATCAATCCTCAATCCTCAATCTTCAATCATCAATATTCAATCTTCTGTCCTCAATCCTCAATCCTCAATCCTCAATCCTCAATCCTCAATGTCCAATCCGCAATACCCAATCCTCAATCTTCAATCCTCAATCCTCAATCCTCAATCCTCAATCCTCAATCCTCAATCCTCAGTCCTCAAACCTCAATCCTGCATCCTCAATCCTGAATCCTCAATCTTCAGCACTCAGTCCTCAACAATCAGTTGTCAATCCTCAATCCTCAGTAGAATATCCTCAATTCACAGCTTTCAATACGCAATACTCAATCTGCAATCTTCAAACCTCTATCCACACACATCATTTCTCATCACTCAACCCTGAACGCTCAGTACTCAATGTTCAATTCTCAATCCTCAATTCTCAATCTTCAATTCTCAATACTGAATCTTCAATCCTCAACCCTCAATCACCAATCCTCAATCCTCAACCCTCAATCATCAATCCGCAATCCTCAATCCTAAATCTTCAATCCTCAATACTCAATCTTCAATCCTCAATCCTCAATCCTCAATCCTCAATCCTCATTCTCCAATCCTGAACACCCAATCCTCAATCTTCAATCCTCAATCCTCAATCCTCAATTCTCGATCCTCAATCCTCAATCCTCAGACCTCAAACATCAATACTCAACCCTCAGTCCTCGTCCTCAATCTACAACACTCAATCCTCGATCCTCAATCTTCAATCATCAATATTCAATTTGCAATCCTCAATCCTCAATCCTCAATACTCAATCCTCAATCCTCAATGTTCAATCCTTAATACCTAATCCTCAATACCCAATCCTCAATCTTCAATCCTCAATCCTCAATCCTCAATCCTCAATCCTCAATCCTCAATCCTCAATCCTCAATCCTCAATCCTCAATCTTCAATCCTCAATACTGAATCTTCAATCCTCGGTCCTCAATCCTCAATCGTCAATCTCCAATCCTGAATACTCAATCTTCAATCCTCAATCCTCAATCCTCAATCCTCAATCCTCAATCCTCAATCTTCAATCCTCAATACTCAATCTTCAATAATCAATCCTCAGCTCTCAATCCTCAATACTCAATCCTCAATCGTCAATCCTCAATCCCCAATCCTGAATCTTCAATCCTCAATCCTGAATCCTCAATCCCCAATCCTCAAACTTCAGTCATCAATACTCAATCTTCAATCCTCAATCCTCAACCCTCAATCCTCAATCCTCAATCCTCAATCCTCAATCCTCAATCCTCAATCCTCATCCTTCAATCCTCATTAATCAATCTCCGATCCTAGATCCTGAATACCCAATCCTCAATCCTTAACCCTCGATCTTCAATCATCAATCCCCAGTCCTCAAACTTCAATCCTCAATGTTCCATCCTCAATCCTCAATCCTCAGTCCTCAACCCTGAATCCTCAATCCTCAAACCTCAATCCTCAACCGTCAGTCCTCGACCTCAATCCTCAACACTCAATCCTCAATCCTCAATCTTCAATCCTCAATCCTCAATCTTCAATCCTCAATCCTCAACCCTCAATCCTCAATCCTCATTCTTCAATCCTCAATACCCAATCCTCAATCTTCAATCCTCAATCCTCAATCCTCAATTCTCAATCTTCAATCCTCAGTCATCAATCCTCAATCTTCAATACTCAATCGTCAATCCTCAGTCCTCAATCCTCAGTCCTCAGTCCTCAAACCTCAATCCTCAACCCTCAGCCCTCATCGTCAATCCTCAATCCTCAATCCTCAATCCTCAACATTCAATCCTCAATACTCAATCTTCAATCCTCAATCATCAATTCTCAATCCTCAATCCACAATCCTGAATCCTCAGTCCTCAATCCTCAATCCTCAATTGCCAGTCTTCTATCCTCAATACTCAATCTTCAATCCTCAATCTTCAATCCCCAATCCTCTATCCTCATTCTTCAATCCTCAATCCTCAATAATCAATCTTCAATCCTCAATCCTCAATCGTCAGTCTTCAATCCTTAATACTCAATCTCCAATCCGCAATCCTTAATCCTCAATCCTCAATTCTCATTCTTCAATCCTCAATGCCCCATCCTCAATCTTTAGTCCTCAATCCTCAAACCTCAATTCTCAATCCTCAATCCTCAGTCCTCAGTCCTCAAACCTCAATCCTCAACCCTCAGCCCTCATCCTAAATCCTCAATCCTCAATCTTCAATCCTCAAACCTCAATCCTCAATACTCAATCTTCAATCCTCAATCCCCAGTCCTCAAACCTCAATTCTGAACCCTCAATCCTGAATCCTCAATCTTCAATCCTCAATCCCCAATCCTCAATCTTCAATCCTCAATCCTCAATCCTCAATCCTCAATCCTCAATCTTCAATCCTCAATACTCAACCTTCAATCCTCAGTCCACAATACTCAATCCTCAATCCTCAATTGTCAGTCTTCAATCCTCAATCCTCAATCTTCAATCCTCAATCCTGAATTCTCAATTTTCAATCCTCATTCTTCAGTCCCCAATACCCGATACTCAATCTTCAATCTTCAATACTCAATCCTCAATTCTCAATCCTCAATCCTCAATCCTCAATTCTCAATTCTCAATCCTCAATTCTCAATCTTCAATCCTCAATACTGAATCTTCAATCCTCAATCCTCAATCCTCAATCCTCAATCCTCAATCCTCAATCCTCAATCCTCAATCCTCAGTAATCAATCCTCAATCTTCAATACTCAATCGTCAATCCTCAGTCCTCAATCCTCAATCCTCAACCCTCGTTCCTCAAACCTCAATCCTCAACTCTCAGTCCACATCCTCAATTCTCAATTCTCAATCCTCAATCCTTAATCCTCAATATTCAATCCTCAATCCCCAGTCCTCAATCTTCAATCCTCAATGTTCAATCCTCAATCCTCAATCCTCAGTCCTCAATCCTCAATCCTCAATCCTCAAACCTCAATCCTCAACCGTCAGTCCTCGACCTCAGTCCTCAACACTCAATCCTAAATCCTCGATCTTCAATCCTCAATCCTCAACCCTCAATCCTCAATCCTCATTCTTCAATCCTCAATACCCAATCCTCAATGTACAATCCTCAATCCGCAATCCTCAATTCTCAATCCTCAATCCTCAGTCCCCAAACCTCAATCCTCATTCTTCAATCAACAGTACTCAATCTTCAATTCTCAATCCTAAATACTCAATCCTCAATCCTCAATCCTCAATCCTCAATCCTCAATCGTCAGTCTTCAATCCTCAATACTCAATCTTCCATCCTCAATCCTCAATCCTCAATCCGCAATCCTCATTCTTCAATTCTCTATACACAGTCCTCAATCTTCAATCCTCAGTCCTCAGTCCTCAATTCGCAATCCTCAATCCTCAGTCCTCAGACCTCAAACTTCGATCCTCAATCCTCAATCCTCAATCCTCAATCCTCAATCTTCAATCCTCGATACTCAATCTTCAATCCTCAATCCTCAGTCCTCAAACCTGAATTCTGAATCCTCAATCCTGAATCCTCAATCTACGGCCCTCAGTCCTCAACAATCAGTTGTCAATACTCAATCCTCAATAGAATATCCTCATTTCACAGTTCTCAATACTCAATACTCAATCTGCAATCTTCAAACCTCTATCCAGAAACATCAAGCCTCATAAATCATCCCTCAACATTCAGTCCTCAATATTCAATCCTCAATCCTCAATCGTCAATCCTCAATCTTCAATCCTCAATCCTCAATCCTCAATCCTCAATCCTCAATCCTCAATCTTCAATCCTCAATACTCAATCTTCAATAATCAATCCTCAGCTCTCAATCCTCAATACTCAATCCTCAATCGTCAATCCTCAATCCTCAATCCTCAATCCTCGATCCTCAATCCTCAATTCTCAATCCTCAATCCTCAGTCCTCAGTCGTCAAACCTCAATCCTCAATCCTCAATCCTCAATCCTCAATCCTCAATCCTCAATCGTCAGTCTTCAATCCTGAATACTCAATCTTCAATCCTCAATCCTCAATCCCCAATCCTCAATATTCATTCCTAAATCCTCAATCCTCGATACTCAATCTGCAATCCTCAATCCTCAATCCTCAGTCCTCAGTCCTCAAACCTCAATCCTCAACCCTCAGCCCTCATCGTCAATCCTCAATCCTCAATCCTCAATCCTCAATCTTCAATCCTCAATACTCAATCTTCAATCCTCAATCCTCAATTCTCAATCCTTAATCCTAAATCCTCAATCCTCAATCCTCAATCCTCAATACTCAACCGACAGTCTTGAATCCTCAATAGTCAATCTTCAATCCTCAATACTCAATCCTCCATTCTCAATCCTCAATCCTCATTCTTCAATCCTCAATACCCAATCATTCTTCAATCCTCAATACCCAATCCTCAATCCTCAATCCTCAATCCTCGATCCTCAATCTTCAATGCTCAGTCCTCAGTCCTCAAACCTCAATTCTGAATCCTCAATCCTGAATCCTCAATCCTCAATCTTCAATCCTCAATCTTCAATCCTCAATACTCATTCTTCAATCCTCAATCCTCAGTCCTCAAACCTCAATCCCGAATCCTCAATCCTGAATCCTCAATCTTCAGCCCTCAGTCCTCAACAATCAGTTGTCAATACCCAATACTCAATAGAATATCCTCAATTCACAGTTTTCAATACTCAGTACTCAACCTGCAATCATCAAATCTCTATCCACAAACAACAATTCTCATCACTCACCCCTCAACACTCAGTCCCCAATCCTCAATCTTCAATCCTCAATCCTCAACACTCACTCCCCAATCCTCAATCTTCAATCCTCAATACTCAATCTTCAATTCTTAATCCTCAATCCTCGATCCTCAATCGTCAATCCTCAATCGTCAATCTCCAATCCTGAATAATCAATCTTCATTCCTCAATCCTCAATCCTCAATCCTCAAACCTCAATCTTCAATCCTCAATACCCAATCCTCAATCTTCAATCCTCGATCCTCAATCCTGAATTCTCAACCCTCAATCCTCAGTCCTCAGTCCTCAAACCTCAATCCTCAACCCTCAGCCCTCATCCTCAATCCTCAATCCTCAATCCTCTATCCTCAATCTTCAATCCTCAATACTCAATCTTCAATCCTCAATCCTCAGTCCTCAAACCTCAATTCTGAATCCTCAATCCTGAATCCTCAATCTACGGCCCTCAGTCCTCAACAATCAGTTGTCAATCCTCAATCCTCAATAGACTATCCTCAATTCACAGTTATCAATACTCAATACTCAATCTGCAATCTTCAAACCTCTATCCAGAAACATCAATCCTCATAATTCAACCCTCAACACTCAGTCCTCAATATTCAATCCTCAATCCACAATCCTCAATCCACAATCGTTAATCTTCAATCCTCAATACTCAATCTTCAATCCTCGATCCTCAATCCTGAATTCTCAACCCTCAATCCTCAGTCCTCAGTCCTCAAACCTCAATCCTCAACCCTCAGCCCTCATCGTCAATCCTCAATCCTCAATCCTCAATCCTCGATCCTCAATCCTCAATTCTCAATCCTCAATTCTCAGTCCTCAGTCCTCAAACCTCAATCCTCAATCCTCAATCCTCAATCCTCAATCCTCAATCCTCAATCCTCAATCGTCAGTCTTCAATCCTGAATACTCAATCTTCAATCCTCAATCCTCAATCCCCAATCCTCAATATTCATTCCTAAATCCTCAATCCTCGATACTCAATCTGCAATCCTCAATCCTCAATCCTCAATCCTCGATCCTCATTCTTCAATCCTCAATACCGAATCCTCAATCTTGAATCCTCAATTCCTCAATCCTCAATTCTCTTTCCTGAATCCTCAATCCTCATACTTCAAACATCAATACTCAACCCTCAGTCCTCGTCCTCAATCCACAACCCTCAATCCTCAATCCTCAATCTTCAATCATCAATATACAATCTTCAGTCCTCAATCCTCAATACCCAATCCTCAATCCTCAATCCTCAATGTTCAATCCGCGTTAGCCAATCCTCAATATTCAATCTTCAATAATCAGTCCTCAATCCTCAATCCTCAATCCTCAATCCTCAATCCTCAGTCCCCAAACCTCAATCCTCAATCTTCAATCCTCAGAACTCAATCTTCAATTCTCAATCCTATATACTCAATCCTCAATCCTCAATCGTCAGTCTTCAATCCTCAATACTCAATCTTCAATCCTCAATCCTCAATCCTCAATCCGCAATCCTCATTCTTCAATTCTCTATACCCAGTCCTCAATCTTCAATCCTCAATCCTCAGTCCTCAATTCGCAATCCCCAATCCTCAATCCTCAATCCTCAATCCTCAATCCTCAATCCTCAATACCCAATCCTCAATCTTCAATCCTCAAACCTCATCCCGCAATTCTCAATCCTCAATCCTCAATCTTCAATCCTCAATCCGCAATCCTCAATCCTAAATCTTCAATCCTCAATACTCAATCTTCAATCCTCAATCCTCAATCCTCAATCCTCAATCCTCATTCTTCAATCCTCAATACCCAATCGTCAATCCTCAATCCCCAATCCTGAATCTTCAATCCTCAATCCTCAATCCTCAATCCTCGTTCCACAAACTTCAGTCCTCAATACTCAATCTTCAATCCTCAATCCTCAACCCTCAATCCTCAATCCTCAATCCTCAATCCTCAATCTTCAATCCTCAATACTCGGTCTTCAGTCCTCAATCCGCAATCCTCAATCTTCAATCCTCAATCCTCAATCCTCAATTCTCAATCCTCAATCCTCAATCCTCAGACCTCAAACATCAATATTCAACACTCGGTCCTCGTCTTCAATGCACAACCCTCAATCCTCAATCCTCAATCTTCAATCATCAATATTCAATCTTCAATCCTCAATCCTCTATCCTCAATCCTCAATCCTCAATCCTCAATCATTAATCCTCAATCCTCAATCCTCAATCCTCAATCCTAAGTTTTCAACACTCAATACTCAATCTTCAATCCTCAATCCTCAATCCTCAATCCGCAATCCTCAATCCTCAATCTTCAATCCTCAATCCTCAATCCTCAACCCTCAATCCTCAATCCTCAATCCTCAGTCCTCAAACCTCAATCCTTATTCCTCAATCCTGAATCCTCAGTCTTCAGCCCTCAGTCCTCAACAATCAGTTGTCAATACTCAATCCTAAGTAGAATATCCTCACTTCACAGGTATCAATACTCAATACTCAGCCTGCAATCTTCAAATCTCTATCCACAAACATCAATCCTCATCACTCAACCCTCAACACTCAGTCCCCAATCCTCAATATTCAATCCTCAATCCTCAATCCTCAATCCTCAATCCTCAATCTTCAATCCTCAATCCTCAATCCTCAATGTTCAATTCGCAATACCCAATCCTCAATCTTCAATCCTCAATCCTCAATCCTCAATCCTCAATCTTCAACCCTCAATACTCAATCTTCAATAATCAATCCTCAGCTCTCAATCCTCAATACTCAATCCTCAATCGTCAATCCTCAATCCCCAATCCTGAATCTTCAATCCTCAATCCTCAATCCTCAATCCTCGTTCCACAAACTTCAGTCCTCAATACTCAATCTTCAATCCTCAATCCTCAACCCTCAATCCTCAATCCTCAATCCTAAATCCTCATTCTTCAATCCTCAATACCCAATCCTCAATCTTCAATCCTCAATCCTCAATCCTCAGTTCTCAATCCTCAATCCTCAATCCTCAGACCTCAAACATCAATACCCAACCCTCAGTCCTCGTCCGCAATCCACAACCATTAATCCTCAATCCTCAATCTTCAATCATCAATATTCAATCTTCTGTCCTCAATCCTCAATCCTCAATCGTCGATCCTCAATCCTCAATGTTCAATCCGCAATACCCAATCCTCAATCTTCAATCCTCAATCCTCAATCCTCAATCCTCAATCCTCAATCCTCAATGCTCAGTCCTCAAACCTCAATCCTTATTCCTCAATCCTGAATCCTCAGTCTTCAGCCCTCAGTCCTCAACAATCAGTTGTCAATACTCAATCCTAAGTAGAATATCCTCACTTCACAGGTATCAATACTCAATACTCAGCCTGCAATCTTCAAATCTCTATCCACAAACATCAATCCTCATCACTCAACCCTCAACACTCAGTCCCCAATCCTCAATATTCAATCCTCAATCCTCAATCCTCAATCCTCAATCCTCAATCTTCAATCCTCAATCCTCAATCCTCAATGTTCAATCCGCAATACCCAATCCTCAATCTTCAATCCTCAATCCTCAATCCTCAATCCTCAATCTTCAACCCTCAATACTCAATCTTCAATAATCAATCCTCAGCTCTCAATCCTCAATACTCAATCCTCAATCGTCAATCCTCAATCCCCAATCCTGAATCTTCAATCCTCAATCCTCAATCCTCAATCCTCGTTCCACAAACTTCAGTCCTCAATACTCAATCTTCAATCCTCAATCCTCAACCCTCAATCCTCAATCCTCAATCCTCAATCCTCAATCTTCAATCCTCAATACTCGGTCTTCAATCCTCAATCCTCAATCCTCAATCCTCAATCCTCATTCTTCAATCCTCAATACCCAATCCTCAATCTTCAATCCTCAATCCTCAATCCTCAGTTCTCAATCCTCAATCCTCAATCCTCAGACCTCAAACATCAATACCCAACCCTCAGTCCTCGTCCGCAATCCACGACCATTAATCCTCAATCCTCAATCTTCAATCATCAATATTCAATCTTCTGTCCTCAATCCTCAATCCTCAATCCTCGATCCTCAATCCTCAATGTTCAATCCGCAATAACCAATCCTCAATCCTCAATCCTCAATCCTCAATCCTCAATCCTCAATCCTCAATCCTCAATGCTCAGTCCTCAAACCTCAATCCTGCATCCTCAATCCTGAATCCTCAATCTTCAGCACTCAGTCCTCAACAATCAGTTGTCAATCCTCAATCCTCAGTAGAATATCCTCAATTCACAGTTTTCAATACGCAATACTCAATCTGCAATCTTCAAATCTCTATCCACACACATCAATTCTCATCACTCAACCCTGAACGCTCAGTCCTCAATGTTCAATTCACAATCCTCAATTCTCAATCTTCAATTCTCAATACTGAATCTTCAATCCTCAACCCTCAATCATCAATCCTCAATCCTCAACCCTCAATCATCAATCCGCAATCCTCAATCCTAAATCTTCAATCCTCAATACTCAATCTTCAATCCTCAATCCTCAATCCTCAATCCTCAGTCCTCATTCTTCAATCCTGAACACCCAATCCTCAATCTTCAATCCTCAATCCTCAATCCTCAATTCTCGATCCTCAATCCTCAATCCTCAGACCTCAAACATCAATACTCAACCCTCAGTCCTCGTCCTCAATCTACAACACTCAACCCTCGATCCTCAATCTTCAATCATCAATATTCAATTTGCAATCCTCAATCCTCAATCCTCAATACTCAATCCTGAATCCTAAATCCTCAATCCTCAATCCTCAATCATCAATCCTCAATCGTCAGTCTTGAATCCTCAATAGTCAATCTTCAATCCTCAATACTCAATACTCCATTCTCAATCCTCAATCCTCATTCTTCAATACTCAAAGCCCAATCCTCATTCTTCAATCCTCAATACCCAATCCTCAATCCTCAATCCTCAATCTTCGATCCTCAATCTTCAACCCTCAGTCCTCAGTCCTCAAACCTCAATTCTGAATCCTCAATCCTGAATCCTCAATCCTCAATCTTCAATCCTCAATCTTCAATCCTCAATACTCAATCTTCAATCCTCAATCCTCAGTCCTCAAACCTCAATCCCGAATCCTCAATCCTGAATCCTCAATCTTCAGCCCTCAGTCCTCAACAATCAGTTGTCAATCCCCAATACTCAATAGAATATCCTCAATTAACAGCTTTCAATACTCAGTACTCAACCTGCAATCATCAAATCTCTATCCACAAACAACAATTCTCATCACTCAACCCTCAACACTCAGTCCCCAATCCTCAACCTTCAACCCTCAATCCTCAACACTCACTCCCCAATCCTCAATCTTCAATCCTCAATACTCAATCTTCAATCCTTAATCCTCAATCCTCGATCCTCAATCCTCAATTATCATTCCTCAATCCTCAGTCCTCAGTCCTCAAACCTCAATCCTCAACCCTCAGCCCTCATCCTCAATCCTCAATCCTCAATCCTCTATCCTCAATCTTCAATCCTCAATCCTCAATCTTCAATCCTCAAACCTCAACCCTCAATTATCATTCCTCAATCCTCAATCTTCAATCCTCATTCTTCAATCCCCAATACCCAATACTCAATCTTCAATCCTCAATCCTCAATCCTCAATTCTCAATCCTCAATCCTCAGTCCTCAGTCCTCAAACCTCAATCCTCAACCCTCAGCCCTCATCGTCAATCCTCAATCCTCAATCCTCAATCCTCAATCTTCAATCCTCAATACTCAATCTTCAATCCTCAATCCTCAATTCTCAATCCTTAATCCTAAATCCTCAATCCTCAATCCTCAATCTACGGCCCTCAGTCCTCAACAATCTGTTGTCAATCCTCAATCCTCAATAGAATATACTCAATTCACAGTTTTCAATACTCAATACTCAATCTGCAATCTTCAAACCTCTATCCAGAAACATCAATCGTCATAATTCAACCCTCAACACTCAGTCCTCAATATTCAATCCTCAATCCACAACCCTCAATCCACAATCGTCAATCTTCAATCCTCAATACTCAATCTTCAATGCTCAATCCTCAATCCTCAATCCTCGGTCCTCAGTCCTCAAACCTCAATCCTCAACCCTCAGCCCTCATCGTCAATCCTCAATCCTCAATCCTCAATACTCAATCTTCAATCCTCAATACTCAATCTTCAATCCTCAATCCTCAATTCTCAATCCTCAATCCTAAATCCTCAATCCTCAATCTTCAATCCTCAATCCTCAATCGACAGTCTTGAATCCTCAATAGTCAATCTTCAATCCTCAATACTCAATCCTCCATTCTCAATCCTCAATCCTCATTCTTCAATCCTCAATACCCAATCCTCATTCTACAATCCTCAATACCCAATCCTCAATCCTCAATCCTCAATCCTCGATCCTCAATCTTCAATCCTCAGTCCTCAGTCCTCAAACCTCAATTCTGAATCCTCAATCCTGAATCCTCAATCCTCAATATTCAATCCTCAATCTTCAATCCTCAATACTCAATCTTCAATCCTCAATCCGCAGTCCTCAAACCTCAATCCCGAATTCTCAATCCTGAATCCTCAATCTTCAGCCCTCAGTCATCAATCCTCAATCTTCAATACTCAATCGTCAATCCTCAGTCCTCAATCCTCAATCCTCAATCCTTGTTCCTCAAACCTCAATCCTCAACCCTCAGTCCTTATCCTCAATTCTCAATTCTCAATCCTCAATCTTCAGTCCTCAATCTTCAATCCTCAATAATCAGTCTCCAATCCTAGATCCTCAGTTCCCAGTCCTCAATCTTCAATCCTCAATCCTCAATCCTCAATCCTCAATTCTCAATCCTCAATCCTCAATCCTCAGACCTCAAACATCAATATTCAACACTCGGTCCTCGTCTTCAATGCACAACCCTCAATCCTCAATCCTCAATCTTCAATCATCAATATTCAATCTTCAATCCTCAATCCTCTATCCTCAATCCTCAATCCTCAATCATTAATCCTCAATCCTCAATCCTCAATCCTCAATCTTCAATCCTCAATCCCCAGTCCTCAATCTTCAATCCTCAATGTTCAATCCTCAATCCTCAATCCTCAGTCCTCAATCCTCAATCCTCAATCCTCAAACCTCAATCCTCAACCGTCAGTCCTCGACCTCAGTCCTCAACACTCAATCCTAAATCCTCGATCTTCAATCCTCAATCCTCAACCCTCAATCCTCAATCCTCATTCTTCAATCCTCAATACCCAATCCTCAATGTACAATCCTCAATCCGCAATCATCAATTCTCAATCCTCAATCCTCAGTCCCCAAACCTCAATCCTCATTCTTCAATCAACAGTACTCAATCTTCAATTCTCAATCCTAAATACTCAATCCTCAATCCTCAATCCTCAATCCTCAATCCTCAATCGTCAGTCTTCAATCCTCAATACTCAATCTTCAATCCTCAACCCTCAATCCTCAATCCGCAATCCTCATTCTTCAATTCTCTATACACAGTCCTCAATCTTCAATCCTCAGTCCTCAGTCCTCAATTCGCAATCCTCAATCCTCAGTCCTCAGACCTCAAACTTCGATCCTCAACCCTCAGCACTCATCCTCAATCCTCAATCCTCAATCCTCAATCCTCAATCTTCAATCCTCGATACTCAATCTTCAATCCTCAATCCTCAGTCCTCAAACCTGAATTCTGAATCCTCAATCCTGAATCCTCAATCTACGGCCCTCAGTCCTCAACAATCAGTTGTCAATCCTCAATCCTCAATAGAATATCCTCATTTCACAGTTCTCAATACTCAATACTCAATCTGCAATCTTCAAACCTCTATCCAGAAACATCAAGCCTCATAAATCATCCCTCAACATTCAGTCCTCAATATTCAATCCTCAATCCTCAATCGTCAATCCTCAATCGTCACTCTTCAATCCTCAATACTCAATCTTCAATGCTCAATCCTCAATTCTCAATCCTCATTCCTCATTCTTCAATCCTCAATACCCAATCCTCAATCTTCAATCCTCAAACCTCATCCCTCAATTCTCAATCCTCAATCCTCAATCTTCAATCCTCATTCTTCAATCCTCAATACCCAATACCCAATCTTCAATCCTCAATCCTCAATCCTCTATTCTCAATCCTCAATCCTCAGTCCTCAGTCCTCAAACCTCAATCCTCAACCCTCAGCCCTCATCGTCAATCCTCAATCCTCCATCCTCAATCCTCAATCTTCAATCCTCAATACTCAATCTTCAATCCTCAATCCTCAGTCCTCAAACCTCAATTCTGAATCCTCAATCCTGAATCCCCAATCTACGGCCCTCAGTCCTCAACAATCTGTTGTCAATCCGCAATCCTCAATAGAATATACTCAATTCACAGTTTTCAATACTCCATACTCAATCTGCAATCTTCAAACCTCTATCCAGAAACATCAATCGTCATAATTCAACCCTCAACACTCAGTCCTCAATATTCAATCCTCAATCCACAACCCTCAATCCACAATCGTCAATCTTCAATCCTCAATACTCAATCTTCAATGCTCAATCCTCAATCCTCAATCCTCGGTCCTCAGTCCTCAAACCTCAATCCTCAACCCTCAGCCCTCATCGTCAATCCTCAATCCTCAATCCTCAATACTCAACCTTCAATCCTCAATACTCAATCTTCAATCCTCAATCCTCAATTCTCAATCCTCAATCCTAAATCCTCAATCCTCAATCCTCAATCCTCAATCCTCAATCGACAGTCTTGAATCCTCAATAGTCAATCTTCAATCCTCAATACTCAATCCTCCATTCTCAATCCTCAATCCTCATTCTTCAATCCTCAATACCCAATCCTCATTCTACAATCCTCAATACCCAATCCTCAATCCTCAATCCTCAATCCTCGATCCTCAATCTTCAATCCTCAGTCCTCAGTCCTCAAACCTCAATTCTGAATCCTCAATGCTGAATCCTCAATCCTCAATCTTCAATCCTCAATCTTCAATCCTCAATACTCAATCTTCAATCCTCAATCCGCAGTCCTCAAACCTCAATCCCGAATCCGCAATCCTGAATCCTCAATCTTCAGCCCTCAGTCATCAATCCTCAATCTTCAATACTCAATCGTCAATCCTCAGTCCTCAATCCTCAATCCTCAATCCTTGTTCCTCAAACCTCAATCCTCAACCCTCAGTCCTTATCCTCAATTCTCAATTCTCAATCCTCAATCTTCAGTCCTCAATCTTCAATCCTCAATAATCAGTCTCCAATCCTAGATCCTCAGTTCCCAGTCCTCAATCTTCAATCCTCAATCCTCAATCCTCAATCCTCAATTCTCAGTCCTCAATCCTCAATCCTCAGACCTCAAACATCAATATTCAACACTCGGTCCTCGTCTTCAATGCACAACCCTCAATCCTCAATCCTCAATCTTCAATCATCAATATTCAATCTTCAATCCTCAATCCTCTATCCTCAATCCTCAATCCTCAATCATTAATCCTCAATCCTCAATCCTCAATCCTCAATCCTAAGTTTTCAACACTCAATCCTCAATACTCAATCCTCAGACCTCAAACATCAATACTCGACCCTCAGTCCTCGTCCTCAATCTACAACACTCAATCCTCGATCCTCAATCTTCAATCATCAATATTCAATTTTCAATCCTCAATCCTCAATCCTCAATACTCAATCCTTAATCCTCAATGTTCAATCCTTAATACCCAATCCTCAATACCCAATCCTCAATCTTCAATCCTCATCCTCAATCCTCAACCCTCAATCCTCAATCCTCAATCCTCAGTCCTCAAACCTCAATCCTTATTCCTCAATCCTGAATCCTCAGTCTTCAGCCCTCAGTCCTCAACAATCAGTTGTCAATACTCAATCCTAAGTAGAATATCCTCACTTCACAGGTATCAATACTCAATACTCAGCCTGCAATCTTCAAATCTCTATCCACAAACATCAATCCTCATCACTCAACCCTCAACACTCAGTCCCCAATCCTCAATATTCAATCCTCAATCCTCAATCCTCAATCCTCAATCCTCAATCTTCAATCCTCAATCCTCAATCCTCAATGTTCAATCCGCAATACCCAATCCTCAATCTTCAATCCTCAATCCTCAATCCTCAATCCTCAATCCTCAATCCTCAATCTTCAATCCTCAATACTCAATCTTCAATAATCAATCCTCAGCTCTCAATCCTCAATACTCAATCCTCAATCGTCAATCCTCAATCCGCAATCCTGAATCTTCAATCCTCAATCCTCAATCCTCAATCCTCGTTCCACAAACTTCAGTCCTCAATACTCAATCTTCAATCCTCAATCCTCAACCCTCAATCCTCAATCCTCAATCCTCAATCCTCAATCTTCAATCCTCAATACTCGGTCTTCAATCCTCAATCCTCAATCCTCAATCCTCAATCCTCATTCTTCAATCCTCAATACCCAATCCTCAATCTTCAATCCTCAATCCTCAATCCTCAGTTCTCAATCCTCAATCCTCAATCCTCAGACCTCAAACATCAATACCCAACCCTCAGTCCTCGTCCGCAATCCACAACCATCAATCCTCAATCCTCAATCTTCAATCATCAATATTCAATCTTCTGTCCTCAATCCTCAATCCTCAATCCTCAATCCTCAATCCTCAATGTCCAATCCGCAATACCCAATCCTCAATCTTCAATCCTCAATCCTCAATCCTCAATCCTCAATCCTCAATCCTCAATCCTCAGTCCTCAAACCTCAATCATCAATCCTCAATCCTCAACCCTCAATCATCAATCCGCAATCCTCAATCCTAAATCTTGAATCCTCAATACTCAATCTTCAATCCTCAATCCTCAGACCTCAAACATCAATACTCAACCCTCAGTCCTCGTCCTCAATCTACAACACTCAATCCTCGATCCTCAATCTTCAATCATCAATATTCAATTTGCAATCCTCAATCCTCAATCCTCAATACTCAATCCTCAATCCTCAATGTTCAATCCTTAATACCTAATCCTCAATACCCAATCCTCAATCTTCAATCCTCAATCCTCAATCCTCAATCCTCAATCCTCAATCCTCAATCCTCATTCTTCAATCCTCAATACCCAATCCTCAATCTTCAATCCTCAATCCTCAATCCTCAATTCTCAACCCTCAATCCACAATCTTCAATCCTCAATACTCAATCTTCAATAATCAATCCTCAGCTCTCAATCCTCAATACTCAATCCTCAATCGTCAATCCTCAATCCCCAATCCTGAATCTTCAATCCTCAATCCTCAATCCTCAATCCTCGATCCTCAAACTTCAGTCATCAATACTCAATGTTCAATCTTCAATCCTCAATCCTCAACCCTCAATCCTCAATCCTCAATCCTCAATCCTCAATCTTCAATCCTCAATACTCGGTCTTCAATCCTCAATCCTCAATCCTCAATCCTCAATCCTCATCCTTCAATCCTCATTAATCAATCTCCGATCCTAGATCCTGAATACCCAATCCTCAATCCTTAATCCTCAATCTTCAATCCTCAATCCCCAGTCCTCAATCTTCAATCCTCAATGTTCAATCCTCAATCCTCAATCCTCAGTCCTCAACCCTCAATCCTCAATCCTCAAACCTCAATCCTCAACCGTCAGTCCTCGACCTCAATCCTCAACACTCAATCCTCAATCCTCAATCTTCAATCCTCAATCCTCAACCCTCAATCCTCAATCCTCATTCTTCAATCCTCAATACCCAATCCTCAATTTCAATCCTCAATCCTCAATCCTCAATTGTCAATCTTCAATCCTCAGTCATCAATCCTCAATCTTCAATACTCAATCGTCAATCCTCAGTCCTCAATCCTCAGTCCTCAGTCCTCAAACCTCAATCCTCAATCCTCAGCCCTCATCGTCAATCCTCAATCCTCAATCCTCAATCCTCAACATTCAATCCTCAATACTCAATCTTCAATCCTCAATTATCAATTCTCAATCCTCAATCCTCAATCCTGAGTCCTCAGTCCTCAATCCTCAATCCTCAATTGCCAGTCTTCTATCCTCAATACTCAATCTTCAATCCTCAATCCTCAATCCTCAATCCTCTATCCTCATTCTTCAATCCTCAATCCTCAATAATCAATCTTCAATCCTCAATCCTCAATCGTCAGTCTTCGATCCTTAATACTCAATCTCCAATCCTCAATCCTTAATCCTCAATCCTCAATTCTCATTCTTCAATCCTCAATGCCCCATCCTCAATCTTTAGTCCTCAATCCTCAAACCTCAATTCTCAATCCTCAATCCTCAGTCCTCAGTCCTCAAACCTCAATCCTCAACCCTCAGCCCTCATCCTAAATCCTCAATCCTCAATCTTCAATCCTCAATCCTCAATCCTCAATACTCAATCTTCAATCCTCAATCCTCAGTCCTCAAACCTCAATTCTGAACCCTCAATCCTGAATCCTCAATCTTCAATCCTCAATCCCCAATCCTCAATCTTCAATCCTCAATCCTCAATCCTCAATCCTCAATCCTCAATCTTCAATCCTCAATACTCAACCTTCAATCCTCAGTCCACAATACTCAATCCTCAATCCTCAATTGTCAGTCTTCAATCCTCAATCCTCAATCTTCAATCCTCAATCCTCAATTCTCAATTTTCAATCCTCATTCTTCAGTCCCCAATACCCGATACTCAATCTTCAATCTTCAATACTCAATCCTCAATTCTCAATCCTCAATCCTCAATCCTCAATTCTCAATCCTCAATTCTCAATCTTCAATCCTCAATACTGAATCTTCAATCCTCAATCCTCAATCCTCAATCCTCAATCCTCAATCCTCAATCCTCAATCCTCAATCCTCAGTAATCAATCCTCAATCTTCAATACTCAATCGTCAATCCTCAGTCCTCAATCCTCAATCCTCAACCCTCGTTCCTCAAACCTCAATCCTCAACTCTCAGTCCACATCCTCAATTCTCAATTCTCAATCCTCAATCCTTAATCCTCAATATTCAATCCTCAATCCCCAGTCCTCAATCTTCAATCCTCAATGTTCAATCCTCAATCCTCAATCCTCAGTCCTCAGTCCTCAATCCTCAATCCTCAAACCTCAATCCTCAACCGTCAGTCCTCGACCTCAGTCCTCAACACTCAATCCTAAATCCTCGAACTTCAATCCTCAATCCTCAACCCTCAATCCTCAATCCTCATTCTTCAATCCTCAATACCCAATCCTCAATGTACAATCCTCAATCCGCAATCCTCAATTCTCAATCCTCAATCCTCAGTCCCCAAACCTCAATCCTCAATCTTCAATCCTCAGTACTCAATCTTCAATTCTCAATCCTAAATACTCAATCCTCAATCCTCAATCCTCAATCCTCAATCCTCAATCGTCAGTCTTCAATCCTCAATACTCAATCTTCAATCCTCAATCCTCAATCCTCAATCCGCAATCCTCATTCTTCAATCCTCAATACCCAATACCCAATCTTCAATCCTCAATCCTCAATCCTCTATTCTCAATCCTCAATCCTCAGTCCTCAGTCCTCAAACCTCAATCCTCAACCCTCAGCCCTCATCGTCAATCCTCAATCCTCAATCCTCAATCCTCAATCTTCAATCCTCAATACTCAATCTTCAATCCTCAATCCTCAGTCCTCAAACCTCAATTCTGAATCCTCAATCCTGAATCCTCAATCTACGGCCCTCAGTCCTCAACAATCTGTTGTCAATCCTCAATCCTCAATAGAATATACTCAATTCACAGTTTTCAATACTCAATACTCAATCTGCAATCTTCAAACCTCTATCCAGAAACATCAATCGTCATAATTCAACCCTCAACACTCAGTCCTCAATATTCAATCCTCAATCCACAACCCTCAATCCACAATCGTCAATCTTCAATCCTCAATACTCAATCTTCAATGCTCAATCCTCAATCCTCAATCCTCGGTCCTCAGTCCTCAAACCTCAATCCTCAACCCTCAGCCCTCATCGTCAATCCTCAATCCTCAATCCTCAATACTCAATCTTCAATCCTCAATACTCAATCTTCAATCCTCAATCCTCAATTCTCAATCCTCAATCCTAAATCCTCAATCCTCAATCTTCAATCCTCAATCCTCAATCGACAGTCTTGAATCCTCAATAGTCAATCTTCAATCCTCAATACTCAATCCTCCATTCTCAATCCTCAATCCTCATTCTTCAATCCTCAATACCCAATCCTCATTCTACAATCCTCAATACCCAATCCTCAATCCTCAATCCTCAATCCTCGATCCTCAATCTTCAATCCTCAGTCCTCAGTCCTCAAACATCAATTCTGAATCCTCAATCCTGAATCCTCAATCCTCAATATTCAATCCTCAATCTTCAATCCTCAATACTCAATCTTCAATCCTCAATCCGCAGTCCTCAAACCTCAATCCCGAATCCTCAATCCTGAATCCTCAATCTTCAGCCCTCAGTCATCAATCCTCAATCTTCAATACTCAATCGTCAATCCTCAGTCCTCAATCCTCAATCCTCAATCCTTGTTCCTCAAACCTCAATCCTCAACCCTCAGTCCTTATCCTCAATTCTCAATTCTCAATCCTCAATCTTCAGTCCTCAATCTTCAATCCTCAATAATCAGTCTCCAATCCTAGATCCTCAGTTCCCAGTCCTCAATCTTCAATCCTCAATCCTCAATCCTCAATCCTCAATTCTCAATCCTCAATCCTCAATCCTCAGACCTCAAACATCAATATTCAACACTCGGTCCTCGTCTTCAATGCACAACCCTCAATCCTCAATCCTCAATCTTCAATCATCAATATTCAATCTTCAATCCTCAATCCTCTATCCTCAATCCTCAATCCTCAATCATTAATCCTCAATCCTCAATCCTCAATCCTCAATCCTAAGTTTTCAACACTCAATCCTCAATACTCAATCCTCAGACCTCAAACATCAATACTCGACCCTCAGTCCTCGTCCTCAATCTACAACACTCAATCCTCGATCCTCAATCTTCAATCATCAATATTCAATTTTCAATCCTCAATCCTCAATCCTCAATACTCAATCCTTAATCCTCAATGTTCAATCCTTAATACCCAATCCTCAATACCCAATCCTCAATCTTCAATCCTCATCCTCAATCCTCAACCCTCAATCCTCAATCCTCAATCCTCAGTCCTCAAACCTCAATCCTTATTCCTCAATCCTGAATCCTCAGTCTTCAGCCCTCAGTCCTCAACAATCAGTTGTCAATACTCAATCCTAAGTAGAATATCCTCACTTCACAGGTATCAATACTCAATACTCAGCCTGCAATCTTCAAATCTCTATCCACAAACATCAATCCTCGTCACTCAACCCTCAACACTCAGTCCCCAATCCTCAATATTCAATCCTCAATCCTCAATCCTCAATCCTCAATCCTCAATCTTCAATCCTCAATCCTCAATCCTCAATGTTCAATCCGCAATACCCAATCCTCAATCTTCAATCCTCAATCCTCAATCCTCAATCCTCAATCCTCAATCCTCAATCTTCAATCCTCAATACTCAATCTTCAATAATCAATCGTCAGCTCTCAATCCTCAATACTCAATCCTCAATCGTCAATCCTCAATCCGCAATCCTGAATCTTCAATCCTCAATCCTCAATCCTCAATCCTCGTTCCACAAACTTCAGTCCTCAATACTCAATCTTCAATCCTCAATCCTCAACCCTCAATCCTCAATCCTCAATCCTCAATCCTCAATCTTCAATCCTCAATACTCGGTCTTCAATCCTCAATCCTCAATCCTCAATCCTCAATCCTCATTCTTCAATCCTCAATACCCAATCCTCAATCTTCAATCCTCAATCCTCAATCCTCAGTTCTCAATCCTCAATCCTCAATCCTCAGACCTCAAACATCAATACCCAACCCTCAGTCCTCGTCCGCAATCCACAACCATCAATCCTCAATCCTCAATCTTCAATCATCAATATTCAATCTTCTGTCCTCAATCCTCAATCCTCAATCCTCAATCCTCAATCCTCAATGTCCAATCCGCAATACCCAATCCTCAATCTTCAATCCTCAATCCTCAATCCTCAATCCTCAATCCTCAATCCTCAATCCTCAGTCCTCAAACCTCAATCCTGCATCCTCAATCCTGAATCCTCAATCTTCAGCACTCAGTCCTCAACAATCAGTTGTCAATCCTCAATCCTCAGTAGAATATCCTCAATTCACAGTTTTCAATACTCAATACTCAATCTGCAATCTTCAGATCTCTATCCACACACATCAATTCTCATCACTCAACCCTGAACGCTCAGTCCTCAATGTTCAATTCTCAATCCTCAATTCTCAATCTTCAATTCTCAATACTGAATCTTCAATCCTCAACCCTCAATCATCAATCCTCAATCCTCAACCCTCAATCATCAATCCGCAATCCTCAATCCTAAATCTTCAATCCTCAATACTCAATCTTCAATCCTCAATCCTCAATCCTCAATCCTCAGTCCTCATTCTTCAATCCTGAACACCCAATCCTCAATCTTCAATCTTCAATCCTCAATCCTCAATCCTCAATTCTCGATCCTCAATCCTCAATCCTCAGACCTCAAACATCAATACTCAACCCTCAGTCCTCGTCCTCAATCTACAACACTCAATCCTCGATCCTCAATCTTCAATCATCAATATTCAATTTGCAATCCTCAATCCTCAATCCTCAATACTCAATCCTCAATCCTCAATGTTCAATCCTTAATACCTAATCCTCAATACCCAATCCTCAATCTTCAATCCTCAATCCTCAATCCTCAATCCTCAATCCTCAATCCTCAATCCTCATTCTTCAATCCTCAATACCCAATCCTCAATCTTCAATCCTCAATCCTCAATCCTCAATTCTCAACCCTCAATCCTCAATCTTCAATCCTCAATACTCAATCTTCAATAATCAATCCTCAGCTCTCAATCCTCAATACTCAATCCTCAATCGTCAATCCTCAATCCCCAATCCTGAATCTTCAATCCTCAATCCTCAATCCTCAATCCTCGATCCTCAAACTTCAGTCATCAATACTCAATGTTCAATCTTCAATCCTCAATCCTCAACCCTCAATCCTCAATCCTCAATCCTCAATCCTCAATCTTCAATCCTCAATCCTCAATCCTCAATCCGCAATCCTCATTCTTCAATCCTCAATACCCAATACCCAATCTTCAATCCTCAATCCTCAATCCTCTATTCTCAATCCTCAATCCTCAGTCCTCAGTCCTCAAACCTCAATCCTCAACCCTCAGCCCTCATCGTCAATCCTCAATCCTCAATCCTCAATCCTCAATCTTCAATCCTCAATACTCAATCTTCAATCCTCAATCCTCAGTCCTCAAACCTCAATTCTGAATCCTCAATCCTGAATCCTCAATCTACGGCCCTCAGTCCTCAACAATCTGTTGTCAATCCTCAATCCTCAATAGAATATACTCAATTCACAGTTTTCAATACTCAATACTCAATCTGCAATCTTCAAACCTCTATCCAGAAACATCAATCGTCATAATTCAACCCTCAACACTCAGTCCTCAATATTCAATCCTCAATCCACAACCCTCAATCCACAATCGTCAATCTTCAATCCTCAACACTCAATCTTCAATGCTCAATCCTCAATCCTCAATCCTCGGTCCTCAGTCCTCAAACCTCAATCCTCAACCCTCAGCCCTCATCGTCAATCCTCAATCCTCAATCCTCAATACTCAATCTTCAATCCTCAATACTCAATCTTCAATCCTCAATCCTCAATCCTCAATTCTCAATCCTCAATCCTAAATCCTCAATCCTCAATCTTCAATCCTCAATCCTCAATCGACAGTCTTGAATCCTCAATAGTCAATCTTCAATCCTCAATACTCAATCCTCCATTCTCAATCCTCAATCCTCATTCTTCAATCCTCAATACCCAATCCTCATTCTACAATCCTCAATACCCAATCCTCAATCCTCAATCCTCAATCCTCGATCCTCAATCTTCAATCCTCAGTCCTCAGTCCTCAAACCTCAATTCTGAATCCTCAATCCTGAATCCTCAATCCTCAATATTCAATCCTCAATCTTCAATCCTCAATACTCAATCTTCAATCCTCAATCCGCAGTCCTCAAACCTCAATCCCGAATCCTCAATCCTGAATCCTCAATCTTCAGCCCTCAGTCATCAATCCTCAATCTTCAATACTCAATCGTCAATCCTCAGTCCTCAATCCTCAATCCTCAATCCTTGTTCCTCAAACCTCAATCCTCAACCCTCAGTCCTTATCCTCAATTCTCAATTCTCAATCCTCAATCTTCAGTCCTCAATCTTCAATCCTCAATAATCAGTCTCCAATCCTAGATCCTCAGTTCCCAGTCCTCAATCTTCAATCCTCAATCCTCAATCCTCAATCCTCAATTCTCAATCCTCAATCCTCAATCCTCAGACCTCAAACATCAATATTCAACACTCGGTCCTCGTCTTCAATGCACAACCCTCAATCCTCAATCCTCAATCTTCAATCATCAATATTCAATCTTCAATCCTCAATCCTCTATCCTCAATCCTCAATCCTCAATCATTAATCCTCAATCCTCAATCCTCAATCCTCAATCCTAAGTTTTCAACACTCAATCCTCAATACTCAATCCTCAGACCTCAAACATCAATACTCGACCCTCAGTCCTCGTCCTCAATCTACAACACTCAATCCTCGATCCTCAATCTTCAATCATCAATATTCAATTTTCAATCCTCAATCCTCAATCCTCAATACTCAATCCTTAATCCTCAATGTTCAATCCTTAATACCCAATCCTCAATACCCAATCCTCAATCTTCAATCCTCATCCTCAATCCTCAACCCTCAATCCTCAATCCTCAATCCTCAGTCCTCAAACCTCAATCCTTATACCTCAATCCTGAATCCTCAGTCTTCAGCCCTCAGTCCTCAACAATCAGTTGTCAATACTCAATCCTAAGTAGAATATCCTCACTTCACAGGTATCAATACTCAATACTCAGCCTGCAATCTTCAAATCTCTATCCACAAACATCAATCCTCGTCACTCAACCCTCAACACTCAGTCCCCAATCCTCAATATTCAATCCTCAATCCTCAATCCTCAATCCTCAATCCTCAATCTTCAATCCTCAATCCTCAATCCTCAATGTTCAATCCGCAATACCCAATCCTCAATCTTCAATCCTCAATCCTCAATCCTCAATCCTCAATCCTCAATCCTCAATCTTCAATCCTCAATACTCAATCTTCAATAATCAATCGTCAGCTCTCAATCCTCAATACTCAATCCTCAATCGTCAATCCTCAATCCGCAATCCTGAATCTTCAATCCTCAATCCTCAATCCTCAATCCTCGTTCCACAAACTTCAGTCCTCAATACTCAATCTTCAATCCTCAATCCTCAACCCTCAATCCTCAATCCTCAATCCTCAATCCTCAATCTTCAATCCTCAATACTCGGTCTTCAATCCTCAATCCTCAATCCTCAATCCTCAATCCTCATTCTTCAATCCTCAATACCCAATCCTCAATCTTCAATCCTCAATCCTCAATCCTCAGTTCTCAATCCTCAATCCTCAATCCTCAGACCTCAAACATCAATACCCAACCCTCAGTCCTCGTCCGCAATCCACAACCATCAATCCTCAATCCTCAATCTTCAATCATCAATATTCAATCTTCTGTCCTCAATCCTCAATCCTCAATCCTCAATCCTCAATCCTCAATGTCCAATCCGCAATACCCAATCCTCAATCTTCAATCCTCAATCCTCAATCCTCAATCCTCAATCCTCAATCCTCAATCCTCAGTCCTCAAACCTCAATCCTGCATCCTCAATCCCGAATCCTCAATCTTCAGCACTCAGTCCTCAACAATCACTTGTCAATCCTCAATCCTCAGTAGAATATCCTCAATTCACAGTTTTCAATACTCAATACTCAATCTGCAATCTTCAAATCTCTATCCACACACATCAATTCTCATCACTCAACCCTGAACGCTCAGTCCTCAATGTTCAATTCTCAATCCTCAATTCTCAATCTTCAATTCTCAATACTGAATCTTCAATCCTCAACCCTCAATCATCAATCCTCAATCCTCAACCCTCAATCATCAATCCGCAATCCTCAATGCTAAATCTTCAATCCTCCATACTCAATCTTCAATCCTCAATCCTCAATCCTCAATCCTCAATCCTCATTCTTCAATCCTGAACGCCCAATCCTCAATCTTCAATCTTCAATCCTCAATCCTCAATCCTCAATTCTCGATCCTCAATCCTCAATCCTCAGACCTCAAACATCAATACTCAACCCTCAGTCCTCGTCCTCAATCTACAACACTCAATCCTCGATCCTCAATCTTCAATCATCAATATTCAATTTGCAATCCTCAATCCTCAATCCTCAATACTCAATCCTCAATCCTCAATGTTCAATCCTTAATACCTAATCCTCAATACCCAATCCTCAATCTTCAATCCTCAATCCTCAATCCTCAATCCTCAATCCTCAATCCTCAATCCTCATTCTTCAATCCTCAATACCCAATCCTCAATCTTCAATCCTCAATCCTCAATCCTCAATTCTCAACCCTCAATCCTCAATCTTCAATCCTCAATACTCAATCTTCAATAATCAATCCTCAGCTCTCAATCCTCAATACTCAATCCTCAATCGTCAATCCTCAATCCCCAATCCTGAATCTTCAATCCTCAATCCTCAATCCTCAATCCTCGATCCTCAAACTTCAGTCATCAATACTCAATCTTCAATCCTCAATCCTCAACCCTCAATCCTCAATCCTCAATCCTCAATCCTCAATCTTCAATCCTCAATACTCGGTCTTCAATCCTCAATCCTCAATCCTCAATCCTCAATCCTCATCCTTCAATCCTCATTAATCAATCTCCGATCCTAGATCCTGAATACCCAATCCTCAACCCTTAATCCTCAATCTTCAATCCTCAATCCCCAGTCCTCAATCTTCAATCCTCAATGTTCAATCCTCAATCCTCAATCCTCAGTCCTCAACCCTCAATCCTCAATCCTCAAACCTCAATCCTCAACCGTCAGTCCTCGACCTCAATCCTCAACACTCAATCCTCAATCCTCAATCTTCAATCCTCAATCCTCAACCCTCAATCCTCAATCCTCATTCTTCAATCCTCAATACCCAATCCTCAATTTCAATCCTCAATCCTCAATCCTCAATTCTCAATCTTCAATCCTCAGTCATCAATCCTCAATCTTCAATACTCAATCGTCAATCCTCAGTCCTCAATCCTCAGTCCTCAGTCCTCAAACCTCAATCCTCAATCCTCAGCCCTCATCGTCAATCCTCAATCCTCAATCCTCAATCCTCAACATTCAATCCTCAATACTCAATCTTCAATCCTCAATTATCAATTCTCAATCCTCAATCCTCAATCCTGAATCCTCAGTCCTCAATCCTCAATCCTCAATTGCCAGTCTTCTATCCTCAATACTCAATCTTCAATCCTCAATCTTCAATCCTCAATCCTCTATCCTCATTCTTCAATCCTCAATCCTCAATAATCAATCTTCAATCCTCAATCCTCAATCGTCAGTCTTCGATCCTTAATACTCAATCTCCAATCCTCAATCCTTAATCCTCAGTCCTCAATTCTCATTCTTCAATCCTCAATGCCCCATCCTCAATCTTTAGTCCTCAATCCTCAAACCTCAATTCTCAATCCTAAATCCTCAGTCCTCAGTCCTCAAACCTCAATCCTCAACCCTCAGCCCTCATCCTAAATCCTCAATCCTCAATCTTCAATCCTCAATCCTCAATCCTCAATACTCAATCTTCAATCCTCAATCCTCAGTCCTCAAACCTCAATTCTGAACCCTCAATCCTGAATCCTCAATCTTCAATCCTCAATCCCCAATCCTCAATCTTCAATCCTCAATCCTCAATCCTCAATCCTCAATCCTCAATCTTCAATCCTCAATACTCAACCTTCAATCCTCAGTCCACAATACTCAATCCTCAATCCTCAATCCTCAATTGTCAGTCTTCAATCCTCAATCCCCAGTCTTCAATCCTCAATCCTCAATTCTCAATTTTCAATCCTCATTCTTCAGTCCCCAATACCCGATACTCAATCTTCAATCTTCAATACTCAATCCTCAATTCTCAATCCTCAATCCTCAATCATCAATTCTCAATTCTCAATCCTCAATTCTCAATCTTCAATCCTCAATACTGAATCTTCAATCCTCAATCCTCAATCCTCAATCCTCAATCCTCAATCCTCAATCCTCAATCCTCAATCCTCAATCCTCAGTAATCAATCCTCAATCTTCAATACTCAATCGTCAATCCTCAGTCCTCAATCCTCAATCCTCAACCCTCGTTCCTCAAACCTCAATCCTCAACCCTCAGTCCACATCCTCAATTCTCAATTCTCAATCCTCAATCCTTAATCCTCAATATTCAATCCTCAATCCCCAGTCCTCAATCCTCAATCCTCAATGTTCAATCCTCAATCCTCAATCCTCAGTCCTCAATCCTCAATCCTCAATCCTCAAACCTCAATCCTCAACCGTCAGTCCTCGACCTCAATCCTCAACACTCAATCCTAAATCCTCGATCTTCAATCCTCAATCCTCAACCCTCAATCCTCAATCCTCATTCTTCAATCCTCTATACCCAATCCTCAATGTACAATCCTGAATCCGCAATCCTCAATTCTCAATCCTCAATCCTCAGTCCCCAAACCTCAATCCTCAATCTTCAATCCTCAGTACTCAATCTTCAATTCTCAATCCTAAATACACAATCCTCAATCCTCAATCCTCAATCCTCAATCCTCAATCGTCAGTCTTCAATCCTCAATACTCCATCTTCAACCCTCAATCCTCAATCCTCAATCCGCAATCCTCATTCTTCAATTCTCTATACACAGTCCTCAATCTTCAATCCTCAGTCCTCAGTCCTCAATTCGCAATACTCAATCCTCAGTCCTCAGACCTCAAACTTCAATCCTCAACCCTCAGCCCTCATCCTCAATCCTCAATCCTCAATCCTCAATCCTCAATCTTCAATCCTCGATACTCAATCTTCAATCCTCAATCCTCAGTCCTCAAACCTGAATTCTGAATCGTCAATCCTGAATCCTCAATCTACGGCCCTCAGTCCTCAACAATCAGTTGTCAATCCTCAATCCTCAATAGAATATCCTCATTTCACAGTTCTCAATACTCAATACTCAATCTGCAATCTTCAAACCTCTATCCAGAAACATCAATCCTCATAAATCAACCCTCAACACTCAGTCCTCAATATTCAATCCTCAATCCTCAATCGTCAATCCTCAATCGTCACTCTTCAATCCTCAATACTCAATCTTCAATGCTCAATCCTCAATTCTCAATCCTCAATCCTCATTCTTCAATCCTCAATACCCAATCATCAATCTTCAATCCTCAAACCTCATCCCTCAATTCTCAATCCTCAATCCTCAATCTTCAATCCTCATTCTTCAATCCTCAATACCCAATACCCAATCTTCAATCCTCAATCCTCAATCCTCTATTCTCAATCCTCAATCCTCAGTCCTCAGTCCTCAAACCTCAATCCTCAGCCCTCAGCCCTCATCGTCAATCCTCAATCCTCAATCCTCAACCCTCAACATTCAATCCTCAATACTCTATCTTCAATCCTCAAACATCAATTCTCAATCCTCAATCCTCAATCCTGAATCCTCAGTCCTCAATCCTCAATCCTCAATTGCCAGTCTTCTATCCTCAATACTCAATCTTCAATCCTCAATCTTCAATCCTCAATCCTCTATCCTCATTCTTCAATCCTCAATCCTCAATAATCAATCTTCAATCCTCAATCCTCAATCGTCAGTCTTCAATCCTTAATACTCAATCTCCAATCCTCAATCCTTAATCCTCAATCCTCAATTCTCATTCTTCAATTCTCAGTGCCCCATCCTCAATCTTTAGTCCTCAATCCTCAATCCTCAATTCTCAATCCTCAATCCTCAGTCCTCAGTCCTCAAACCTCAATCCTCAACCCCCAGCCCTCATCCTCAATCCTCAATCCTCAATCTTCAATCCTCAATCCTCAAACCCCGATACTCAATCTTCAATCCTCAATCCTCAGTCCTCAAACCTCAATTCTGAATCCTCAATCCTGAATCCTCAATCTTCAATCCTCAATCCCCAATCCTCAATCTTCAATCCTCAATCCTCAATCCTCAATCCTCAATCCTCAACCTTCAATCCTCAATACTCAACCTTCAATTCTCAGTCCGCAATACTCAATCCTCAATCCTCAATCCTCAATTGTCAGTCTTCAATCCTCAATCCTCAATCTTCATTCCTCAATCCACAATTCTCAATCTTCAATCCTCATTCTTCAGTCCCCAATACCCGATACTCAATCTTCAATCCTCAATACTCAATCCTCAATCCTCAATCCTCAACCCTCGTTCCTCAAACCTCAATCCTCAACCCTCAGTCCACATCCTCAATTCTCAATTCTCAATCCTCAATCCTTAATCCTCAATATTCAATCCTCAATCCCCAGTCCTCAATCTTCAATCCTCAATGTTCAATCCTCAATCCTCAATCCTCAGTCCTCAATCCTCAATCCTCAATCCTCAAACCTCAATCCTCAACCGTCAGTCCTCGACCTCAATCCTCAACACTCAATCCTAAATCCTCGATCTTCAATCCTCAATGCTCAACCCTCAATCCTCGATCCTCATTCTTCAATCCTCAATACCCAATCCTCAATGTACAATCCTCAATCCGCAATCCTCAATTCTCAATCCTCAATCCTCAGTCCCCAAACCTCAATACTCAATCTTCAATCCTCAGTACCCAATCTTCAATTCTCAATCCTAAATACTCAATCCTCAATCCTCAATCCTCAATCCTCAATCCTCAATCCTCAATCGTCAGTCTTCAATCCTCAATACTCAATCTTCAATCCTCAATCCTCAATCCTCAATCCGCAATCCTCATTCTTCAATTCTCTATACACAGTCCTCAATCTTCAATCCTCAGTCCTCAGTCCTCAATTCGCAATCCTCAATCCTCAGTTCTCAGACCTCAAACTTCAATCCTCAACCCTCAGCCCTCATCCTCAATCCTCAATCCTCAATCCTCAATCCTCAATCTTCAATCCTCGATACTCAATCTTCAATCCTCAATCCTCAGTCCTCAAACCTGAATTCTGAATCCTCAATCCTGAATCCTCAATCTACGGCCCTCAGTCCTCAACAATCAGTTGTCAATCCTCAATCCTCAATAGAATATCCTCATTTCACAGATCTCAATACTCAATACTCAATCTGCAATCTTCAAACCTCTATCCAGAAACATGAATCCTCATAAATCAACCCTCAACACTCAGTCCTCAGTATTCAATCCTCAATCCTCAATCGTCAATCCTCAATCGTCACTCTTCGATCCTCAATACTCAATCTTCAATGCTCAATCCTCAATTCTCAATCCTCAATCCTCATTCTTCAATCCTCAATACCCAATCCTCAATCTTCAATCCTCAAACCTCATCCCTCAATTCTCAATCCTCAATCCTCAATCTTCAATCCTCATTCTTCAACCCTCAATCCTCAACACTCAGTCCTCAGTCCTCAAACCTCAATTCTGAATCCTCAATCCTGAATCCTCAATACTCAATCTTCAATCCTCAATACTCAATCTTCAATCCTCAATCCTCAGTCCTCAAACCACAATCCCGAATCCTCAATCCTGAATCCTCAATCTTCAGCCCTCAGTCCTCAACAATCAGTTGTCAATCCCCAATACTCAATAGAATATCCTCAATTAACAGCTTTCAATACTCAGTACTCAACCTGCAATCATCAAATCTCTATCCACAAACAACAATTCTCATCACTCAATCCTCAACACTCACTCCCCAATCCTCAATCTTCAATCCTCAATACTCAATCTTCAATCCTTAATCCTCAATCCTCGATCCTCAATCCTCAATCCTCAATCGTCAATCTCCAATCCTGAATAATCAATCTTCATTCCTCAATCCTCAATCCTCAATCCTCAATCCTCAATCCTCAATCTTCAATCCTCAATACCCAATCCTCAATCTTCAATCCTCGATCCTCAATCCTGAATTCTCAACCCTCTATCCTCAGTCCTCAGTCCTCAAACCTCAATCCTCAACCCTCAGACCTCATCCTCAATCCTCAATCCTCAATCCTCAAACCTCAATCCTCAATCGTCAGTCCTCGTCCTCAATCCTCAACACTCAATCCTCAATCCTCAATCTTCATTCATCAGTACTCAATCTTCAATCCTCAATCCTCAATCTTCAATCCTCAATCCACAATTCTCACTCCACAATACTCAATCCTCAATCGTCAATCCTCAATACCCAATCCTCAATCTTCAATCCTCAATCCTCAATCCTCAATCCTCAATCCTCAATCCTCAATCTTCAATCCTCAATTCTCAATCTTCAATCCTCAATCCTCAATCCTCAATCCACAATGCTCAATCCTCAACCCTCAGACCTCATCGTCAATCCTCAATTCACAATCCTCAATCCTCAATCTTGAGTCCTCAGTACTCAATGGGCAATCCTCAATCCTCAGTCCTCAAACCTCAATTCTGAATACTCAATACTCAACCTTCAATCCTCAATTCTGAATCCTCAATACTCAACCTTCAATCCTCAATCCTCAATTCTCAATCCTCATTCTTCAATCCTCACTACCCAATCGTCAATCTTCAATCCTCAATCCTCAATCCTCAATTCTCAATCCTCAATCCCCAAACCTCAGACCTCAAACATCAATATCCAACCCTCAGCCCTCGACCTCAATCCACAACCCTCAATCCTCAATCCTCAATCTTCAATCATCAATATTCAATCTTCAATCCTCAATATACAATCCTCAATCCACAATCCTCTAACCTCAATGCCCAACCCTCAGTCCTCGTCCTCAATTCTCAATTCTCAATCCTCAATCCTCAATCCTCAATCCTCAATCTTCAATCCTCAATAATCAATCTCCAATTCTCAATCTTCAACCCTCAATCCTCAATCCTCAATTCTCAATCCTCAATCCTCAACCCTCAATCCTCATTCCTCAAACCTCAATCCTCAACCGTCAATCCTCATCCTCAATTCTCGATTCTCAATTCTCAATCCTCAATCCTTAATCCTCAATCTTCAATCCTCATTCCCCAGTCCTCAATCTCCAATCCTCAATGCTCAATCCTCAATCCTCAATCCTCAGTCCTCATTCCTCAATCCTCAATCCTCCAACGTCAATCCTCAACCGTCAGTCCTCGTCCTCAATCCTCAAACCTCAATCCTCAATCCTCAACCTTCAATCATCGATACTGAATCTTCAATTCTCAATCCTCAATCCTCAATCCTCAATCCTCAATCCTCAATCCTCAATATTCAACACACTACCGTCAACCATCAATCCTCAATACTCAACCATCAATCCTCAATTCTCATTACTCAATAGAATATCCTGAATTCTCATGGTTCAATACTCAATTCACAAAATTCGATAATCAAATCTCAATCCTCAAACATCAATTCTCAACACTCAATCCTCAATACTCATTCCTCTCTCTTCAATCCTCCATCCTCAATCCGCAATCCTCAAGCGTCACTCCTCAATCCTCAATCCTCAACCCGCAATCCTCAGTCCTCAAACCTCAATCCCTAATCCTCAATCCTGAATCCTCAATTTTCAGCCGCCAGTCCTCAACAATCAATTGTTAGTCATCAATCCTCAATTGAATATCCTCAATTCACAGCTTTCAATACTCAATCCCCATTCTTGAAATCTTCAAATCTCAATCCACAAACATCAATTCTCATCAGTCAACCCTCAACACTCAGTCCTCAATCTTCAATCCTCAATCCTCAATCCTCAATCTACAATCCTCAATACTGAATATTCAATCCTCAATCCTCAATCCCCAGTCCTCAATCCTCAATCCTCAATCTTCAATCCTCAGTCCCCAATCCTCAATCTTCAATCCTCAATCCTCAATACTCAATCCTCGATCCTCAGTCCTCAATACTCAATCCTCAATCCTCAATGTTCAATCCGCAATACCCAATCCTCAATCTTCAATCCTCAATCCTCAATCCTCAATCCTCAATCCTCAATCCTCAATCCTCAATCCTCAATCCTCAATCTTCAGTCCTCAGTCCTCAAACGTCAATCCTCAACCCTCAGCCCTCACACTCAATCCTCAATCCTCAACCCTCAATACTCAATCCTCGATCCTCAGTCCTCAATACTCAATCCTCAAACCTCAATGTTCAATCCGCAATACCCAATCCTCAATCATCAATCCTCAATCCTCAAACTTCAATCATCAATACTCAATCTTCAATCCTCAATCCTCAATCTCCAATCCTCAATCCTCAATTCTTACTCCTCAATACTCAATTATCAATCCTCAATCCTCATTCTTCAATCCTCAATACCCAAACCTCAATCTTCAATCCTCAATCCTCAATCCTCAATTCTCAATCCTCAATCCTCAATCCTCAATCCTCAATCCCCAATGCTCAATCCTCAATCCTCAATCCTCAACCCTCAATCTTCAATCCTCAATACTCAATCTGCAATCCTCAATCATCAATCCTCAATCCTCAATCCTCATTCTTCAATCGTCAATACCCAAACCTCAATCTTCAATCCTCAATCCTCAACCCTCAATTCTCAATCCTCAATCCTCAATCCTCAGACCTCAAACATCAATATTCAGCCCTCAGTCCTCGACCTCAATCCACAACACTCAATCCTCAATCCTCAATCTTCAGTCATCAATATTCAATCTTCAATCCTCAATACTCAATTCTCAACACTCAATCCTCAATGCTGAATCTTCAACCCTCAATCCTCAATCCTCAATCCTCAATCCTCAATCCTCAATCTTCAATCCTCAATACTCAACCTTCAATCCTCAATCCTCAATCCTCAAGCCTCAATCCTCAATGCTCAATCCTCAATCCTCAATCTTCAATCATCAATACTCAATCTTCAATCCTCAACCCTCAATCCTCAACCCTCAGACCTCATCGTCAATCCTCAATTCTCAATCCTCAATCTTGAGTCCTCAATACTCAATGTGCAATCCTCAATTCTCATTCCTCAATCCTCAACACTCAATCCTCAGTCATCAATACTCAATCTTCAATACTCAATCCTCAATCCTCAATCCTCAATCCTCAATCCTCAATCCACAATCCTCAATCCTCAACCTTCAAACATCAAAACTGAATCTTCAATTCTCAATCCTCAATCCTCAATCCTCAATCCTCAATCCTCAATCCTCAATCCTCAATATTCAACACACTACCGTCAACCATCAATCCTCAATCCTCAGTACTCAACAATCAATCCTCAATTCTCAATACTCAATAGAATATCCTCAATTCTCATGGTTCAATACTCAATCCACAACACTCGATAATCAAATCTCAATCCTCAAACGTCAGTTCTCAACACTCAATCCTCAATACTCAGTCCTCTCTCTTCAATCCTCCATCCTCAATCCTCAATCCTCAAGCGTCAATCCTCAATCCTCAATCCTCAACCCTCAATCCTCAGTCCTCAAACCTCAACCCGGAATCCTCAATCCTGAATCCTCAATTTTCAGCCGCCAGTCCTCAACAATCAATTGTCAAACATCAATCCTCAATAGAATATCCTCAATTCACAGCTTTCAATACTCAATCCCCATTCTTCAATCTTCAAATCTCAATCCACAAACATCAATTCTCATCACTCAACCCTCAACACTCAGTCCTCAATCTTCAATCCTCAATCCTCAATCCTCAATCCTCAATCCACAATCCTCAATCCTCAATATTCAACACACTACCGTCAATCATCAATCCTCAATACTCAACCATCAATCCTCAATTCTCAATACTCAATAGAATATCCTGAATTCTCATGGTTCAATACTCAATCCACAAAATTCGATAATCAAATCTCAATCCTCAAACATCAATTCTCGACACTCAATCCTCAGTACTCAGTCCTCTCTCTTCAATCCTCCATCCTCAATCCTCAATCCTCAAGCGTCAATCCTCAATCCTCAATCCCCAACCCTCAATCCTCAGTCCTCAAACCTCAATCCTGAATCCTCAATTTTCAGCCGCCAGTCCTCAACAATCAATTGTCAATCATCAATCCTCAATTGAGTATCCTCAATTCACAGCTTTCAATACTCAATCCCCATTCTTGAAATCTTCAAATCTCAATCCACAAACATCAATTCTCATCACTCAACCCTCAACACTCAGTCCTCAATCTTCAACCCTCAATCCTCAATCCTCAATCTACAATCCTCAATACTGAATATTCAATCCTCAATCCTCAATCCCCAGTCCTCAATCCTCAATCCTCAATCTTCAATCCTCAGTCCCCAATCCTCAATCTTCAATCCTCAATCCTCAATACTCAATCCATGATCCTCAGTCCTCAATACTCAATCCTCAATCCTCAATATTCAATCCGCAATACCCAATCCTCAATCTTCAATCCTCAATCCTTAATCCTCAATCCTCAACCCTCAATCCTCAATCCTCAGTCCTCAAACCTTAATCCTGAATCCTCAATCCTGAATCCTCAACCTTCAGCCCTCAGTCCTCAACAATCGGTCGTCAATCCTCAATCCTCAATAGAATATCATCAATTCAAAGTTATCAATACTCAATACTCAATCTGCAATCTTCAAATCTCTATCCACAAACATCAATTCTCATCACTCAACCCTCAACACTCCGTCCCCAATCCTCAATATTCAATCCTCAATCCTCAATCCTCAATCCTGAATCCTCAATTTTCAATCCTCAATACTCAATCTTCAATCCTCAATGCTCAATCCACAATCCTCAATCCCCAGTCCTCAATCCACAATCCTCAATCCACAAACCTCAATCCTCAATCGTCAGTCCTCGTCCTCAATCCTCAACACTCAATCCTCAATCCTCAATCTTCAATCATAAATACTCAATCTTCAATCCTCAATCCTCAATCTTCAATCCTAAATCCTCAATTCTCACTCCTCAATACTCAATCCTCAATCGTCAATCCTCAATCCCCAATCCTCAATCTTCAATCCTCAATCCTCAATCCTCAGTCCTCAATCCTCAATCTTCAATCCTCAATACTCAATCTTCAATCCTCAATCCCCAATCCTCAATCCCCAATGCTCAATCCTCAATCCTCAATCCTCAACCCTCAATCTTCAATCCTCAATCCTCAATCCTCAATACTCAATCCTCGATCCACATTCTTCAATCCTCATTCTTCAATCCTCAATACCCAATCCTCAATTTTCAATCCTCAATCCTCAATCCTCAGTTCGCAATCCCCAATCCTCAATCTTCAATCCTCAATACTCAATATTCAATCCTCAATCCTCAATCCTCAATCCTCAATCCTCAATCTTCAATCCTCAATACTCAATCTTCAATCCTCAATCCTCTATACTCAATCCACAATCCACATTCTTCAATCCTCATTCTTCAATCCTCAATACCGAATCCTCAATCTTCAATCCTCAATCCTCAATCCTCAGTTCGCAATCCTCTGTCCTCAAACCTCAATCCTGAATCCTCAATCCTGAATCCTCAATCCTGAATCCTCAAGCTTCAGCACTCAGTCCTCAACAATCAGTTGTCAATCCTCAATCCTCAATAGAATATCATCATTTCACAGTTTTCAATACTCAATACTCCATCTGCAATCTTCAAATCTCTATCCACAAGCATCAATTCTCATCACTCAATCCTCAACACTCAGTCCCCAATCCTGAATATTCAATCCTCAATCCTCAATCCTCGATCCACAATCCTCAACCTTCAATCGTCAATACACAATCTTCAATCCTCAATCCTCAATCCTCAATCCTCAATCCTCAATTGTCAATTCTCGATAGTCAATCATGAATCCTCAATACTCAATCTACAATCCTCAATCCTCAATCCTCAATCCTCAATCCTCATTCTTCAATCCTCATTACCCAATCCTCAATCTTCAACCCTCAATCCTCAATCCCCAATCCTCAGTCCTCAATCCACAATCCTCAATCCTCAAACCTCAATCCTCAAACGTCAGTCCTCGTCCTCAATCCTCAACACTCAATCCTCAATCCTCAATCTTCAATCATCAATACTCAATATTCAATCCTCAATCCTCAATCCTCAATCTTCAATCCTCAATCCTCAATCCTCAATACTCAATCCTCAATCGTCAATCCTCAATCCCCAATCCTCAATCTTCAATCCTCAATCCTCAAACCTGAATCCTCAATCGTCAGTCCTCGTCCTCAATCCTCAACACTCAATCCTCAATCCTCAATCTTCAATCATCAATACTCAATATTCAATCCTCAATCCTCAATCTTCAATCTTCAATCCTCAATTCTCAATCCTCAATAGTCAATCCTCAATCGTCAATCCTCAATCCCCAATCCTCAATCTTCAATCCTCAATCCTCAATCCTCAGTCCTCAATCCTCAATCTTCAATCCTCAATACTCAATCCTCAACCCTCAATCCTCAATTCTCAATCTTCAATCCTCAATCCTCAATCCTCAATCCTCAATCCTCAATCTTCAATCCTCAATACTCAATATTCAATCCTCAATCCTCAATCCTCAATCCTCAATCCTCAATCTTCAATCTTCAATCCTCAATCCTCAATCCTCAGTCCTCAATCCTCAATCTTCAATCCTCAATACTCAATCTTCAATCCACAATCCTCAATCCTCAGTCCCCAATTCTCAATCCTCAATCCTCAATCCTCAATCCTCAATCCTCAATCCTCAATCTTCAATCCTCAATACTCAGTCTTCAATCCTCAATCATCAATACTCAATCCTCAATCCACACTCTTCAATCCTCATTCTTCAATCCTCAATACCCAATCCTCAATGTTCAATCCTCAATCGTCAATCCTCAGTTCGCAATCCCCAATCCTCAATCCTCAGACCTCAGGCATGAATACTCAACCCTCAGTCCTCGTCCTCAATCCACTAGCCTCAATCCTCAATCCTCAATCTTCATTCATTAATATTCAACCTTCAATCCTCAATCCTCAATCCTCAATCCTCAATGTTCAATCCTCAACACCCAATCCTCAATCCTCAATCCTCAATCCTCAATCCTCAGTCCTCAATCCTCAATCCTCAATCCTCTGTCCTCAAACATAAATCCTGAATCCTCAATCCTGAATCCTCAAGCTTCAGCACTCAGTCCTCAACAATCAGTAGTCAATCCTCAATCCTGAGTAGAATATCATCAATTCACAGTTTTCAATACCCAATACTCAACCTGCAATCTGCAAGTCTCTATCCGCAAACATCAATACTCATCACTCAAACCTCAACGCTCCGTCCCCAATCCTCAATCTTCAATCCTCAATCCTCAATACTCAATTCTCAATCCTCAATTTTCAGTCCTCAATACGTAACCTTCAATCCTCAAAGCTCAATCCTCAATCCTCAATCCTCAGTCCTCAATCCACAATCCTCAAACCTCAATCCTCAAACCTCAATCCTCAATCGTCAGTCCTCGTCCTCAATCCTCAACACTCAATCCTCAATCCTCAATCTTCAATCATCAATACTCAATCTTCAATCCTCAATCCTCAATCTTCAATCCTCAATCCTCAATTCTCACTCCTCAATACTCATTCCTCAATCGTCAATCCTCAATCCCTAATCCTCAATCTTCAATCCTCAGTTCTCAATCCTCAATCCCCAATCCTCAATATTCAATCCTCAATCATCAATCCTCAATCCACAATCCTCAACGTTTAATCCTCAATACTCAATCTTCAATCCGCAATCCTCAATCCTCAATCCTCAATCCTCAATGCTCTGTCCTCAAACCTCAATCCTGAATCTTCAATCCTGAATCCTCAAGCTTCAGCACTCAGTCCTCAACAATCAGTTGTCAATCCTCAATCCTCAATAGTATACCATCAATTCACAGTTTTCAATACTCAATACTCCGTCTGCAATCTTCAAATCTCTATCCACAAGCATCAATTCGCATCACTCAATCCTCAACACTCAGTCCCCAATCCTCAATATTCAATCCTCAATCCTCAATCCTCGATCCACAATCCTCAACCTTCAATCATCAATACACAACCTTCAATCCTCAATCCTCAATCCTCAATTCTCAATTCTCGATCGTCAATCATGAATCCTCAATACTCAACCTTCAATCCTCAATCCTCAATCCTCAATCCTCAATACTCATTCTTCAATCCTCAATACCCAATCCTCAATCCTCAACCCTCAATCCTCAATCCTCAATCCTCAGTCCTCAATCCACAATCCTCAATCCTCAAACCTCAATCCTCAAACGTCAGTCCTCGTCCTCAATCCTCAACACTCAATCCTCAATCCTCAATCTTCAATCATCAATACTCAATATTCATTCCTCAATCCTCAATCTTCAATCTTCAATCCTCAATTCTCAATCCTCAATACTCAATCCTCAATCGTCAATCCTCAATCCCCAATCCTCAATCTTCAATCCTCATTCCTCAATCCTCAGTCCTCAATCCTTAATCTTCAATCCTCAATACTCAATCTTCAATCCACAATCCTCATTCCTCAGTCCCCAATTCTCAATCCTCAATCCACAATCCTCAACCCTCAGTCTTCAATCCTCAATACTCAATCTCCAATGCCCAATCCTCTATCCTCAATCCTCATTCTTCAATCCTCAATACCCAAACCTCAATCTTCAGTCCTCAATCCTCAATCCTTAATTCTCAATCCTCAATCCTCAACCTTCAATCCTCAATACTCATTCTTCAATCCTCAATCCTCAATCCTCAATCCTCAATCCTCAATGCTCAATCCTTAATCCTCAATCCTCAATCCTCATTATTCAATCCTCAATACCCAATCCTCAATCCTCAACCCTCAATCCTCAATCCTCAATCCGCAGTCCTCAATCCACAATCCTCAATCCTCAAACCTGAATCCTCAATCGTCAGTCCTCGTCCTCAATCCTCAACACTCAATCCTCAATCCTCAATCTTCAATCATCAATACTCAATATTCAATCCTCAATCCTCAATCTTCAATCTTCAATCCTCGATTCTCAATCCTCAATAGTCAATCCTCAATCGTCAATCCTCAATCCCCAACCCTCAATCTTCAATCCTCAGTCCTCAATCCTCAGTCCTCAATCCTCAATCTTCAATCCTCAATACTCAATCTTCAATCCACAATCCTCAATCCTCAGTCCCCAATTCTCAATCCTCAATCCTCAATCCTCAACCCTCAGTCATCAATCCTCAATACTCAATCTGCAATGCCCAATCCTCTATCCTCAATCCTCATTCTTCTATCCTCAATACCCAAACCTCAATCTTCAATCCTCAATCCTCAATCCTTAATTCTCAATCCTCAATCCTCAATCCTCAGACCTCAAACATCAATATTCAACCCTCAGCCCTCGACCTCAATCCACAACCCTCAATCCTCAATACTCAATCCTCAACCCTCAATCCTCAATTCTCAATCTTCAATCCTCAATCCTCAATCCTCAATCCTCAATCCTCAATCTTCAATCCTCAATACTCAATATTCAATCCTCAATCCTCAATCCTGAATACTCAATCCTCAATCTTCAATCCTCAATACTCAATCTTCAATCCTCAATCCTCTATACTCAATCCACAATCCACATTCTTCAATCCTCATTCTTCAATCCTCAATACCGAATCCTCAATCTCCAATCCTCAATCCTCAATCCTCATTTCGCAATCCTCTGTCCTCAAACCTCAATCCTGAATCCTCAATCCTGAATCCCCAAGCTTCAGCACTCAGTCCTCAACAATCAGTTGTCAATCCTCAATCCGCAATAGAATATCATCATTTCACAGTTTTCAATACTCAATACTCCATCTGCAATCTTCAAAGCTCTATCCACAAGCATCAATTCTCATCACTCAATCCTCAACACTCAGTCCCCAATCCTCAATATTCAATCCTCAATCCTCAATCCTCGATCCACAATCCTCAACCTTCAATCGTCAATACACAATCTTCAATCCTCAATCCTCAATCCTCAATCCTCAATTCTAAATTCTCGATAGTCAATCATGAATCCTCAATACTCAATCTACAATCCTCAATCCTCAATCCTCAATCCTCAATCCTCATTCTTCAATCCTCAATACCCAATCCTCAATCTTCAACCCTCAATCCTCAATCCTCAATCCTCAGTCCTCAATCCACAATCCTCAATCCTCAAACCTCAATCCTCAAACGTCAGTCCTCGTCCTCAATCCTCAACACTCAATCCTCAATCCTCAATCTTCAATCGTCAATACTCAATATTCAATCCTCAATCCTCAATCTTCAATCTTCAATCCTCAATTCTCAATCCTCAATACTCAATCCTCAATCGTCAATCCTCAATCCCCAATCCTCAATCTTCAATCCTCAATCCTCAATCCTCAGTCCTCAATCCTCAATCTTCAATCCTCAATACTCAATCTTCAATCCACAATCCTCAATCCTCAGTCCCCAATTCTCAATGCTCAATTCTCAATCCTCAACCCTCAGTCTTCAATCCTCAATACTCAATCTGCAATGCCCAATCCTCTATCCTCAATCCTCATTCTTCAATCCTCAATACCCAAACCTCAATCTTCAATCCTCAATCCTCAATCCTTATTTCTCAATCCTCAATCCTCAATCCTCAGACCTCAAACATCAATATTCAACCCTCAGCCCTCGACCTCAGTCCACAACACTCAATCCTCAGTCCTCAAACTTCAATCATCAATATTCAATCTTCAATCCTCAATACTCAATCCTCAATCCTCAATCGTCAATCCTCAATACCCAATCCTCAGTCTTCAACGCTCAGTCCTCAATTCTCAATCATCAATCCTCAATCCTCGATCCTCAATCTTCAATCCTCAGTCCCAAATCCTCAATCTTCAATACTCAATACTCAATCCTCAATCTTCAATCCCCAATACTCAATCTTCAATCCTCAATCCTCAATCCTGAATACTCAATCCTCATTCTTCAATTATAAATACCCAATCCTCAATCTTCAATGGTCAATCCTCAATCCTCAATTCTCAATCCTCAACCCTCAATCCTCAGACATCAAACATCGATACTCAATCCTCAGTACTCGTCCTCAATCCACAACCCTCAATCCTCAATACTTAATCCTCAACCCTCAATCCTCAATTCTCAATCTTCAATCCTCAATCCTCAATCCTCAATCCTCAATCCTCAATCTTCAATCCTCAATACTCAATATTCAATCCTCAATCCTCAATCCTCAATCCTCAATCCTCAATCTTCAATCCTCAATACTCAATCTTCAATCCTCAATCCTCAATACTCAATCCACAATACACATTCTTCAATCCTCATTCTTCAATCCTCAATACCGAATCCTCAATCTTCAATCCTCAATCCTCAATCCTCAGTTCGCAATCCCCAATCCTCTATCCTCAGACCTCAGGCATCAATACTCAATTCTGAATCCTCTATACTGAATCCTCAATCTTCAGCACTCAGTCCTCAACAACCAGTTGTCATTCCTCTATCCTCAATAGAATATCCTCAATTCACAGCTTTCAATACTCAATACTCAATCTGCAATCTTCAAACCTCTACCGACAAACACCAATTTTCATCACTCAACCCTCAGCACTCAGTCCTCGATGTTCAAACCTCAATCCTCAATCCTCAATCTTCGATCCTCAATACTGAATCTTCAATCCTCAATCATCATCCTCAATCCTCAATTCTCAATCCTCAATCTTCAATCATCAATACTCAATCTTCAATCCTCAATCCTCAATCTTCAATCCTCAATCCTCAATTCTCACTCCTCAATACTCATTCCTCAATCGTCAATCCTCAATCCCTAATCCTCAATCTTCAATCCTCAATTCTCAATCCTCAATCCCCAATCCTCAATATTCAATCCTCAATCATCAATCCTCAATCCACAATCCTCAACCTTTAATCCTCAATACTCAATCTTCAATCCGCAATCCTCAATCCTCAATCCTCAATCCTCAATGCTCTGTCCTCAAACCTCAATCCTGAATCCTCAATCCTGAATCCTCAATCTTCAGCACTCAGTCCTCAACAGTCAGTTGTCAATCCTCAATCCTCAATAGAATATCATCAATTCACAGTTTTCAATACTCAATACTCCATCTGCAATCTTCAAGTCTCTATCCACAAGCATCAATTCGCATCACTCAATCCTCAACACTCAGTCCCCAATCCTCAATATTCAATCCTCAATCCTCAATCCTCGATCCACAATCCTCAACATTCAATCATCAATACACAACCTTCAATCCTCAATCCTCAATCCTCAATCCTCAATTCTCAATTCTCGATCGTCAATCATGAATCCTCAATACTCAATCTTCAATCCTCAATCCTCAATCCTCAATCCTCAATCCTCATTCTTCAATCCTCAATACCCAATCCTCAATCTTCAACCCTCAATCCTCAATCCTCAATCCTCAGTCCTCAATCCACAATCCTCAATCCTCAAACCTCAATCCTCAATCGTCAGTCCTCGTCCTCAATTCTCAACACTCAATCCTCAATCCTCAATCTTCAATCATCAATACTCAATATTCAATCCTCAATCCTCAATCCTCGATCCACAATCCTCAACCTTCAATCGTCAATACACAATCTTCAATCCTCAATCCTCAATCCTCAATCCTCAATTCTAAATTCTCGATAGTCAATCATGAATCCTCAATACTCAATCTACAATCCTCAATCCTCAATCCTCAATCCTCAATCCTCATTCTTCAATCCTCAATACCCAATCCTCAATCTTCAACCCTCAATCCTCAATCCTCAATCCTCAGTCCTCAATCCACAATCCTCAATCCTCAAACCTCAATCCTCAAACGTCAGTCCTCGTCCTCAATCCTCAACACTCAATCCTCAATCCTCAATCTTCAATCGTCAATACTCAATATTCAATCCTCAATCCTCAATCTTCAATCTTCAATCCTCAATTCTCAATCCTCAATACTCAATCCTCAATCGTCAATCCTCAATCCCCAATCCTCAATCTTCAATCCTCAATCCTCAATCCTCAGTCCTCAATCCTCAATCTTCAATCCTCAATACTCAATCTTCAATCCACAATCCTCAATCCTCAGTCCCCAATTCTCAATGCTCAATTCTCAATCCTCAACCCTCAGTCTTCAATCCTCAATACTCAATCTGCAATGCCCAATCCTCTATCCTCAATCCTCATTCTTCAATCCTCAATACCCAAACCTCAATCTTCAATCCTCAATCCTCAATCCTTATTTCTCAATCCTCAATCCTCAATCCTCAGACCTCAAACATCAATATTCAACCCTCAGCCCTCGACCTCAGTCCACAACACTCAATCCTCAGTCCTCAAACTTCAATCATCAATATTCAATCTTCAATCCTCAATACTCAATCCTCAATCCTCAATCGTCAATCCTCAATACCCAATCCTCAGTCTTCAACGCTCAGTCCTCAATTCTCAATCATCAATCCTCAATCCTCGATCCTCAATCTTCAATCCTCAGTCCCAAATCCTCAATCTTCAATACTCAATACTCAATCCTCAATCTTCAATCCCCAATACTCAATCTTCAATCCTCAATCCTCAATCCTGAATACTCAATCCTCATTCTTCAATTATAAATACCCAATCCTCAATCTTCAATGGTCAATCCTCAATCCTCAATTCTCAATCCTCAACCCTCAATCCTCAGACATCAAACATCGATACTCAATCCTCAGTACTCGTCCTCAATCCACAACCCTCAATCCTCAATACTTAATCCTCAACCCTCAATCCTCAATTCTCAATCTTCAATCCTCAATCCTCAATCCTCAATCCTCAATCCTCAATCTTCAATCCTCAATACTCAATATTCAATCCTCAATCCTCAATCCTCAATCCTCAATCCTCAATCTTCAATCCTCAATACTCAATCTTCAATCCTCAATCCTCAATACTCAATCCACAATACACATTCTTCAATCCTCATTCTTCAATCCTCAATACCGAATCCTCAATCTTCAATCCTCAATCCTCAATCCTCAGTTCGCAATCCCCAATCCTCTATCCTCAGACCTCAGGCATCAATACTCAATTCTGAATCCTCTATACTGAATCCTCAATCTTCAGCACTCAGTCCTCAACAACCAGTTGTCATTCCTCTATCCTCAATAGAATATCCTCAATTCACAGCTTTCAATACTCAATACTCAATCTGCAATCTTCAAACCTCTACCGACAAACACCAATTTTCATCACTCAACCCTCAGCACTCAGTCCTCGATGTTCAAACCTCAATCCTCAATCCTCAATCTTCGATCCTCAATACTGAATCTTCAATCCTCAATCATCATCCTCAATCCTCAATTCTCAATCCTCAATCTTCAATCATCAATACTCAATCTTCAATCCTCAATCCTCAATCTTCAATCCTCAATCCTCAATTCTCACTCCTCAATACTCATTCCTCAATCGTCAATCCTCAATCCCTAATCCTCAATCTTCAATCCTCAATTCTCAATCCTCAATCCCCAATCCTCAATATTCAATCCTCAATCATCAATCCTCAATCCACAATCCTCAACCTTTAATCCTCAATACTCAATCTTCAATCCGCAATCCTCAATCCTCAATCCTCAATCCTCAATGCTCTGTCCTCAAACCTCAATCCTGAATCCTCAATCCTGAATCCTCAATCTTCAGCACTCAGTCCTCAACAATCAGTTGTCAATCCTCAATCCTCAATAGAATATCATCAATTCACAGTTTTCAATACTCAATACTCCATCTGCAATCTTCAAGTCTCTATACACAAGCATCAATTCGCATCACTCAATCCTCAACACTCAGTCCCCAATCCTCAATATTCAATCCTCAATCCTCAATCCTCGATCCACAATCCTCAACATTCAATCATCAATACACAACCTTCAATCCTCAATCCTCAATCCTCAATCCTCAATTCTCAATTCTCGATCGTCAATCATGAATCCTCAATACTCAATCTTCAATCCTCAATCCTCAATCCTCAATCCTCAATCCTCATTCTTCAATCCTCAATACCCAATCCTCAATCTTCAACCCTCAATCCTCAATCCTCAATCCTCAGTCCTCAATCCACAATCCTCAATCCTCAAACCTCAATCCTCAATCGTCAGTCCTCGTCCTCAATTCTCAACACTCAATCCTCAATCCTCAATCTTCAATCATCAATACTCAATATTCAATCCTCAATCCTCAATCTTCAATCTTCAATCCTCAATTCTCAATCCTCAATGCTCAATCCTCAATCGTCAATCCTCAATCCACAATCCTCAATCTTCAATCCCCAATCCTCAATCCTCGGTCCTCAATCCTCAATCTTCAATCCTCAATACTCAATCTTCAATCCACAATCCTCAATCCTCAGTCCCCAATTCTCAATCCTCAATCCTCAATCCTCAACCCTCAGTCATCAATCCTCAATACTGAATCTGCAATCACCAATCCTCTATCCTCAATACTCATTCTTCAATCCTCAATACCCAAACCTCAATCTTCAATCCTCAATCCTCAATCCTTAATTCTCAATCCTCAATCGTCAGTCCTCGTCCTCAATTCTCAACACTCAATCCTCAATCCTCAATCTTCATTCATCAATATTCAACCTTCAATCTTCAATCCTCAATCCTCAATCCTCAATCCTCAATCCTCAATGTTCAATCCACAACACCCAATCCTCAATCTTCAATCCTCAATCCTCAATCCTCAGTCCTCAATCCTGAATCCTCAATCCTCTGTCGTCAAACATAAATCCTGAATCCTCAATCCTGAATCCTCAAGCTTCAGCCCTCAGTCCTCAACAATCAGTAGTCAATGCTCAATCCTCAGTAGAATATCATCAATTCACAGTTTTCAATACTCAATACTCAATCTGCAATCTTCCAACCTGTATCCACAAACATCAATTTTCATCAATCAACCCTCAGCACTCAGTCCTCGATGTTCAATCCTCAATCCTCAATTCTCAATCTTCGATCCTCAATACTGCATCTTCAACACTCAATCCTCAATCCTCAATCCTGAGTCCTCAATCCTCAATCCTCATTATTCAATCCTCAATACCCAATCCTCAATCTTCAATCCTCAATCCTCAATCCTCAATTCTCAATCCGCAATCCTCAATCCTCAATCCTCAATCTCCAATCCTCAATGCTCAATCCTCAATCCTCAATCCTCAGACCTCAATCCTCAATCCTCAATCCTCAATATTCAACACACAACCCTCAACCACCAATCCTCAATACTCAACCATCAATACTCAATTCTCAATACTCAATAGAATATCCTGAATTCTCATGATTCAATACTCAATCCTCAATATTCAATAATCAAACCTCAATCCTCAAACATCAATTCTCAACACTCAATCCTCAGCACTCAGTCCTCATGGTTCAATACTCCATCCTCAATCCTCAATCCTCAATCCTCAATCCGCAACCCTCAATATACAATCCTCAACACCCAATCCTCAATCTTCAATCCTCAATCCTCCATCTTCAACCCTCAATCCTCAATCCTCAATACTCAATCCTCATTCTTCAATCCTCAATACCCAATCCTCAATCTTCAACCCGAAGTCCTCAATCCTCAATTCTCAATCCTCAATCCTCAACCCTCAATCCTCATTCGTCAAACCTCAATCCTCAACCCTCAGTCCTCATTCTCGATTCTCAATTCTCAATTCTCAATCCTCAATCCTTAATCCTCAATCTTTAGCCCTCAGTCCTCAACAATCAGTTGTCATTCCTCAATCCTCAATAGAATATCCTCAATTCACAGCTTTCAATACTCAATACTCAATCTGCAATCTTCCAACCTGTATCCACAAACATCAATTTTCATCACTCAACCCTCAGCACTCAGTCCTCGATGTTCAATCCTCAATCCTCAATTCTCAATCTTCGATCCTCAATACTGAATCTCCAATCCTCAATCCTCAATCCTCAATCCTCATTATTCAATCCTCAATACCCAATCCTCAATCTTCAACCCACAATCCTCAGTCCTCAATTCTCAATCCTCAATCCTCTACCCTCAATCCTCATTCGTCAAACCTCAATCCTCAGCCCTCATCCTCAATCCTCAATCCTCAATCCTCAATCCCCAATTCTCAATCTTCAATCCTCAATACTCAATCTTCAATCCTCAATCCTCTGTCCTCAAACCTCAATCCTGAATCCTCAATCCTGAATCCTCAAGCTTCAGCCCTCAGTCCTCAACAATCATTTGTCAATCCTCAATCCTCAATAGAATATCACCAATTCACAGTTTTCAATACTCAATACTCAATCTGCAATCCTCAAATGTCTATCCACAAACATCGATTCTCATCACTCAACCCTCAACACTCAGTCCCCAAACCTCAATATTCAATCCTCAATCCTCCATCCTCAATCCACAATCCTCAACCTTCAATCCTCAATACTCAATCTTCAATCCTCAATCCTCAATGCCCAATTGTCAATTCTCAATCCTCGATCGACAATCTTCAATCCTCAATACTCAATCTTCAATCCTCAATCCTCAATCCTCAATCCTCAATCCTCAATCCTCATTCTTCAATCCTCAATACCCAATCCTCAACCTTCAACCCTCAATCCTCAATCCTCAATTCTCAATCCTCAATCCTGTACCCTCAATCTTCATTCCACAAACCTCAATCCTCAGCCCTGAGTCCTCATCCTCAATTCTCAATTCTCAGTTCTCAATCCTCAATCCTTAATCCTCAATCTTCAATCCTCATTCCCCAGTCCTCAATCTCCAATCCTCAATGCTCAATCCTCAATCCTCAATCCTCAGTCCTCAATCCTCAATCGTCAATCCTACTACCTCAATCCTGAACCGTCAGTCCTCGTCCTCAACACTCAAACCTCAATCCTCAATCCTCAATCTTCAATCATCAATACTCAATCTTCAATTCTCAATCCTCAATCTTCAATCCTCAATCCTCAATCCTCAATCCTCAATCCTCAATCCTCAATATTCAACACACAACCCTCAACCACCAATCCTCAATACTCAACCATGAATCCTCAATTCTCAATACTCAATAGAATATCCTGAATTCTCATGATTCAATACTCAATCCTCAATATTCAATAATCAAGCCTCAATCCTCAAACATCAATTCTCAACACTCAATCCTCAGCACTCAGTCCTCATGGTTCAATCCTCCATCCTCAATCCTCAATCCTCAATCCTCAATCCGCAACCCTCAATATACAATCCTCAACACCCAATCCTCAATCTTCAATCCTCAATCCTCAATCCTCAATCCTCAATCCTCGATCCTCAATAGAACATCATCAATTCACAGTTTTCAATACACAATACTCAATCTGCAATCCTCAAATCTCTATCCACAAACATCAATTCTCATCACTCAACACTCAACACTCAGTCCCCAATCCTCAATATTCAATCCTCAATCCTCAATCCTCAATCCACAATCCCCAACCTTCAATCCTCAATTCTCAATCTTCAATCCTCAATCCTCAATCCTCAATCCTCAATTCTCAATCCTCGATCAACAATCTTCAATCCTCAATACTCAATCTTCAACCCTCAATCCTCAATCCTCAATACTCAATCCTCATTCTTCAATCCTCAATACCCAATCCTCAATCTTCAACCCAAAATCCTCAATCCTCAATTCTCAATCCTCAATCCTCAACCCTCAATCCTCATTCGTCAAACCTCAATCCTCAACCCTCAGTCCTCATCCTCGATTCTCAATTCTCAATTCTCAACCCTCAATCCTTAATCCTCAATCTTCAGCCCTCAGTCCTCAACAATCAGTTGTCATTCCTCAATCCTCAATAGAATATCCTCAATTCACTGCTTTCAATACTCAATACTCAATCTGCAATCTTCCAACCTGTATCCACAAACATCAATTTTCATCACTCAACCCTCAGCACTCAGTCCTCGATGTTCAATCCTCAATCCTCAATTCTCAATCTTCGATCCTCAATACTGAATCTCCAATCCTCAATCCTCAATCCTCAATCCTCATTATTCAATCCTCAATACCCAATCCTCAATCTTCAATCCTCAATCCTCAATCCTCAATTCTCAATCCTCAATCATCAATACTCAATCCTCAATCCTCAATCTTCAATCCTCAGTCCTCAATACTCAACCATCAATCCTCAATTCTCAATCTTCAATACTCAATCCTCAATCCTCAATCCTCAATGGTCAATCCTCAATCCTCAATCCTCAACCTTCAACCTTCAATCCTCAATACTCAATCTGTTATCCTCAATCCTCAATCCTCAATCCTCAATCCTCATTCTTCAATCCTCACTACCCAATCATCAATCTTCAATCCTCAATCCTCAATACTCAATCTTCAATCCTCAATCCTCAATCCTCAACCCTCAATCCTCAATCCTCAATCCTGAATCCTCAATTCTCAATATTCAACACACTACCGTCAACCATCAATCCTCAATACTCAACCATCAATCTTCAATTCTCAATACTCAATAGAATATCCTGAATTCTCATGGTTCAATACGCAATCCACAAAATTCAATAATCAAATCTCAATCCTCAAACATCAATTCTCAACACTCAAACCTCAATACTCAGTCCTCTCTCTTCAATCCTCCATCCTCAATCCTCAATCCTCAAGCGTCAATCCTCAATCCTCAATCCTCAACCCTCAATCCTCAGTCCTCAAACCTCAATCCGGAATCCTCAATCCTGAATCCTCAATTTTCAGCCGCCAGTCCTCAACAATCAATTGTCAATCATCATTCCTCAATAGAATATCCTCAATTCACAGCTTTCAATACTCAATCCCCATTCTTCAATCTTCAAATCTCAATCCACAAACATCAATTCTCACCACTCAACCCTCAACACTCAGTCCTCAATCTTCAATCCACAATCCTCAATCCTCAATCTTCAATCATCAATACTCAATCATCAATCCTCAATCCTCAATCCTCAATCCTCAATACTCAATTCTCAATCCTCGATCGACAATCTTCAATCCTCAATACTCAATCTTCAATCCTCAATCCTCAATCCTCAATCCCCAATCCTCATTCTTCAATCCTCAATACCCAATCCTCAATCTTCAACCCTCAATCCTCAATCCTCAATTCTCAATCCTCAATCCTCTACCCTCAATCCTCATTCGTCAAACCTCAATCCTCAACCCTCAGTCCTCATCCTCAATTCTCAACTCTCAATTCTCAATCCTCAAACCTTAATCCTCAATCTTCAATCCTCATTCCCCAGTCCTCAATCTCCAATCCTCAATGCTCAGTCCTCAATCCTCAATCTTCAATCATCAATACTCAATCTTCAATTGTCAATCCTCAATCCTCAATCCTCAATACTCAATGCTCAATATTCAGCACACAACCGTCAACCATCAATCCTGAATACTCAACCATCAATCCTCAATTCTCAATACTCAATAGTATACCCTGAATTCTCATGATTCAATACTCAATCCACAAAATTCTATAATCAAATCTCAATCCTCAAACATCAATTCTCAAAACTCAATCCTCAATACTCAGTCCTCTCTCTTCAATCCTCCATCCTCAATCCTCAATCCTCAATCCTCAACACTCAATCCTCAGTCCTCAAACCTCAATCCGGAATCCTCAATCCTGAATCCTCAATTTTGAGCCGTCAGTCCTCAACAATCAATAGTCAATCATCAATCCTCAATAGAATATCCTCAATTCACAGCTTTCAATACTCAATCCCAATTCTTCAATCTTCAAATCTCAATCCACAAACTTCAATTCTCATCACTCAACCCTGAACACTCAGTCCTCAATCTTCAATCCTCAATCGTCAATCCTCAATCTTCAATCCTCAATACTCAATCTTCAATCCTCAATCCTCAACTCTCAATCCTCAATACTCAATCCTCAATCCTCAATCCTCAATCCTCAATCCTCAATCCTCAATCTTCAATCTTCAATCATCAATACTCAATCTTCAATTCTCAATCCTCAATCCTTAATCCTCAATCCTCAATCCTCAATATTCAACACACAACCGTCAACCATCAATCCTCAATACTCAACCATCAATCCTCAATTCTCAATACTCAATAGAATATCCTGAATTCTCATAGTTCAATACTCAATCCACAAAATTCAATAATCAAACCTCAATCCTCAAACATCAATTCTAAACACTCAATCCTCAATACTCAGTCTTCTCTCTTCAATCCTCCATCTTCAATCCTCAATCCTCAAGCGTCAATCCTCAATCCTCAATCCTCAATCCTCAATCCTCGTTCTTCAAACCTCAATACCCAATCCTCAATCTTCAATCCTCAAACCTCAATCCTCAATTCTCAATCCTCAATCCTCAATCCTCAATCCTCAGACCACAAACATCAATATTCAACCCCAAGTCCTCGTCCACAATCCACAAACCTCAATCCTCAATCCTCAATGTTCAATCATCAATATTCAATCGTCAATCCTCAATCTTCAATCCTCAATCTTCAATCCTCAATCCTCAATCCTCAATCCTCAATCCTCAATCTTCAATCCGCAATACTCAATATTCAATCCTCAATCCTCAATCCTCAATCCTCAATCCTCAATACTAAGTCTTCAATCCTCAATCATCAATACTCAATCCTCAATCCACACTCTTCAATCCTCATTCTTCAATCCTCAATACCCAATCCTCAATGTTCAATCCTCAATCCTCAATCCTCAGTTCGCAATCCCCAATCCTCAATCCTCAGACCTCAGGCATCAATACTCAACCCTCAGTCCTCGTCCTCAATACACTAGCCTCAATCCTCAATCCTCAATCTTCAATCCTCAATCCTCAATCCTCAATCTTCAATCCTCAATACTCAATCTTCAATCCTCAATCCTCAATACTCAATCCTCAATCCACATTCTTCAATCCTCATGCTTCAATCCTCAATACCCAATCCTCAATCTTCAATCCTCAATCTTCAATCCTCAGTTCGCAATCCTCAATCCTCAATCCTCAGACCTCAGGCATCAATACTCAACCCTCAGTCCTCGTCCTCAATCCACAACCCCCAATCCTCAATCCTCAATCTTCATTAATCAATATTCAACATTCAATACTCAATCCTCAATCCTCAAACATCAATCCTCAATCCTCAATGTTCAATCCTCAATCCTCAATTCTCAATCTTCGATCCTCAATACTGAACCTTCAATCCTCAATCCTCAATCCTCAATCCTCAATCCTTAATCCTCATTCTTCAAACCTCAATACCCAATCCTCAATCTTCAATCCTCAATCCTCAATCCTCAATTCTCAATCCTCAATCCTCAATCTTCAATCCTCAATCCTCAATCCTCAATCCTCAATCCTCAATCCTAAATCCTCAATCCTCAATCCTCAATCCTCAATCCCCAATCCTCAATCCTCAATGTTCACTACTCAACACCCAATACTCAATCTTCAATCCTCAATACGCAATCTTCAATCCTCAATGCTCAATCCTTAATCCTCAATCCTCAGTCCTCAATCCACAATCCTCAATCCTCAAACCTCAATCCTCAATCGTCAGTCCTCGTCCTCAATCCTCAACACTCAATCCTCAATCCTCAGCCTTCAATCATCAATACTCAATCTTCAATCCTCAATCCTCAATCTTCAATCCTCAATCCTCAATCTTCAATCCTCAATCCTCAATTCTCACTCCACAATACTCAATCCTCAATCCTCAATCCTCAATCCTCAATCCTCAATCTTCGATCCTCAATACTGAATATTCAGTCCTCAATCCTCAATCCTCAATCCTCAATCCTCATTCTTCAATCCTCAATACCCAATCCTCAATCTGCAATCCTCAATCCTCAATCCTCAATTCTCAATTCTCAATCCTCAATCCTCAATCCTCAATCCTCAATCTTCAATCCTCAATCCTCAATCCTCAATCCTCAATCTTCAATCCTCAATCCTCAATCCTCAATCCTCAATCCTCAATCTTCAATCCGCAATACTCAGTATTCAATCCTCAATCCTCAATCCTCAATCCTCTATCCTCAATCCTCAATCCTCAATCCTCTGTCCTCAAACCTCAATCCTGAATCCTCAATCCTGAATCCTCAAGCTTCAGCACTCAGTCCTCACCAATCAGTTGTCAATCCTCAATCCTCAATAGAATATCATCAATTCACAGTTTTCAATACTCAATACTCCATCTGCAATCTTCAAATCTCTATCCACAAGCATTAATTCTCATCACTCAATCCTCAACACTCAGTCCCCAATCCTCAATATTCAATCCTCAATCCTCAATCCTCGATCCACAATCCTCAACCTTCAATCGTCAATACTCAATCTTCAATCCTCAATCCTCAATCCTCAATCCTCAATTCTCAATTCTCGATCGTCAATCATGAATCCTCAATACTCAATCTTCAATCCTCAATCCTCAATCCTAAATCCTCAATCCTCATTCTTCAATCCTCAGTACCCAATCCTCAATCTTCAACACTCAATCCTCAATCCTCAATCCTCAGTCCTCAATCCACAATCCTCAATCCTCAAACCTCAATCCTCAATCCTCAATCCTCAGACCTCAAACATCAATATTCAACCCTCAGCCCTCGACCTCAATCCACAACACTCAATCCTCAATCCTCAAACTTCAATCCTCGATACTCAATCTTCAATCCTCAATCCTCAATGCTCAATCCTTAATCCTCAATCTTCAATCATCAATACTCAATCCTCAATCCTCAATGCTCAATCCTTAATCCTCAATCTTCAATCATCAATACTCAACCTTCAATCCTCAATCCTCAATCCTCAAACCTCAGACCTCATCGTCAGTCCTCAGATCTCAATCCTCAATCCTCAATCTTCAATCCTCAATACTCAATCTTCAATCCTCAATCCTCAATACTCAATCCTCAATCCACATTCTTCAATCCTCATTCTTCAATCCTCAATACCCAATCCTCAATCTTCAATCCTCAATCCTCAATCCCCAGTTCGCAATCCCCAATCCTCTATCCTCAGACCTCAGGCGTCAATACTCAACCCTCAGTCCTCGTCCTCAATCCACTAGCCTCAATCCTCAATCCTCAATCTTCATTCATCAATATTCAACCTTCAATCCTCAATCCTCAATCCTCAATCCTCAATCCTCAATCCTCAATATTCAATCCACAACACCCAATCCTCAATCTTCAATCCTCAATCCTCAATCCTCAGTCCTCAATCCGCAATCCTCAATCCTCTGTCCTCAAACATAAATCCTGAATCATCAGTCCTGAATCCTCAAGCTTCAGCCCTCAGTCCTCAACAATCAGTAGTCAATCCTCAATCCTCAGTAGAATATCATGAATTCACAGTTTTCAATACTCAATGCTCAACCTGCAATCTTCAAATCTCTATCCACAAACATCAATTCTCATCACTCAACCCTCAACGCTCCGTCCCCAATCCTCAATCTTCAATCCTCAATCCTCAATCCTCAATTCTCAATCCTCAATTTTCAGTCCTCAATACGTAATCTTCAATCCTCAATGCTAAATCCTCAATCCTCAATTCTCAGTCCTCAATCCACAATCCTCAATCCTCAATCCTCAAACCTCAATCCTCAATCGTCAGTCCTCGTCCTCAATCCTCAACACTCAATCCTCAATCCTCAATCTTCAATCATCAATACTCAATCTTCAATCCTCAATCCTCAATCTTCAATCCTCAATCCTCAATTCTCACTCCTCAATACTCATTCCTCAATCGTCAATCCTCAATCCCTAATCCTCAATCTTCAATCCTCAATTCTCAATCCTCAATCCCCAATCCTCAATATTCAATCCTCAATCATCAATCCTCAATCCACAATCCTCAACCTTCAATCCTCAATACTCAATCTTCAATCCGCAATCCTCAATCCTCAATCCTCAATCCTCAATCCTCTGTCCTCAAACCTCAATCCTGAATCCTCAATCCTGAATCCTCAAGCTTCAGCACTCAGTCCTCAACAATCAGTTGTCAATCCTCAATCCTCAGTAGAATATCATCATTTCACAGTTTTCAATACTCAATACTCCATCTGCAATCTTCAAATCTCTATCCACAAGCATCAATTCTCATCACTCAATCCTCAACACTCAGTCCCCAATCCTCAATATTCAATCCTCAATCCTCAATCCTCGATCCACAATCCTCAACCTTCAATCGTCAATACACAATCTTCAATCCTCAATCCTCAACCCTCAATCCTCAATTCTCAATTCTCGATAGTCAATCATGAATCCTCAATACTCAATCTACAATCCTCAATCCTCAATCCTCAATCCTCAATCCTCATTCTTCAATCCTCAATACCCAATCCTCAATCTTCAACCCTCAATCCTCAATCCTCAATCCTCAGTCCTCAATCCACAATCCTCAATCCTCAAACCTCAATCCTCAAACGTCAGTCCTCGTCCTCAATCCTCAACACTCAATCCTCAATCCTCAATCTTCAATCATCAATACTCAATATTCAATCCTCAATCCTCAATCTTCAATCTTCAATCCTCAATTCTCAATCCTCAATACTCAATCCTCAATCGTCAATCCTCAATCCCCAATCCTCAATCTTCAATCCTCAATCCTCAATCCTCAGTCCTCAATCCTCAATCTTCAATCCTCAATACTCAATCTTCAATCCACAATCCTCAATCCTCAGTCCCCAATTCTCAATCCTCAATCCTCAATCCTCAACCCTCAGTCTTCAATCCTCAATACTCAATCTCCAATGCCCAATCCTCTATCCTCAATCCTCATTCTTCAATCCTCAATACCCAAACCTCAATCTTCAGTCCTCAATCCTCAATCCTCAATCCTTAATTCTCAATCCTCAATCCTCAATCCTCAGACCTCAAACATCAATATTCAACCCTCAGCCCTCGACCTCAGTCCACATCACTCAATCCTCAATCCTCAAACTTCAATCATCAATATTCAATCTTCAATCCTCAATCCTCAATCCTAAATCCTCAATCTTCAATCCTCAATACTCAGTCTTCAATCCTCAATCATCAATACTCAATCCTCAATCCACACTCTTCAATCCTCATTCTTCAATCCTCAATACCCAATCCTCAATGTTCAATCCTCAATCGTCAATCCTCAGTTCGCAATCCCCAATCCTCAATCCTCAGACCTCAGGCATCAATACTCAACCCTCAGTCCTCGTCCTCAATCCACTAGCCTCAATCCTCAATCCTCAATCTTCATTCATTAATATTCAACCTTCAATCCTCAATCCTCAATCCTCAATCCTCAATGTTCAATCCTCAACACCCAATCCTCAATCCTCAATCCTCAATCCTCAATCCTCAGTCCTCAATCCTCAATCCTCAATCCTCTGTCCTCAAACATAAATCCTGAATCCTCAATCCTGAATCCTCAAGCTTCAGCGCTCAGTCCTCAACAATCAGTAGTCAATCCTCAATCCTGAGTAGAATATCATCAATTCACAGTTTTCAATACCCAATACTCAACCTGCAATCTTCAAATCTCTATCCGCAAACATCAATACTCATCACTCAACCCTCAACGCTCCGTCCCCAATCCTCAATCTTCAATCCTCAATCCTCAATCCTCAATTCTCAATCCTCAATTTTCAGTCCTCAATACGTAACCTTCAATCCTCAATGCTCAATCCTCAATCCTCAATCCTCAGTCCTCAATCCACAATCCTCAATCCTCAATCCTCAAACCTCAATCCTCAATCGTCAGTCCTCGTCCTCAATCCTCAACACTCAATCCTCAATCCTCAATCTTCAATCATCAATACTCAATCTTCAATCCTCAATCCTCAATCTTCAATCCTCAATCCTCAATTCTCACTCCTCAATACTCATTCCTCAATCGTCAATCCTCAATCCCTAATCCTCAATCTTCAATCCTCAATTCTCAATCCTCAATCCCCAATCCTCAATATTCAATCCTCAATCATCAATCCTCAATCCACAATCCTCAACCTTTAATCCTCAATACTCAATCTTCAATCCGCAATCCTCAATCCTCAATCCTCAATCCTCAATGCTCTGTCCTCAAACCTCAATCCTGAATCCTCAATCCTGAATCCTCAAGCTTCAGCACTCAGTCCTCAACAATCAGTTGTCAATCCCCAATCCTCAATAGAATATCATCAATTCACAGTTTTCAATACTCAATACTCCATCTGCAATCTTCAAATCTCTGTCCACAAGCATCAATTCGCATCACTCAATCCTCAACACTCAGTCCCCAATCCTCAATATTCAATCCTCAATCCTCAATCCTCGATCCACAATCCTCAACCTTCAATCATCAATACACAACCTTCAATCCTCAATCCTCAATCCTCAATCCTCAATTCTCAATTCTCGATCGTCAATCATGAATCCTCAATACTCAACCTTCAATCCTCAATCCTCAATCCTCAATCCTCAATACTCATTCTTCAATCCTCAATACCCAATCCTCAATCCTCAACCCTCAATCCTCAATCCTCAATCCTCAGTCCTCAATCCACAATCCTCAATCCTCAAACCTGAATCCTCAATCGTCAGTCCTCGTCCTCAATCCTCAACACTCAATCCTCAATCCTCAATCTTCAATCATCAATACTCAATATTCAATCCTCAATCCTCAATCTTCAATCTTCAATCCTCAATTCTCAATCCTCAATAGTCAATCCTCAATCGTCAATCCTCAATCCCCAATCCTCAATCTTCAATCCTCAATCCTCAATCCTCAGTCCTCAATCCTCAATCTTCAATCCTCAATACACAATCTTCAATCCACAATCCTCAGTCCTCAGTCCCCAATTCTCAATCCTCAATCCTCAATCCTCAACCCTCAGTCATCAATCCTTAATACTCAATCTGCAATCCCCAATCCTCTATCCTCAATCCTCATTCTTCAATCCTCAATACCCAAACCTCAATCTTCAATCCTCAACCCTCAATCCTTAATTCTCAATCCTGAATCCTCAATCCTCAGACCTCAAACATCAATATTCAACCCTCAGCCCTCGACCTCAATCCACAACCCTCAATCCTCAATACTCAATCCTCAACCCTCAATCCTCAATTCTCAATCTTCAATCCTCAATCCTCAATCCTCAATCCTCAATCCTCAATCTTCAACCCTCAATACTCAATATTCAATCCTCAATCCTCAATCCTCAATCCTCAATCCTCAATCTTCAATCCTCATTACTCAATCTTCAATCCTCAATCCTCTATACTCAATCCACAATCCACATTCTTCAATCCTCATTCTTCAATCCTCAATACCGAATCCTCAATCTTCAATCCTCAATCCTCAATCCTCAGTTCGCAATCCTCTGTCCTCAAACCTCAATCCTGAATCCTCAATCCTGAATCCTCAAGCTTCAGCACTCAGTCCTCAACAATCAGTTGTCAATCCTCAATCCTCAATAGAATATCATCATTTCACAGTTTTCAATACTCAATACTCCATCTGCAATCTTCAAATCTCTATCCACAAGCATCAATTCTCATCACTCAATCCTCAACACTCAGTCCCCAATCCTCAATATTCAATCCTCAATCCTCAATCCTCGATCCACAATCCTCAACCTTCAATCGTCAATACACAATCTTCAATCCTCAATACTCAATCCTCAATCCTCAATTCTCAATTCTCGATAGTCAATCATGAATCCTCAATACTCAATCTACAATCCTCAATCCTCAATCCTCAATCCTCAATCCTCATTCTTCAATCCTCAATACCCAATCCTCAATCTTCAACCCTGAATCCTCAATCCTCAATCCTCAGTCCTCAATCCACAATCATCAATCCTCAAACCTGAATCCTCAATCGTCAGTCCTCGTCCTCAATCCTCAACACTCAATCCTCAATCCTCAATCTTCAATCATCAATACTCAATATTCAATCCTCAATCCTCAATCTTCAATCTTCAATCCTCAATTCTCAATCCTCAATAGTCAATCCTCAATCGTCAATCCTCAATCCCCAATCCTCAATCTTCAATCCTCAATCCTCAATCCTCAGTCCTCAATCCTCAATCTTCAATCCTCAATACACAATCTTCAATCCACAATCCTCAGTCCTCAGTCCCCAATTCTCAATCCTCAATCCTCAATCCTCAACCCTCAGTCATCAATCCTTAATACTCAATCTGCAATCCCCAATCCTCTATCCTCAATCCTCATTCTTCAATCCTCAATACCCAAACCTCAATCTTCAATCCTCAACCCTCAATCCTTAATTCTCAATCCTGAATCCTCAATCCTCAGACCTCAAACATCAATATTCAACCCTCAGCCCTCGACCTCAATCCACAACCCTCAATACTCAATACTCAATCCTCAACCCTCAATCCTCAATTCTCAATCTTCAATCCTCAATCCTCAATCCTCAATCCTCAATCCTCAATCTTCAACCCTCAATACTCAATATTCAATCCTCAATCCTCAATCCTGAATCCTCAATCCTCAATCTTCAATCCTCATTACTCAATCTTCAATCCTCAATCCTCTATACTCAATCCACAATCCACATTCTTCAATCCTCATTCTTCAATCCTCAATACCGAATCCTCAATCTTCAATCCTCAATCCTCAATCCTCAGTTCGCAATCCTCTGTCCTCAAACCTCAACCCTGAATCCTCAATCCTGAATCCTCAAGCTTCAGCACTCAGTCCTCAACAATCAGTTGTCAATCCAACATCCTCAATAGAATATCATCATTTCACAGTTTTCAATACTCAATACTCCATCTGCAATCTTCAAATCTCTATCCACAAGCATCAATTCTCATCACTCAATCCTCAACACTCAGTCCCCAATCCTCAATATTCAATCCTCAATCCTCAATCCTCGATCCACAATCCTCAACCTTCAATCGTCAATACACAATCTTCAATCCTCAATCCTCAATCCTCAATCCTCAATTCTCAATTCTCGATAGTCAATCATGAATCCTCAATACTCAATCTACAATCCTCAATCCTCAATCCTCAATCCTCAATCCTCATTCTTCAATCCTCAATACCCAATCCTCAATCTTCAACCCTGAATCCTCAATCCTCAATCCTCAGTCCTCAATCCACAATCCTCAATCCTCAAACCTCAATCCTCAAACGTCAGTCCTCGTCCTCAGTCCTCAACACTCAATCCTCAATCGTCAATCTTCAATCATCAATACTCAATATTCAATCCTCAATCCTCAATCTTCAATCTTCAATCCTCAATTCTCAATCCTCAATACTCAATCCTCAATCGTCAATCCTCAATCCCCAATCCTCAATCTTCAATCCTCAATCCTCAATCCTCAGTCCTCAATCCTCAATCTTCAATCCTCAATACTCAATCTTCAATCCACAATCCTCAATCCTCAGTCCCCAATTCTCAATCCTCAATCCTCAATCCTCAACCCTCAGTCATCAATCCTCAATACTCAATCTGCAATGCCCAATCCTCTATCCTCAATCCTCATTCTTCTATCCTCAATACCCAAACCTCAATCTTCAATCCTCAATCCTCAATCCTTAATTCTCAATCCTCAATCCTCAATCCTCAGACCTCAAACATCAATTTTCAACCCTCAGCCCTCGACCTCAATCCACAACCCTCAATCCTCAATCCTCAGTCCTCAATCCTCAATCCTCAATCCTCTGTCCTCAAACATAAATCCTGAATCCTCATGCTTCAGCACTCAGTCCTCAACAATCAGTAGTCAATCCTCAATCCTGAGTAGAATATCATCAATTCACAGTTTTCAATACCCAATACTCAACCTGCAATCTTCAAATCTCTATCCGCAAACATCAATACTCATCACTCAACCCTCAACGCTCCGTCCCCAATCCTCAATCTTCAATCCTCAATCCTCAATCCTCAATTCTCAATCCTCAATTTTCAGTCCTCAATACGTAACCTTCAATCCTCAATGCTCAATCCTCAATCCTCAATCCTCAGTCCTCAATCCACAATCCTCAATCCTCAATCCTCAAACCTCAATCCTCAATCGTCAGTCCTCGTCCTCAATCCTCAACACTCAATCCTCAATCCTCAATCTTCAATCATCAATACTCAATCTTCAATCCTCAATCCTCAATCCTCAATCTTCAATCCTCAATTCTCAATCCTCAATCCCCAATCCTCAATATTCAATCCTCAATCATCAATCCTCAATCCACAATCCTCAACCTTTAATCCTCATTACACAATCTTCAATCCGCAATCCTCAATCCTCAATCCTCAATCCTCAATGCTCTGTCCTCAAACCTCAATCCTGAATCCTCAATCCTGAATCCTCAAGCTTCAGCACTCAGTCCTCAACAATCAGTTGTCAATCCCCAATCCTCAATAGAATATCATCAATTCACAGTTTTCAATACTCAATACTCCATCTGCATTCTTCAAATCTCTGTCCACAAGCATCAATTCGCATCACTCAATCCTCAACACTCAGTCCCCAATCCTCAATATTCAATCCTCAATCCTCAATCCTCGATCCACAATCCTCAACCTTCAATCATCAATACACAACCTTCAATCCTCAATCCTCAATCCTCAATCCTCAATTCTCAATTCTCGATCGTCAATCATGAATCCTCAATACTCAACCTTCAATCCTCAATCCTCAATCCTCAATCCTCAATACTCATTCTTCAATCCTCAATACCCAATCCTCAGTCCTCAACCCTCAATCCTCAATCCTCAATCCTCAGTCCTCAATCCACAATCCTCAATCCTCAAACCTGAATCCTCAATCGTCAGTCCTCGTCCTCAATCCTCAACACTCAATCCTCAATCCTCAATCTTCAATCATCAATACTCAATATTCAATCCTCAATCCTCAATCTTCAATCTTCAATCCTCAATTCTCAATCCTCAATAGTCAATCCTCAATCGTCAACCCTCAATCCCCAATCCTCAATCTTCAATCCTCAATCCTCAATCCTCAGTCCTCAATCCTCAATCTTCAATCCTCAATACACAATCTTCAATCCACAATCCTCAGTCCTCAGTCCCCAATTCTCAATCCTCAATCCTCAATCCTCAACCCTCAGTCATCAATCCTTAATACTCAATCTGCAATCCCCAATCCTCTATCCTCAATCCTCATTCTTCAATCCTCAATACCCAAACCTCAATCTTCAATCCTCAACCCTCAATCCTTAATTCTCAATCCTGAATCCTCAATCCTCAGACCTCAAACATCAATATTCAACCCTCAGCCCTCGACCTCAATCCACAACCCTCAATCCTCAATACTCAATCCTCAACCCTCAATCCTCAATTCTCAATCTTCAATCCTCAATCCTCAATCCTCAATCCTCAATCCTCAATCTTCAACCCTCAATACTCAATATTCAATCCTCAATCCTCAATCCTCAATCCTCAATCCTCAATCTTCAATCCTCATTACTCAATCTTCAATCCTCAATCCTCTATACTCAATCCACAATCCACATTCTTCAATCCTCATTCTTCAATCCTCAATACCGAATCCTCAATCTTCAATCCTCAATCCTCAATCCTCAGTTCGCAATCCTCTGTCCTCAAACCTCAATCCTGAATCCTCAATCCTGAATCCTCAAGCTTCAGCACTCAGTCCTCAACAATCAGTTGTCAATCCTCAATCCTCAATAGAATATCATCATTTCACAGTTTTCAATACTCAATACTCCATCTGCAATCTTCAAATCTCTATCCACAAGCATCAATTCTCATCACTCAATCCTCAACACTCAGTCCCCAATCCTCAATATTCAATCCTCAATCCTCAATCCTCGATCCACAATCCTCAACCTTCAATCGTCAATACACAATCTTCAATCCTCAATCCTCAATCCTCAATCCTCAATTCTCAATTCTCGATAGTCAATCATGAATCCTCAATACTCAATCTACAATCTTCAACCCTGAATCCTCAATCCTCAATCCTCAGTCCTCAATCCACAATCCTCAATCCTCAAACCTCAATCCTCAAACGTCAGTCCTCGTCCTCAGTCCTCAACACTCAATCCTCAATCGTCAATCTTCAATCATCAATACTCAATATTCAATCCTCAATCCTCAATCTTCAATCTTCAATCCTCAATTCTCAATCCTCAATACTCAATCCTCAATCGTCAATCCTCTATCCCCAATCCTCAATCTTCTATCCTCAATCCTCAATCCTCAGTCCTCAATCCTCAATCTTCAATCCTCAATACTCAATCTTCAATCCACAATCCTCAATCCTCAGTCCCCAATTCTCAATCCTCAATCCTCAATCCTCAACCCTCAGTCATCAATCCTCAATACTCAATCTGCAATGCCCAATCCTCTATCCTCAATCCTCATTCTTCTATCCTCAATACCCAAACCTCAATCTTCAATCCTCAATCCTCAATCCTTAATTCTCAATCCTCAATCCTCAATCCTCAGACCTCAAACATCAATTTTCAACCCTCAGCCCTCGACCTCAATCCACAACCCTCAATCCTCAATCCTCAGTCCTCAATCCTCAATCCTCAATCCTCTGTCCTCAAACATAAATCCTGAATCCTCAATCCTGAATCCTCATGCTTCAGCACTCAGTCCTCAACAATCAGTAGTCAATCCTCAATCCTGAGTAGAATATCATCAATTCACAGTTTTCAATACCCAATACTCAACCTGCAATCTTCAAATCTCTATCCGCAAACATCAATACTCATCACTCAACCCTCAACGCTCCGTCCCCAATCCTCAATCTTCAATCCTCAATCCTCAATCCTCAATTCTCAATCCTCAATTTTCAGTCCTCAATACGTAACCTTCAATCCTCAATGCTCAATCCTCAATCCTCAATCCTCAGTCCTCAATCCACAATCCTCAATCCTCAATCCTCAAACCTCAATCCTCAATCGTCAGTCCTCGTCCTCAATCCTCAACACTCAATCCTCAATCCTCAATCTTCAATCATCAATACTCAATCTTCAATCCTCAATCCTCAATCTTCAATCCTCAATCCTCAATTCTCACTCCTCAATACTCATTCCTCAATCGTCAATCCTCAATCCCTAATCCTCAATCTTCAATCCTCAATTCTCAATCCTCAATCCCCAATCCTCAATATTCAATCCTCAATCATCAATCCTCAATCCACAATCCTCAACCTTTAATCCTCAATACTCAATCTTCAATCCGCAATCCTCAATCCTCAATCCTCAATCCTCAATGCTCTGTCCTCAAACCTCAATCCTGAATCCTCAATCCTGAATCTTCAAGCTTCAGCACTCAGTCCTCAACAATCAGTTGTCAATCCTCAATCCTCAATAGAATATCATCAATTCACAGTTTTCAATACTCAATACTCCATCTGCAATCTTCAAATCTCTATCCACAAGCATCAATTCGCATCACTCAATCCTCAACACTCAGTCCCCAATCCTCAATATTCAATCCTCAATCCTCAATCCTCGATCCACAATCCTCAACCTTCAATCATCAATACACAACCTTCAATCCGCAATCCTCAATCCTCAATCCTCAATTCTCAATACTCGATCGTCAATCATGACTCCTCAATACTCAATCTTCAATCCTCAATCGTCAATCCTCAATCCCCAATCCTCAATCTTCAATCCTCAATCCTCAATCCTCAGTCCTCAATTATCAATCTTCAATCCTCAATACACAATCTTCAATCCACAATCCTCAATCCTCAGTCCCCAATTCTCAATCCTCAATCCTCAATCCTCAACCCTCAGTCATCAATCCTTAATACTCAATCTGCAATCCCCAATCCTCTATCCTCAATCCTCATTCTTCAATCCTCAATACCCAAACCTCAATCTTCAATCCTCAACCCTCAATCCTTAATTCTCAATCCTCAATCCTCAATCCTCAGACCTCAAACAGCAATATTCAACCCTCAGCCCTCGACCTCAATCCACAACCCTCAATCCTCAATACTCAATCCTCAACCCTCAATCCTCAATTCTCAACCTTCAATCCTCAATCCTCAATCCTCAATCCTCAATCCTCAATCTTCAACCCTCAATACTCAATATTCAATCCTCAATCCTCAATCCTCAATCCTCAATCCTCAATCTTCAATCCTCATTACTCAATCTTCAATCCTCAATCCTCTATACTCAATCCACAATCCACATTCTTCAATCCTCATTCTTCAATCCTCAATACCGAATCCTCAATCTTCAATCCTCAATCCTCAATCCTCAGTTCGCAATCCTCTGTCCTCAAACCTCAATCCTGAATCCTCAATCCTGAATCCTCAAGCTTCAGCACTCAGTCCTCAACAATCAGTTGTCAATCCTCAATCCTCAATAGAATATCATCATTTCACAGTTTTCAATACTCAATACTCCATCTGCAATCTTCAAATCTCTATCCACAAGCATCAATTCTCATCACTCAATCCTCAACACTCAGTCCCCAATCCTCAATATTCAATCCTCAATCCTCAATCCTCGATCCACAATCCTCAACATTCAATCGTCAATACACAATCTTCAATCCTCAATCCTCAATCCTCAATCCTCAATTCTCAATTCTCGATAGTCAATCATGAATCCTCAATACTCAATCTACAATCCTCAATCCTCAATCCTCAATCCTCAATCCTCATTCTTCAATCCTCAATACCCAATCCTCAATCTTCAACCCTCAATCCTCAATCCTCAATCCTCAGTCCTCAATCCACAATCCTCAATCCTCAAACCTCAATCCTCAAACGTCAGTCCTCGTCCTCAGTCCTCAACACTCAATCCTCAATCCTCAATCTTCAATCATCAATACTCAATATTCAATCCTCAATCCTCAATCTTCAATCTTCAATCCTCAATTCTCAATCCTCAATACTCAATCCTCAATCGTCAATCCTCAATCCCCAATCCTCAATCTTCAATCCTCAATCCTCAATCCTCAGTCCTCAATCCTCAATCTTCAATCCTCAATACTCAATCTTCAATCCACAATCCTCAATCCTCAGTCCCCAATTCTCAATCCTCAATCCTCAATCCTCAACCCTCAGTCATCAATCCTCAATACTCAATCTGCAATGCCCAATCCTCTATCCTCAATCCTCATTCTTCTATCCTCAATACCCAAACCTCAATCTTCAATCCTCAATCCTCAATCCTTAATTCTCAATCCTCAATCCTCAATCCTCAGACCTCAAACATCAATATTCAACCCTCAGCCCTCGACCTCAATACACAACCCTCAATCCTCAATCCTCAGTCCTCAATCCTCAATCCTCAATCCTCTGTCCTCAAACATAAATCCTGAATCCTCAATCCTGAATCCTCATGCTTCAGCACTCAGTCCTCAACAATCAGTAGTCAATCCTCAATCCTGAGTAGAATATCATCAATTCACAGTTTTCAATACCCAATACTCAACCTGCAATCTTCAAATCTCTATCCGCAAACATCAATACTCATCACTCAACCCTCAACGCTCCGTCCCCAATCCTCAATCTTCAATCCTCAATCCACAATCCTCAATTCTCAATCCTCAATTTTCAGTCCTCAATACGTAACCTTCAATCCTCAATGCTCAATCCTCAATCCTCAATCCTCAGTCCTCAATCCACAATCCTCAATCCTCAATCCTCAAACCTCAATCCTCAATCGTCAGTCCTCGTCCTCAATCCTCAACACTCAATCCTCAATCCTCAATCTTCAATCATCAATACTCAATCTTCAATCCTCAATCCTCAATCTTCAATCCTCAATCCTCAATTCTCACTCCTCAATACTCATTCCTCAATCGTCAATCCTCAATCCCTAATCCTCAATCTTCAATCCTCAATTCTCAATCCTCAATCCCCAATCCTCAATATTCAATCCTCAATCATCAATCCTCAATCCACAATCCTCAACCTTTAATCCTCAATACTCAATCTTCAATCCGCAATCCTCAATCCTCAATCCTCAATCCTCAATGCTCTGTCCTCAAACCTCAATCCTGAATCCTCAATCCTGAATCCTCAAGCTTCAGCACTCAGTCCTCAACAATCAGTTGTCAATCCTCAATCCTCAATAGAATATCATCAATTCACAGTTTTCAATACTCAATACTCCATCTGCAATCTTCAAATCTCTATCCACAAGCATCAATTCGCATCACTCAATCCTCAACACTCAGTCCCCAATCCTCAATATTCAATCCTCAATCCTCAATCCTCAATCCTCAATACTCATTCTTCAATCCTCAATACCCAATCCTCAATCCTCAACCCTCAATCCTCAATCCTCAATCCTCAGTCCTCAATCCACAATCCTCAATCCTCAAACCTGAATCCTCAATCGTCAGTCCTCGTCCTCAATCCTCAACACTCAATCCTCAATCCTCAATCTTCAATCATCAATACTCAATATTCAATCCTCAATCCTCAATCTTCAATCTTCAATCCTCAATTCTCAATCCTCAATAGTCAATACTCAATCGTCAATCCTCAATCCCCAATCCTCAATCTTCAATCCTCAATCCTCAATCCTCAGTCCTCAATCCTCAATCTTCAATCCTCAATACTCAATCTTCAATCCACAATCCTCAATCCTCAGTCCCCAATTCTCAATCCTCAATCCTCAATCCTCAACCCTCAGTCTTCAATCCTCAATACTCAATCTCCAATGCTCAATCCTCTATCCTCAATCCTCATTCTTCAATCCTCAATACCCAAACCTCAATCTTCAGTCCTCAATCCTCAATCCTTAATTCTCAATCCTCATTCCTCAATCCTCAGACCTCCAACATCAATATTCAACCCTCAGCCCTCGACCTCAGTCCACATCACTCAATCCTCAATCCTCAAACTTCAATCATCAATATTCAATCTTCAATCCTCAATACTCAATTCGCAATCCTCAATCCTCTATACTCAATCCACAATCCACATTCATCAGTCCTCATTCTTCAATCCTCAATACCGAATCCTCAATCTTCAATCCTCAATCCTCAATCCTCAGTTCGCAATCCTCTGTCCTCAAACCTCAATCCTGAATCCTCAATCCTGAATCCTCAAGCTTCAGCACTCAGTCCTCAACAATCAGTTGTCAATCCTCAATCCTCAATAGAATATCATCATTTCACAGTTTTCAATACTCAATACTCCATCTGCAATCTTCAAATCTCTATCCACAAGCATCAATTCTCATCACTCAATCCTCAACACTCAGTCCCCAATCCTCAATATTCAATCCTCAATCCTCAATCCTCGATCCACAATCCTCAACCTTCAATCGTCAGTACACAATCTTCAATCCTCAATCCTCAATCCTCAAACCTCAATTCTCAATTCTCGATAGTCAATCATGAATCCTCAATACTCAATCTACAATCCTCAATCCTCAATCCTCAATCCTCAATCCTCAATCCTCAATCCTCAATCCTCATTCTTCAATCCTCAATACCCAATCCTCAATCTTCAATCCTCAATCCTCAATACTCAATCCTCAATCCACATTCTTCAATCCTCATTCTTCAATCCTCAATACCGAATCCTCAATCTTCAATCCTCAATCCTCAATCCTCAATCCTCAATGTTCAATCCTCAACACCCAATCCTCAATCTTCAATCCTCAATACTCAATCCTCAGTCCTCAATCCTCAATCCTCAATCCTCTGTCCTCAAACATAAATCCTGTATCCTCAATCCTGAATCCTCAAGCTTCAGCCCTCAGTCCTCAACAATCAGTAGTCAATCCTCAATCCTCAGTAGAATATCATCAATTCACAGTTTTCAATACTCAATACTCAACCTGCAATCTTCAAATCTCTATCCACAAACATCAATTCTCATCACTCAACCCTCAATATTCCGTCCCCAATCCTCAATCTTCAATCCTCAATCCTCAATCCTCAATTCTCAATCCTCAATTTTCAGTCCTCAATACGTAATCTTCAATCCTCAATCCTCAATCCTCAATTCTCAATCCTCAATTTTCAGTCCTCAATACGTAATCTTCAATCCTCAATGCTCAAACCTCAATCCTCAATCCTCAATCCTCATTCTTCAATCCTCAATACCCAATCCTCAATCTGCAATCCTCAATCCTCAATCCTCAATTCTCAATCCTCAATCCTCAATCCTCAATCTTCAATCCTTAATCTTCAATCCTCAATCCTCAATCCTCAATCCTCAATCCTCAATCTTCGATCCTCAATACTGAATATTCAATCCTCAATCCTCAATCCTCAATCCTCAATCCTCGTTCTTCAATTCTCAATACCCAATCCTCAATCTGCAATCCTCAATCCTCAATCCTCAATTCTCAATCCTCAATCCTCAATCCTCAATCCTCAATCCTCAATCTTCAATCCTCAATCCTCAATCCTCAATCCTCAATCTTCAATCCTCAATCCTCAATCCTCAATCCTCAATCCTCAATCTTCAATCCGCAATACTCAGTATTCAATCCTCAATCCTCAATCCTCAATCCTCTATCCTCAATCCTCAATCCTCAATCCTCTGTCCTCAAACCTCAATCCTGAATCCTCAATCCTGAATCCTCAAGCTTCAGCACTCAGTCCTCACCAATCAGTTGTCAATCCTCAATCCTCAATAGAATATCATCAATTCACAGTTTTCAATACTCAATACTCCATCTGCAATCTTCAAATCTCTATCCACAAGCATTAATTCTCATCACTCAATCCTTAACACTCAGTCCCCAATCCTCAATATTCAATCCTCAATCCTCAATCCTCGATCCACAATCCTCATCCTTCAATCGTCAATACTCAATCTTCAATCCTCAATCCTCAATCCTCAATCCTCAATTCTCAATTCTCGATCGTCAATCATGAATCCTCAATACTCAATCTTCAATCCTCAATCCTCAATCCTAAATTCTCAATCCTCATTCTTCAATCCTCAGTACCCAATCCTCAATCTTCAACACTCAATCCTCAATCCTCAATCCTCAGTCCTCAATCCACAATCCTCAATCCTCAAACCTCAATCATCAATCCTCAATCCTCAGACCTCAAACATCAATATTCAACCCTCAGCCCTCGACCTCAATCCACAACACTCAATCCTCAATCCTCAAACTTCAATCCTCGATACTCAATCTTCAATCCTCAATCCTCAATCCTCAATCCTCAATCCTCAATGCTCAATCCTTAATCCTCAATCTTCAATCATCAATACTCAATCCTCAATCCTCAATGCTCAATCCTTTATCCTCAATCTTCAATCATCAATACTCAACCTTCAATCCTCAATCCTCAATCCTCAAACCTCAGACCTCATCGTCAGTCCTCAGTTCTCAATCCTCAATCCTCAATCTTCAATCCTCAATACTCAATCTTCAATCCTCAATCCTCAATACTCAATCCTCAATCCACATTCTTCAATCCTCATTCTTCAATCCTCAATACCCAATCCTCAATCTTCAATCCTCAATCCTCAATCCTCAGTTCGCAATCCCCAATCCTCTATCCTCAGACCTCAGGCGTCAATACTCAACCCTCAGTCCTCGTCCTCAATCCACTAGCCTCAATCCTCAATCCTCAATCTTCATTCATCAATATTCAACCTTCAATCCTCAATCCTCAATCCTCAATCCTCAATATTCATTCCACAACACCCAATCTTCAATCTTCAATCCTCAATCCTCAATCCTCAGTCCTCAATCCGCAATCCTCAATCCTCTGTCCTCAAACATAAATCCTGAATCATCAGTCCTGAATCCTCAAGCTTCAGCCCTCAGTCCTCAACAATCAGTAGTCAATCCTCAATCCTCAGTAGAATATCATGAATTCACAGTTTTCAATACTCAATGCTCAACCTGCAATCTTCAAATCTCTATCCACAAACATCAATTCTCATCACTCAACCCTCAACGCTCCGTCCCCAATCCTCAATCTTCAATCCTCAATCCACAATCCTCAATTCTCAATCCTCAATTTTCAGTCCTCAATACGTAATCTTCAATCCTCAATGCTAAATCCTCAATCCTCAATCCTCAGTCCTCAATCCACAATCCTCAATCCTCAATCCTCAAACCTCAATCCTCAATCGTCAGTCCTCGTCCTCAATCCTCAACACTCAATCCTCAATCCTCAATCTTCAATCATCAATACTCAATCTTCAATCCTCAATCCTCAATCTTCAATCCTCAATCCTCAATTCTCACTCCTCAATACTCATTCCTCAATCGTCAATCCTCAATCCCTAATCCTCAATCTTCAATCCTCAATTCTCAATCCTCAATCCCCAATCCTCAATATTCAATCCTCAATCATCAATCCTCAATCCACAATCCTCAACCTTCAATCCTCAATACTCAATCTTCAATCCGCAATCCTCAATCCTCAATCCTCAATCCTCAATCCTCTGTCCTCAAACCTCAATCCTGAATCCTCAATCCTGAATCCTCAAGCTTCAGCACTCAGTCCTCAACAATCAGTTGTCAATCCTCAATCCTCAATAGAATATCATCAATTCACAGATTTCAATACTCAATACTCCATCTGCAATCTTCAAATCTCTATCCACAAGCATCAATTCTCATCACTCAATCCTCAACACTCAGTCCCCAATCCTCAATATTCAATCCTCAATCCTCAATCCTCGATCCACAATCCTCAACCTTCAATCGTCAATACTCAATCTTCAATCCTCAATCCTCAATCCTCAATCCTCAATTCTCAATTCTCGATCGTCAATCATGAATCCTCAATACTCAATCTTCAATTCTCAATCCTCAATCCTCATTCTTCAATCCTCAATACCCAATCCTCAATCTTCAACACTCAATCCTCAATCCTCAATCCTCAGTCCTCAATCCACAATCCTCAATCCTCAAACCTCAATCCTCAATCGTCAGTCCTCGTCCTCAATCCTCAACACTCAATCCTCAATCCTCAATCTTCAATCATCGATACTCAATATTCAATCCTCAATCCTCAATCTTCAATCTTCAATCCTCAATTCTCAATCCTCAATCCTCAATCCTCAATCCTCAATCCTCAATGTTCAATCCTCAACACCCAATCCTCAATCTTCAATCCTCAATCCTCAATCCTCGATCCTCAATAGAACATCATCAATTCACAGTTTTCAATACACAATACTCAATCTGCAATCCTCAAATCTCTATCCACAAACATCAATTCTCATCACTCAACACTCAACACTCAGTCCCCAATCCTCAATATTCAATCCTCAATCCTCAATCCTCAATCCACAATCCCCAACCTTCAATCCTCAATACTCAATCTTCAATCCTCAATCCTCAATCCTCAATCCTCAATCCTCAATCCTCGATCAACAATCTTCAATCCTCAATACTCAATCTTCAACCCTCAATCCTCAATCCTCAATACTCAATCCTCATTCTTCAATCCTCAATACCCAATCCTCAATCTTCAACCCAAAATCCTCAATCCTCAATTCTCAATCCTCAATCCTCAACCCTCAATCCTCAATCCTCATTATTCAATCCTCAATACCCAATCCTCAATCTTCAATCCTCAATCCTCAATCCTCAATTCTCAATCCTCAATCATCAATACTCAATCCTCAATCCTCAATCTTCAATCCTCAGTCCTCAATACTCAACCATCAATCCTCAATTCTCAATCTTCAATACTCAATCCTCAATCCTCAATCCTCAATGGTCAATCCTCAATCCTCAATCCTCAACCTTCAACCTTCAACCCTCAATACTCAATCTGTTATCCTCAATCCTCAATCCTCAATCCTCAATCCTCATTCTTCAATCCTCACTACCCAATCATCAATCTTCAATCCTCAATCCTCAATCCTCAATTCTCAATCCTCAATCCTCAATCCTCAGACCTCAAACATCAATATTCAACCCTCATCCCTCGACCTCAAGCCACAACCCTCAATCCTCAATCCTCAATATTCAGTCATCAATATTCAATCTTCAATCCTCAATGCACAATCCTCAATCCTCAATCCTCAATACTCAATCTTCAATCCTCAATCCTCAATCCTCAACCCTCAATCCTCAATCCTCAATCCTGAATCCTCAATTCTCAATATTCAACACACTACCGTCAACCATCAATCCTCAATACTCAACCATCAATCTTCAATTCTCAATACTCAATAGAATATCCTGAATTCTCATGGTTCAATACGCAATCCACAAAATTCAATAATCAAATCTCAATCCTCAAACATCAATTCTCAACACTCAAACCTCAATACTCAGTCCTCTCTCTTCAATCCTCCATCCTCAATCCTCAATCCTCAAGCGTCAATCCTCAATCCTCAATCCTCAACCCTCAATCCTCAGTCCTCAAACCTCAGTCCGGAATCCTCAATCCTGAATCCTCAATCTTCAGCCGCCAGTCCTCAACAATCAATTGTCAATCATCATTCCTCAATAGAATATCCTCAATTCACAGCTTTCAATACTCAATCCCCATTCTTCAATCTTCAAACCTCAATCCACAAACATCAATTCTCACCACTCAACCCTCAACACTCAGTCCTCAATCTTCAATCCACAATCCTCAATCCTCAATCTTCAATCATCAATACTCAATCATCAATCCTGAATCCTCAATCCTCAATCCTCAATACTCAATTCTCAATCCTCGATCGACAATCTTCAATCCTCAATACTCAATCTTCAATCCTCAATCCTCAATCCTCAATCCCCAATCCTCATTCTTCAATCCTCAATACCCAATCCTCAATCTTCAACCCTGAATCCTCAATCCTCAATTCTCAATCCTCAATCCTCTACCCTCAATCCTCATTCGTCAAACCTCAATCCTCAACCCTCAGTCCTCATCCTCAATTCTCAACTCTCAATTCTCAATCCTCAAACCTTAATCCTCAATCTTCAATCCTCATTCCCCAGTCCTCAATCTCCAATCCTCAATGCTCAGTCCTCAATCCTCAATCTTCAATCATCAATACTCAATCTTCAATTGTCAATCCTCAACCCTCAATCCTCAATTCTCAATCCTCAATCCTCAATCCTCAATCCTCAGACCACAAACATCAATATTCAACCCCAAGTCCTCGTCCACAATCCACAAACCTCAATCCTCAATCCTCAATGTTCAATCATCAATATTCAATCGTCAATCCTCAATCTTCAATCCTCAATCTTCAATCCTCAATCCTCAATCCTCAATCCTCAATCCTCAATCTTCAATCCGCAATACTCAATATTCAATCCTCAATCCTCAATCCTCAATCCTCAATCCTCAATACTCAGTCTTCAAGCCTCAATCATCAATACTCAATCCTCAATCCTCAATCCTCAATCTTCAATCCTCAATCCTCAATCCTCAATCCTCAATCTTCAATCTTCAATCATCAATACTCAATCTTCAATTCTCAATCCTCAATCCTTAATCCTCAATCCTCAATCCTCAATATTCAACACACAACCGTCAACCATCAATCCTCAATACTCAACCATCAATCCTCAATTCTCAATACTCAATAGAATATCCTGAATTCTCATAGTTCAATACTCAATCCACAAAATTCAATAATCAAACCTCAATCCTCAAACATCAATTCTAAACACTCAATCCTCAATACTCTGTCTTCTCTCTTCAATCCTCCATCTTCAATCCTCAATCCTCAAGCGTCAATCCTCAATCCTCAATCCTCAATCCTCAATCCTCTTTCTTCAAACCTCAATACCCAATCCTCAATCTTCAATCCTCAACCCTCAATCCTCAATTCTCAATCCTCAATCCTCAATCCTCAATCCTCAGACCACAAACATCAATATTCAACCCCAAGTCCTCGTCCACAATCCACAAACCTCAATCCTCAATCCTCAATGTTCAATCATCAATATTCAATCGTCAATCCTCAATCTTCAATCCTCAATCTTCAATCCTCAATCCTCAATCCTCAATCCTCAATCCTCAATCTTCAATCCGCAATACTCAATATTCAATCCTCAATCCTCAATCCTCAATTCTCAATCCTCAATCCTCAATCCTCAATCCTCAATCCTCAATTCTCAATCCTCAATTTTCAGTCCTCAATACGTAATCTTCAATCCTCAATCCTCAATCCTCAATTCTCAATCCTCAATTTTCAATCCTCAATACGTAATCTTCAATCCTCAATGCTCAAACCTCAATCCTCAATCCTCAATCCTCAATCCTCATTCTTCAATCCTCAATACCCAATCCTCAATCTGCAATCCTCAATCCACAATCCTCAATCCTCAAACCTCAATCCTCAATCCTCAATCCTCAGACCTCAAACATCAATATTCAACCCTCAGCCCTCGACCTCAATCCACAACACTCAATCCTCAATCCTCAAACTTCAATCCTCGATACTCAATCTTCAATCCTCAATCCTCAATCCTCAATCTTCAATCCTCAATGCTCAATCCTTAATCCTCAATCTTCAATCATGAATACTCAATCCTCAATCCTCAATGCTCAATCCTTAATCCTCAATCTTCAATCATCAATACTCAACCTTCAATCCTCAATCCTCAATCCTCAAACCTCAGACCTCATCGTCAGTCCTCAGTTCTCAATCCTCAATCCTGAATCTTCAATCCTCAATACTCAATCTTCAATCCTCAATCCTCAATACTCAATCCTCAATCCACATTCTTCAATCCTCATTCTTCAATCCTCAATACCCAATCCTCAATCTTCAATCCTCAATCCTCAATCCTCAGTTCGCAATCCCCAATCCTCTATCCTCAGACCTCAGGCTTCAATACTCAACCCTCAGTCCTCGTCCTCAATCCACTAGCCTCAATCCTCAATCCTCAATCTTCATTCATCAATATTCAACCTTCAATCCTCAATCCTCAATCCTCAATCCTCAATCCTCAATCCTCAATCCTCAATATTCAATCCACAACACCCATTCCTCAATCTTCAATCCTCAATCCTCAATCCTCAGTCCTCAATCCGCAACCCTCAATCCTCTGTCCTCAAACATAAATCCTGAATCATCAGTCCTGAATCCTCAAGCTTCAGCCCTCAGTCCTCAACAATCAGTAGTCAATCCTCAATCCTCAGTAGAATATCATGAATTCACAGTTTTCAATACTCAATGCTCAACCTGCAATCTTCAAATCTCTATCCACAAACATCAATTCTCATCACTCAACCCTCAACGCTCCGTCCCCAATCCTCAATCTTCAATCCTCAATCCTCAATCCTCAATTCTCAATCCTCAATTTTCAGTCCTCAATACGTAATATTCAATCCTCAATGCTATATCCTCAATCCTCAATCCTCAGTCCTCAATCCACAATCCTCAATCCTCAATCCTCAAACCTCAATCCTCAATCGTCAGTCCTCGTCCTCAATCCTCAACACTCAATCCTCAATCCTCAATCCTCAGTCCTCAATCCACAATCCTCAATCCTCAAACCTCAATCCTCAATCGTCAGTCCTCGTCCTCAATCCTCAACACTCAATCCTCAATCCTCAATCTTCAATCATCGATACTCAATATTCAATCCTCAATCCTCAGTCTTCAATCTTCAATCCTCAATTCTCAATCCTCAATCCTCAATCCTCAATCCTCAATCCTCAATGTTCAATCCTCAACACCCAATCCTCAATCTTCAATCCTCAATCCTCAATCCTCAGTCCTCAATCCTCAATCCTCAATCCTCTGTCCTCAAACATAAATCCTGAATCCTCAATCCTGAATCCTCAAGCTTCAGCCCTCAGTCCTCAACAATCAGTAGTCAATCCTCAATCCTCAGTAGAATATCATCAATTCACAGTTTTCAATACTCAATACTCAACCTGCAATCTTCAAATCTCTATCCACAAACATCAATTCTCATCACTCAACCCTCAACGCTCCGTCCCCAATCCTCAATCTTCAATCCTCAATCCTCAATCCTCAATTCGCAATCCTCAATTTTCAGTCCTCAATACGTAATCTTCAATCCTCAATCCTCAATCCTCAATCCTCTGTCCTCAAACATAAATCCTGAATCCTCAATCCTGAATCCTCAATCCTGAATCCTCATGCTTCAGCCCTCAGTCCTCAACAATCAGTAGTCAATCCTCAATCCTCAGTAGAATATCATCAATTCACAGTTTTCAATACTCAATACTCAATCTGCAATCTTCCAACCTGTATCGACAAACATCAATTTTCATCACTCAACCCTCAGCACACAGTCCTCGATGTTAAATCCTGAATCCTCAATTCTCAATCTTCTATCCTCAATACTGAATCTTCAATCCTCAATCCTCAATCCTCAGTCCTCAATCCTCAATCCTCATTATTCAATCCTCAATACCCAATCCTCAATCTTCAATCCTCAATCCTCAATCCTCAGTTCGCAATCCCCAATCCTCAATCCCCAGACCTCAGGCATCAATACTCAACCCTCAGTCCTCGTCCTCAATACACTAGCCTCAATCCTCAATCCTCAATCTTCAATCCTCAATCCTCAATCCTCAATCTTCAATCCTCAATACTCAATCTTCAATCCTCAATCCTCAGTACTCAATCCTCAATCCACATTCTTCAATCCTCATTCTTCAATCCTCAATACCCAATCCTCAATCTTCAATCCTCAATCCTCAATCCTCAGTTCGCAATCCTCAATCCTCAATCCTCAGACCTCAGGCATCAATACTCAACCCTCAGTCCTCGTCCTCAATCCACAACCCTCAATCCTCAATCCTCAATCCTCAATCGTCAGTCCTCGTCCTCAATCCTCAACAATCAATCCTCAATCCTCAGCCTTCAATCATCAATACTCAATCTTCAATCCTCAATCCTCAATCTTCAATCCTCAATCCTCAATCTTCAATCCTCAATCCTCAATTCTCACTCCACAATACTCAATCCTCAATCGTCAATCCTCAATCCCCAATCCTCAACACCCAATCCTCAATCCTCAATCCTCAATCCTCAATCCTCAATCTTCAATCCTCAATACTCAATCTTCAATCCTCAATCCTCAATCCTCAATCCTCAATGCTCAATCCTCAATCCTCAATCCTCAACCCTCAACCTTCAATCCTCAATCCTCAATCCTCAATTCTCAATCCTCAATCCTCAACCCTCAATCCTCAATCCTCATTATTCAATCCTCAATACCCAATCCTCAATCTTCAATCCTCAATCCTCAATCCTCAATTCTCAATCCTCAATCATCAATACTCAATCCTCAATCCTCAATCTTCAATCCTCAGTCCTCAATACTCAACCATCAATCCTCAATTCTCAATCTTCAATACTCAATCCTCAATCCTCAATCCTCAATGGTCAATCCTCAATCCTCAATCCTCAACCTTCAACCTTCAATCCTCAATACTCAATCTGTTATCCTCAATCCTCAATCCTCAATCCTCAATCCTCATTCTTCAATCCTCACTACCCAATCATCAATCTTCAATCCTCAATCCTCAATCCTCAATTCTCAATCCTCAATCCTCAATCCTCAGACCTCAAACATCAATATTCAACCCTCATCCCTCGACCTCAAGCCACAACCCTCAATCCTCAATCCTCAATATTCAGTCATCAATATTCAATCTTCAATCCTCAATGCACAATCCTCAATCCTCAATCCTCAATACTCAATCTTCAATCCTCAATCCTCAATCCTCAACCCTCAATCCTCAATCCTCAATCCTGAATCCTCAATTCTCAATATTCAACACACTACCGTCAACCATCAATCCTCAATACTCAACCATCAATCTTCAATTCTCAATACTCAATAGAATATCCTGAATTCTCATGGTTCAATACGCAATCCACAAAATTCAATAATCAAATCTCAATCCTCAAACATCAATTCTCAACACTCAAACCTCAATACTCAGTCCTCTCTCTTCAATCCTCCATCCTCAATCCTCAATCCTCAAGCGTCAATCCTCAATCCTCAATTCTCAACCCTCAATCCTCAGTCCTCAAACCTCAGTCCGGAATCCTCAATCCTGAATCCTCAATTTTCAGCCGCCAGTCCTCAACAATCAATTGTCAATCATCAATCCTCAATAGAATATCCTCAATTCACAGCTTTCAATACTCAATCCCCATTCTTCAATCTTCAAATCTCAATCCACAAACTTCAATACTCATCACTCAACCCTGAACACTCAGTCCTCGATCTTCAATCCTCAATCGTCAATCCTCAATCTTCAATCCTCAATACTCAATCTTCAATCCTCAATCCTCAACTCTCAATCCTCAATCCTCAATACTCAATCCTCAATCCTCAATCCTCAATCCTCAATCCTCAATCCTCAATCTTCAATCTTCAATCATCAATACTCAATCTTCAATTCTCAATCCTCAATCCTTAATCCTCAATCCTCAATCCTCAATATTCAACACACAACCGTCAACCATCAATCCTCAATACTCAACCATCAATCCTCAATTCTCAATACTCAATAGAATATCCTGAATTCTCATAGTTCAATACTCAATCCACAAAATTCAATAATCAAACCTCAATCCTCAAACATCAATTCTAAACACTCAATCCTCAATACTCAGTCTTCTCTCTTCAATCCTCCATCTTCAATCCTCAATCCTCAAGCGTCAATCCTCAATCCTCAATCCTCAATCCTCAATCCTCATTCTTCAAACCTCAATACCCAATCCTCAATCTTCAATCCTCAACCCTCAATCCTCAATTCTCAATCCTCAATCCTCAATCCTCAATCCTCAGACCACAAACATCAATATTCAACCCCAAGTCCTCGTCCACAATCCACAAACCTCAATCCTCAATCCTCAATGTTCAATCATCAATATTCAATCGTCAATCCTCAATCTTCAATCCTCAATCTTCAATCCTCAATCCTCAATCCTCAATCCTCAATCCTCAATCTTCAATCCGCAAAACTCAATATTCAATCCTCAATCCTCAATCCTCAATCCTCAATCCTCAATACTCAGTCTTCAATCCTCAATCATCAATACTCAATCCTCAATCCTCAATCCTCAATCTTCAATCCTCAATCCTCAATCCTCAATCCTCAATCTTCAATCTTCAATCATCAATACTCAATCTTCAATTCTCAATCCTCAATCCTTAATCCTCAATCCTCAATCCTCAATATTCAACACACAACCGTCAACCATCAATCCTCAATACTCAACCATCAATCCTCAATTCTCAATACTCAATAGAATATCCTGAATTCTCATAGTTCAATACTCAATCCACAAAATTCAATAATCAAACCTCAATCCTCAAACATCAATTCTAAACACTCAATCCTCAATACTCTGTCTTCTCTCTTCAATCCTCCATCTTCAATCCTCAATCCTCAAGCGTCAATCCTCAATCCTCAATCCTCAATCCTCAATCCTCATTCTTCAAACCTCAATACCCAATCCTCAATCTTCAATCCTCAACCCTCAATCCTCAATTCTCAATCCTCAATCCTCAATCCTCAATCCTCAGACCACAAACATCAATATTCAACCCCAAGTCCTCGTCCACAATCCACAAACCTCAATCATCAATCCTCAATGTTCAATCATCAATATTCAATCGTCAATCCTCAATCTTCAATCCTCAATCTTCAATCCTCAATCCTCAATCCTCAATCCTCAATCCTCAATCTTCAATCCGCAATACTCAATATTCAATCCTCAATCCTCAATCCTCAATTCTCAATCCTCAATCCTCAATCCTCAATCCTCAATCCTCAATTCTCAATCCTCAATGTTCAGTCCTCAATACGTAATCTTCAATCCTCAATCCTCAATTCTCAATTCTCAATCCTCAATTTTCAGTCCTCAATACGTAATCTTCAATCCTCAATGCTCAAACCTCAATCCTCAATCCTCAATCCTCAATCCTCATTCTTCAATCCTCAATACCCAATCCTCAATCTGCAATCCTCAATCCACAATCCTCAATCCTCAAACCTCAATCCTCAATCCTCAATCCTCAGACCTCAAACATCAATATTCAACCCTCAGCCCTCGACCTCAATCCACAACACTCAATCCTCAATCCTCAAACTTCAATCCTCGATACTCAATCTTCAATCCTCAATCCTCAATCCTCAATCTTCAATCCTCAATGCTCAATCCTTAATCCTCAATCTTCAATCATGAATACTCAATCCTCAATCCTCAATGCTCAATCCTTAATCCTCAATCTTCAATCATCAATACTCAACCTTCAATCCTCAATCCTCAATCCTCAAACCTCAGACCTCATCGTCAGTCCTCAGTTCTCAATCCTCAATCCTCAATCTTCAATCCTCAATACTCAATCTTCAATCCTCAATCCTCAATACTCAATCCTCAATCCACATTCTTCAATCCTCATTCTTCAATCCTCAATACCCAATCCTCAATCTTCAATCCTCAATCCTCAATCCTCAGTTCGCAATCCCCAATCCTCTATCCTCAGACCTCAGGCTTCAATACTCAACCCTCAGTCCTCGTCCTCAATCCACTAGCCTCAATCCTCAATCCTCAATCTTCATTCATCAATATTCAACCTTCAATCCTCAATCCTCAATCCTCAATCCTCAATCCTCAATCCTCAATCCTCAATATTCAATCCACAACACCCATTCCTCAATCTTCAATCCTCAATCCTCAATCCTCAGTCCTCAATCCGCAACCCTCAATCCTCTGTCCTCAAACATAAATCCTGAATCATCAGTCCTGAATCCTCAAGCTTCAGCCCTCAGTCCTCAACAATCAGTAGTCAATCCTCAATCCTCAGTAGAATATCATGAATTCACAGTTTTCAATACTCAATGCTCAACCTGCAATCTTCAAATCTCTATCCACAAACATCAATTCTCATCACTCAACCCTCAACGCTCCGTCCCCAATCCTCAATCTTCAATCCTCAATCCTCAATCCTCAATTCTCAATCCTCAATTTTCAGTCCTCAATACGTAATATTCAATCCTCAATGCTATATCCTCAATCCTCAATCCTCAGTCCTCAATCCACAATCCTCAATCCTCAATCCTCAAACCTCAATCCTCAATCGTCAGTCCTCGTCCTCAATCCTCAACACTCAATCCTCAGTCCTCAATCCTCAGTCCTCAATCCACAATCCTCAATCCTCAAACCTCAATCCTCAATCGTCAGTCCTCGTCCTCAATCCTCAACACTCAATCCTCAATCCTCAATCTTCAATCATCGATACTCAATATTCAATCCTCAATCCTCAGTCTTCAATCTTCAATCCTCAATTCTCAATCCTCAATCCTCAATCCTCAATCCTCAATCCTCAATTTTCAATCCTCAACACCCAATCCTCAATCTTCAATCCTCAATCCTCAATCCTCAGTCCTCAATCCTCAATCCTCAATCCTCTGTCCTCAAACATAAATCCTGAATCCTCAATCCTGAATCCTCAAGCTTCAGCCCTCAGTCCTCAACAATCAGTAGTCAATCCTCAATCCTCAGTAGAATATCATCAATTCACAGTTTTCAATACTCAATACTCAACCTGCAATCTTCAAATCTCTATCCACAAACATCAATTCTCATCACTCAACCCTCAACGCTCCGTCCCCAATCCTCAATCTTCAATCCTCAATCCTCAATCCTCAATTCGCAATCCTCAATTTTCAGTCCTCAATACGTAATCTTCAATCCTCAATCCTCAATCCTCAATCCTCTGTCCTCAAACATAAATCCTGAATCCTCAATCCTGAATCCTCAATCCTGAATCCTCATGCTTCAGCCCTCAGTCCTCAACAATCAGTAGTCAATCCTCAATCCTCAGTAGAATATCATCAATTCACAGTTTTCAATACTCAATACTCAATCTGCAATCTTCCAACCTGTATCCACAAACATCAATTTTCATCACTCAACCCTCAGCACACAGTCCTCGATGTTAAATCCTGAATCCTCAATTCTCAATCTTCTATCCTCAATACTGAATCTTCAATCCTCAATCCTCAATCCTCAGTCCTCAATCCTCAATCCTCATTATTCAATCCTCAATACCCAATCCTCAATCTTCAATCCTCAATCCTCAATCCTCAGTTCGCAATCCCCAATCCTCAATCCCCAGACCTCAGGCATCAATACTCAACCCTCAGTCCTCGTCCTCAATACACTAGCCTCAATCCTCAATCCTCAATCTTCAATCCTCAATCCTCAATCCTCAATCTTCAATCCTCAATACTCAATCTTCAATCCTCAATCCTCAATACTCAATCCTCAATCCACATTCTTCAATCCTCATTCTTCAATCCTCAATACCCAATCCTCAATCTTCAATCCTCAATCCTCAATCCTCAGTTCGCAATCCTCAATCCTCAATCCTCAGACCTCAGGCATCAATACTCAACCCTCAGTCCTCGTCCTCAATCCACAACCCTCAATCCTCAATCCTCAATCCTCAATCGTCAGTCCTCGTCCTCAATCCTCAACAATCAATCCTCAATCCTCAGCCTTCAATCATCAATACTCAATCTTCAATCCTCAATCCTCAATCTTCAATCCTCAATCCTCAATCTTCAATCCTCAATCCTCAATTCTCACTCCACAATACTCAATCCTCAATCGTCAATCCTCAATCCCCAATCCTCAACACCCAATCCTCAATCCTCAATCCTCAATCCTCAATCCTCAATCTTCAATCCTCAATACTCAATCTTCAATCCTCAATCCTCAATCCTCAATCCTCAATGCTCAATCCTCAATCCTCAATCCTCAACCCTCAACCTTCAATCCTCAATACTCAATCTGCAATCCTCAATCCTCAATCCTCAATCCTCAATCCTCAATCCTCATTCTTCAATCCTCAATACCCAATCCTCAATCTTCAATCCTCAATCCTCAATCCTCAGTTCGCAATCCCCAGTCCTCTATCCTCAGACCTCAGGCATCAATACCCAACCCTCAGTCCTCGTCCTCAATCCACTAGCCTCAATCCTCAATCCTCAATCTTCATTCATTAATATTCAACCTTCAATCCTCATTCCTCAATCCTCAATCCTCAATCCTCAATCCTCATTCTTCAATCCTCAATACCCAATCCTCAATCTTCAATCCTCAATCCTCAATCCTCAGTTCGCAATCCCCAGTCCTCTATCCTCAGACCTCAGGCATCAATACTCAACCCTCAGTCCTCGTCCTCAATCCACGACCCTCAATCCTCAATCCTCAATCTTCATTCACCAATATTCAACCTTCAATCCTCAATCGTCAATCCTCAATCCTCAATCCTCAATCCTCAATGTTCAATCCTCAACACCCAATCCTCAATCTTCAATCCTCAATCCTCAATCCTCAATCCTCAATCCTCAATCCTCAATCTTCTGTCCTCAAACATAAATCCTGAATCCTCAATCCTGAATCCTCAAGCTTCAGCCCTCAGTCCTCAACAATCAGTTGTCAATCCTCAATCCTCAGTAGAATATCGTCAATTCACAGTTTTCAATACTCAACACTCAATCTGCAATCCTCAATACTCAATCTGCAATCCTCAATCCTCAATCCTCAATCCTCGATCCTCATTCTTCAATCCCCAATACCCAATCCTCAATCTTCAATCCTCAATTCTCAATCCTCAATCCTCAATCCTCAGACATCAACCATCGATACTCAACCCTCAGTACTCGTCCTCAATCCACAACCCACAATCCTCAATACTCAATCCTCAATCCTCAATCCTCAATTCTCAATCTTCAATCCTCAATCCTCAATCCTCAATCCTCAATCCTCAATCTTCAATCCTCAATGCTAAATATTCAATCCTCAATCCTCAATCCTCAATCCTCAATCCTCAATCTTCAATCCTCAATACTCAATCTTCAATCCTCAATCCTCAATACTCAATCCTCTATCCACATACTTCAATCCTCATTCTTCAATCCTCAATACCGAATCCTCAATCTTCAATCCTCAATCCTCAATCCTCAATCCTCAATGTTCAATCCTCAGCACCCAACCCTCAATCTTCAATCCTCAATACTCAATCCTCAGTCCTCAATCCTCAATCCTCAATCCTCTGTCCTCAAACATAAATCCTGAATCCTCAATCCTGAATCCTCAAGCTTCAGCCCTCAGTCCTCAACAATCAGTAGTCAATCCTCAATCCTCAGTAGAATATCATCAATTCACAGTTTTCAGTACTCAATACTCAACCTGCAATCTTCAAATCTCTATCCACAAACATCAATTCTCATCACTCAACCCTCAACGCTCCGTCCCCAATCCTCAATCTTCAATCCTCAATCCTCAATCCTCAATTCTCAATCCTCAATTTTCAGTCCTCAATACGTAATCTTCAATCCTCAATCCTCAATCCTCAATCCTCAATCCTCAATTTTCAGTCCTCAATACGTAATGTTCAATCCTCAATGCTCAATCCTCAATCATCAATCCTCAATCCTCATTCTTCAATCCTCAATACCCAATCCTCAATCTGCAATCCTCAATCCTCAATCATCAATTCTCAATCCTCAATCCTCAATCCTCAATCTTCAATCCTCAATCTTCAATCCTCAATCCTCAATCCTCAATCCTCAATCCTCAATCTTCAATCCTCAATACTGAATATTCAATCCTCAATCCTCAATCCTCAATCCTCAATCCTCATTCTTCAATCCTCAATACCCAATCCTCAATCTGCAATCCTCAATCCTCAATCCTCAATTCTCAATCCTCAATCCTCAATCCTCAATCCTCAATCCTCAATCTTCAATCCTCAATCCTCAATCCTCAATCCTCAATCTTCAATCCTCAATCCTCAATCCTCTAATCCTCAATCCTCAATCTTCAATCCGCAATACTCAGTATTCAATCCTCAATCCTCAATCCTCAATCCTCTATCCTCAATCCTCAATCCTCAATCCTCTGTCCTCAAACCTCAATCCTGAATCCTCAATCCTGAATCCTCAAGCTTCAGCACTCAGTCCTCAACAATCAGTTGTCCATCCTCAATCCTCAATAGAATATCATCAATTCACAGTTTTCAATACTCAATACTCTATCTGCAATCTTCAAATCTCTATCCACAAGCATTAATTCTCATCACTCAATCCTCAACACTCAGTCCCCAATCCTCAATATTCAATCCTCAATCCTCAATCCTCGATCCACAATCCTCAACCTTCAATCGTCAATACTCAATCTTCAATCCTCAATCCTCAATCCTCAATCCTCAATTCTCAATACTCGATCGTCAATCATGAATCCTCAATACTCAATCTTCAATCCTCAATCCTCAATACTCAATCCTCAATCCTCATTCTTCAATCCTCAATACCAAATCCTGAATCTTCAACACTCAATCCTCAATCCTCAATCCTCAGTCCTCAATCCACAATCCTCAATCCTCAAACCTCAATCCTCAATCCTCAATCCTCAGACCTCAAACATCAATACTCAACCCTCAGGCCTCGACCTCAATCCACAACACTCAATCCTCAATCCTCAAACTTCAATCCTCGATACTCAATCTTCAATCCTCAATCCTCAATCCTCAATCCTCAATCCTCAATGCTCAATCCTTAATCCTCAATCTTCAATCATCAATACTCAATCCTCAATCCTCAATGCTCAATCCTTAATCCTCAATCTTCAATCATCAATACTCAACCTTCAATCCTCAATCCTCAATCCTCAAACCTCAGACCTCATCGTCAGTCCTCAGTTCTCAATCCTCAATCCTCAATCTTCAATCCTCAATACTCAATCTTCAATCCCCAATCCTCAATCCTCAATCCTCAATCCTCAATCCTCAATCCTCAATCCTCAATATTCAATCCACAACACCCAATCCTCAATCTTCAATCCTCAATCCTCAATCCTCAGTCCTCAATCCGCAATCCTCAATCCTCTGTCCTCAAACATAAATCCTGAATCATCAGTCCTGAATCCTCAAGCTTCAGCCCTCAGTCCTCAACAATCAGTAGTCAATCCTCAATCCTCAGTAGAATATCATGAATTCACAGTTTTCAATACTCAATGCTCAACCTGCAATCTTCAAATCTCTATCCACAAACATCAATTCTCATCACTCAACCCTCAACGCTCCGTCCCCAATCCTCAATCTTCAATCCTCAATCCTCAATCCTCAATTCTCAATCCTCAATTTTCAGTCCTCAATACGTAATCTTCAATCCTCAATGCTAAATCCTCAATCCTCAATCCTCAGTCCTCAATCAACAATCCTCAATCCTCAATCCTCAAACCTCAATCCTCAATCGTCAGTCCTCGTCCTCAATCCTCAACACTCAATCCTCAATCCTCAATCTTCAATCATCAATACTCAATCTTCAATCCTCAATCCTCAATCTTCAATCCTCAATCCTCAATCCTCACTCCTCAATACTCATTCCTCAATCGTCAATCCTCAATCCCTAATCCTCAATCATCAATCCTCAATCCACAATCCTCAACCTTCAATCCTCAATACTCAGTCTTCAATCCGCAATCCTCAATCCTCAATCCTCAATCCTCAATCCTCTGTCCTCAAACCTCAATCCTGAATCCTCAATCCTGAATCCTCAAGCTTCAGCACTCAGTCCTCAACAATCAGTTGTCAATCCTCAATCCTCAATAGAATATCATCAATTCACAGATTTCAATACTCAATACTCCATCTGCAATCTTCAAATCTCTATCCACAAGCATCAATTCTCATCACTCAATCCTCAACACTCAGACCCCAATCCTCAATATTCAATCCTCAATCCTCAATCCTCGATCCACAATCCTCAACCTTCAATCGTCAATACTCAATCTTCAATCCTCAATCCTCAATCCTCAATCCTCAATCCACATTCTTCAATCCTCATTCTTCAATCCTCAATACCGAATCCTCAATCTTCAATCCTCAATCCTCAATCCTCAGTTCGCAATCCCCAATCCTCTATCCTCAGACCTCAGGCATCAATACTCAATTCTGAATCCTCTATACTGAATCCTCAACCTTCAGCACTCAGTCCTCAACAACCAGTTGTCATTCCTCTATCCTCAATAGAATATCCTCAATTCACAGTTTTCAATACTCAATACTCAACCTGCAATCTTCAAATCTCTATCCACAAACATCAATTCTCATCACTCAACCCTCAACGATCCGTCCCCAATCCTCAATCTTCAATCCTCAATCCTCAATCCTCAATTCGCAATCCTCAATTTTCAGTCCTCAATACGTAATCTTCAATCCTCAATCCTCAATCCTCAATTCTCAATCCTCAATCCTCAATCCTCAGACATCAAACATCGATACTCAACCCTCAGTACTCGTCCTCAATCCACAACCCTCAATCCTCAATCCTCAATGCTCAATCCTTAATCCTCAATCTTCAATCATCAATACTCAACCTTCAATCCTCAATCCTCAATCCTCAAACCTCAGACCTCATCGTCAGTCCTCAGTTCTCAATCCTCAATCCTCAATCTTCAATCCTCAATACTCAATCTTCAATCCCCAATCCTCAATCCTCAATCCTCAATCCTCAATCCTCAATCCTCAATATTCAATCCACAACACCCAATCCTCAATCTTCAATCCTCAATCCTCAATCCTCAGTCCTCAATCCTCAATCCTCAATCCTCTGTCCTCAAACATAAATCCTGAATCCTCAATCCTGAATCCTCAAGCTTCAGCCCTCAGTCCTCAACAATCAGTAGTCAATCCTCAATCCTCAGTAGAATATCATCAATTCACAGTTTTCAATACTCAATACTCAACCTGCAATCTTCAAATCTCTATCCACAAACATCAATTCTCATCACTCAACCCTCAACGATCCGTCCCCAATCCTCAATCTTCAATCCTCAATCCTCAATCCTCAATTCGCAATCCTCAATTTTCAGTCCTCAATACGTAATCTTCAATCCTCAATCCTCAATCCTCAATTCTCAATCCTCAATCCTCAATCCTCAGACATCAAACATCGATACTCAACCCTCAGTACTCGTCCTCAATCCACAACCCTCAATCCTCAATACTCAATCCTCAATCCTCAATCCTCAATTCTCAATCTTCAATCCTCAATCCTCAATCCTCAATCCTCAATCCTCAATCTTCAATCCTCAATACTCAATATTCATTCCTCAATCCTCAATCCTCAATCCTCAATCCTCAATCTTCAATCATCAATACTCAATCTTCAATCCTCAATCCTCAATACTCAATCCTCAATCCACATTCTTCAATCCTCATTCTTCAATCCTCAATACCGAATCCTCAATCTTCAATCCTCAATCCTCAATCCTCAGTTCGCAATCCCCAATCCTCTATCCTCAGACCTCAGGCATCAATACTCAATTCTGAATCCTCTATACTGAATCCTCAACCTTCAGCACTCAGTCCTCAACAACCAGTTGTCATTCCTCTATCCTTAATAGAATATCCTCAATTCACAGCTTTCAATACTCAATACTCAATCTGCAATCTTCAAACCTCTATCCACAAACACCAATTTTCATCACTCAACCCTCAGCACTCAGTCCTCGATGTTCAATCCTCAATCCTCAATCCTCAATCTTCGAGCCTCAATACTGAATCCTCAATCCTCAATCCTCAATCCTCAATCCTCATTCTTCGATCCTCAATACCCAATCCTCAATCTGCAATCCTCAATCCTCAATCCTCAATTCTCAATCCTCAATCCTCAATCCTCAATCCTCAATCCTCAATCTTCAATCCTCAATCCTCAATCCTCAATCCTCAATCATCAATCTTCAATCAGCAATACTCAATATTCACTCCTCAATCCTCAATCCTCAATCCTCAATCCTCAATCTTCAATCCTCAATACTCAGTCTTCAATCCTCAATCATCAATACTCAATCCTCAATCCACATTCTTCAATCCTCATCCTTCAGTCCTCAATACCCAATCCTCAATCTTCAATCCTCAATCCTCAATCCTCAGTTCGCAATCCCCAATCCTCTATCCTCAGACCTCAGGCATCAATACTCAATTCTGAATCCTCTATACTGAATCCTCAACCTTCAGCACTCAGTCCTCAACAACCAGTTGTCATTCCTCTATCCTCAATAGAATATCCTCAATTCACAGCTTTCAATCCTCAATCCTCAATCCTCAATCCTCAATCCTCAATGTTCAATCCTCTACACCCAATCCTCAATCTTCAATCCTCAATCCTCAATCCTCAGTCCTCAATCCTCAATCCTCAATCCTCTGTCCTCAAACATAAATCCTGAATCCTCAATCCTGAATCCTCAAGCTTCAGCACTCAGTCCTCAACAATCAGTAGTCAATCCTCAATCCTCAGTAGAATATCATCAATTCACAGTTTTCAATACTCAATACTCAACCTGCAATCTTCAAATCTCTATCCACAAACATCAATTCTCATCACTCAACCCTCAACGCTCCGTCCCCAATCCTCAATCTTCAATCTTCAATCCTCAATCCTCAATTCGCAATCCTCAATTTTCAGTCCTCAATACGTAATCTTCAATCCTCAATCCTCAATCCTCAATCCTCTGTCCTCAAACATAAATCCTGAATCCTCAATCCTGAATCCTCAATCCTGAATCCTCAAGCTTCAGCCCTCAGTCCTCAACAATCAGTAGTCAATCCTCAATCCTCAGTAGAATATCATCAATTCACAGTTTTCAATACTCAATACTCAATCTGCAATCTTCCAACCTGTATGCACAAACATCAATCTTCATCACTCAACCCTCAGCACTCAGTCCTCGATGTTAAATCCTCAATCCTCAATTCTCAATCTTCTATCCTCAATACTGAATCTTCAATCCTCAATCCACAATCCTCAGTCCTCAATCCTCAATCCTCATTATTCAATCCTCAATACACAATCCTCAATCTTCAATCCTCAATCCTCAATCCTCAATTCTCAATCCTCAATCCTCAATCCTCAATCCTCAATCCTCAATCTTCAATCCTCAATCCTCAAACCTCAATCTCAATCCTCAATCCTCAATCCTCAATCTTCAATCCTCAATACTAAATCTTCAATCCTCAGTCCTCAATCCTCACTCCTCAATCCTCAATCTTCAATCCTGAATACTCAATCTTCAATCCTCAATCCTCAATACTCAATCCTCAATCCTCAATCCTCAATCCTCAATCCTGAATCCTCAATCCTCAATCCTCAATCCTCAATCCTCAATCCTCAATGTTCACTACTCAACACCCAATCCTCAATCTTCAACACCCAATCCTCAATCTTCAATCTTCAATACGCAATCTTCAATCCTCAATGCTCAATCCTCAATCCTCAATCCTCAGTCCTCAATCCACAATCCTCAATCCTCAAACCTCAATCCTCAATCGTCAGTCCTCGTCCTCAATCCTCAACACTCAATCCTCAATCCTCAACCTTCAATCATCAATACTCAATCTTCAATCCTCAATCCTCAATCTTCAATCCTCAATCCTCAATTCTCACTCCACAATACTCAATCCTCAATCGTCAATCCTCAATCCCCAATCCTCAATACCCAATCCTCAATCCTCAATCCTCAATCCTCAATCCTCAATCTTCAATCCTCAATACTCAATCTTCAATCCTCGATCCTCAATCCTCAATCCTCAATGCTCAATCCTCAATCCTCAATCCTCAACCCTCAACCTTCAATCCTCAATACTCAATCTGCAATCCTCAATCCTCAATACTCACTCCTCAATCCTCATTCTTCAATCCTCAATACCCAATCCTCAATCTTCAATCCTCAACCCTCAATCCTCAGTTCGCAATCCCCAGTCCTCTATCCTCAGACCTCAGGCATCAATACTCAACCCTCAGTCCTCGTCCTCAATCCACAACCCTCAATCCTCAATCCTCAATCTTCATTCATCAATATTCAACCTTCAATCCTCAATCCTCAATCCTCAATCCTCAATCCTCAATCCTCAATATTCAATCCACAACACCCAATCCTCAATCTTCAATCCTCAATCCTCAATCCTCAGTCCTCAATCCTCAATCCTCAATCCTCTGTCCTCAAACATAAATCCTGAATCCTCAGTCCTGAATCCTCAAGCTTCAGCCCTCAGTCCTCAACAATCAGTAGTCAATCCTTAATCCTCAGTAGAATATCATCAATTCACAGTTTTCAATACTCAATGCTCAACCTGCAATCTTCAAATCTCTATCCACAAACATCAATTCTCATCACTCAACCCTCAACGCTCCGTCCCCAATCCTCAATCTTCAATCCTCAATCCTCAATCCTCAATTCTCAATCCTCAATTTTCAGTCCTCAATACGTAATCTTCAATCCTCAATGCTCAATCCTCAATCCTCAATCCTCAGTCCTCAATCCACAATCCTCAATCCTCAATCCTCAAACCTCAATCCTCAATCGTCAGTCCTTGTCCTCAATCCTCAACACTCAATCCTCAATCCTCAATCTTCAATCATCAATACTCAATCTTCAATCCTCAATCCTCAATCTTCAATCCTCAATCCTCAATTCTCACTCCTCAATACTCATTCCTCAATCGTCAATCCTCAATCCCTAATCCTCAATCTTCAATCCTCAATTCTCAATCCTCAATCCCCAATCCTCAATATTCAATCCTCAATCATCAATCCTCAACCCACAATCCTCAACCTTCAATCCTCAATACTCAATCTTCAATCCGCAATCCTCAATCCTCAATCCTCAATCCTCAATCCTCTGTCCTCAAACCTCAATCCTGAATCCTCAATCCTGAATCCTCAAGCTTCAGCACTCAGTCCTCAACAATCAGTTGTCAATCCTCAATCCTCAATAGAATATCATCAAATCACAGATTTCAATACTCAATACTCCATCTGCAATCTTCAAATCTCTATCCACAAGCATCAATTCTCATCACTCAATCCTCAACACTCAGTCCCCAATCCTCAATATTCAATCCTCAATACTCAATACTCGATCCACAATCCTCAACCTTCAATCGTCAATACTCAATCTTCAATCCTCAATCCTCAATCCTCAATCCTCAATTCTCAATTCTCGATCGTCAATCATGAATCCTCAATACTCAATCTTCAATCCTCAATCCTCAATCCTCATTCTTCAATCCTCAATACCCAATCCTCAATCTTCAACACTCAATCCTCAATCCTCAATCCTCAGTCCTCAATCCACAATCCTAAATCCTCAAACCTCAATCCTCAATCGTCAGTCCTCGTCCTCAATCCTCAACACTCAATCCTCAATCCTCAATCTTCAATCATCGATACTCAATATTCAATCCTCAATCCTCAGTCTTCAATCTACAATCCTCAATTCTCAATCCTCAATCCTCAATCCTCAATCCTCAATCCTCAATGTTCAATCCTCAACACCCAATCCTCAATCTTCAATCCTCAATCCTCAATCCTCAGTCCTCAATCCTCAATCCTCAATCCTCTGTCCTCAAACATAAATCCTGAATCCTCAATCCTGAATCCTCAAGCTTCAGCCCTCAGTCCTCAACAATCAGTAGTCAATCCTCAATCCTCAGTAGAATATCATCAATTCACAGTTTTCAATACTCAATACTCAACCTGCAATCTTCATATCTCTATCCACAAACATCAATTCTCATCACTCAACCCTCAACGCTCCGTCGCCAATCCTCAATCTTCAATCCTCAATCCTCAATCCTCAATTCGCAATCCTCAATTTTCAGTCCTCAATACGTAATCTTCAATCCTCAATCCTCAATCCTCAATCCTCTGTCCTCAAACATAAATCCTGAATCCTCAATCCTGAATCCTCAATCCTGAATCCTCATGCTTCAGCCCTCAGTCCTCAACAATCAGTAGTCAATCCTCAATCCTCAGTAGAATATCATCAATTCACAGTTTTCAATACTCAATACTCAATCTGCAATCTTCCAACCTGTATCCACAAACATCAATTTTCATCACTCAACCCTCAGCACACAGTCCTCGATGTTAAATCCTGAATCCTCAATTCTCAATCTTCTATCCTCAATACTGAATCTTCAATACTCAATCCTCAATCCTCAGTCCTCAATCCTCAATCCTCATTATTCAATCCTCAATACCCAATCCTCAATCTTCAATCCTCAATCCTCAATCCTCAGTTCGCAATCCCCAATCCTCAATCCTCAGACCTCAGGCATCAATACTCAACCCTCAGTCCTCGTCCTCAATACACTAGCCTCAATCCTCAATCCTCAATCTTCAATCCTCAATCCTCAATCCTCAATCTTCAATCCTCAATACTCAATCTTCAATCCTCAATCCTCAATACTCAATCCTCAATCCACATTCTTCAATCCTCATTCTTCAATCCTCAATACCCAATCCTCAATCTTCAATCCTCAATCCTCAATCCTCAGTTCGCAATCCTCAATCCTCAATCCTCAGACCTCAGGCATCAATACTCAACCCTCAGTCCTCGTCCTCAATCCACAACCCTCAATCCTCAATCCTCAATCCTCAATCGTCAGTCCTCGTCCTCAATCCTCAACAATCAATCCTCAATCCTCAGCCTTCAATCATCAATACTCAATCTTCAATCCTCAATCCTCAATCTTCAATCCTCAATCCTCAATCTTCAATCCTCAATCCTCAATTCTCACTCCACAATACTCAATCCTCAATCGTCAATCCTCAATCCCCAATCCTCAACACCCAATCCTCAATCCTCAATCCTCAATCCTCAATCCTCAATCTTCAATCCTCAATACTCAATCTTCAATCCTCAATCCTCAATCCTCAATCCTCAATGCTCAATCCTCAATCCTCAATCCTCAACCCTCAACCTTCAATCCTCAATACTCAATCTGCAATCCTCAATCCTCAATCCTCAATCCTCAATCCTCAATCCTCATTCTTCAATCCTCAATACCCAATCGTCAATCTTCAATCCTCAATCCTCAATCCTCAGTTCGCAATCCCCAGTCCTCTATCCTCAGACCTCAGGCATCAATACCCAACCCTCAGTCCTCGTCCTCAATCCACTAGCCTCAATCCTCAATCCTCAATCTTCATTCATTAATATTCAACCTTCAATCCTCATTCCTCAATCCTCAAACCTCAATCCTCAATCCTCATTCTTCAATCCTCAATACCCAATCCTCAATCTTCAATCCTCAATCCTCAATCCTCAGTTCGCAATCCCCAGTCCTCTATCCTCAGACCTCAGGCATCAATACTCAACCCTCAGTCCTCGTCCTCAATCCACGACCCTCAATCCTCAATCCTCAATCTTCATTCATCAATATTCAACCTTCAATCCTCAATCGTCAATCCTCAATCCTCAATCCTCAATCCTCAATGTTCAATCCTCAACACCCAATCCTCAATCTTCAATCCTCAATCCTCAATCCTCAATCCTCAATCCTCAATCCTCAATCTTCTGTCCTCAAACATAAATCCTGAATCCTCAATCCTGAATCCTCAAGCTTCAGCCCTCAGTCCTCAACAATCAGTTGTCAATCCTCAATCCTCAGTAGAATATCGTCAATTCACAGTTTTCAATACTCAACACTCAATCTGCAATCCTCAATACTCAATCTGCAATCCTCAATCCTCAATCCTCAATCCTCGATCCTCATTCTTCAATCCCCAATACCCAATCCTCAATCTTCAATCCTCAATTCTCAATCCTCAATCCTCAATCCTCAGACATCAACCATCGATACTCAACCCTCAGTACTCGTCCTCAATCCACAACCCACAATCCTCAATACTCAATCCTCAATCCTCAATCCTCAATTCTCAATCTTCAATCCTCAATCCTCAATCCTCAATCCTCAATCCTCAATCTTCAATCCTCAATGCTCAATATTCAATCCTCAATCCTCAATCCTCAATCCTCAATCCTCAATCTTCAATCCTCAATACTCAATCTTCAATCCTCAATCCTCAATACTCAATCCTCAATCCACATACTTCAATCCTCATTCTTCAATCCTCAATACCGAATCCTCAATCTTCAATCCTCAATCCTCAATCCTCAATCCTCAATGTTCAATCCTCAGCACCCAATCCTCAATCTTCAATCCTCAATAATCAATCCTCAGTCCTCAATCCTCAATCCTCAATCCTCTGTCCTCAAACATAAATCCTGAATCCTCAATCCTGAATCCTCAAGCTTCAGCCCTCAGTCCTCAACAATCAGTAGTCAATCCTCAATCCTCAGTAGAATATCATCAATTCACAGTTCTCAGTACTCAATACTCAACCTGCAATCTTCAAATCTCTATCCACAAACATCAATTCTCATCAGTCAACCCTCAACGCTCCGTCCCCAATCCTCAATCTTCAATCCTCAATCCTCAATCCTCAATTCTCAATCCTCAATTTTCAGTCCTCAATACGTAATCTTCAATCCTCAATCCTCAATCCTCAATCCTCAATCCTCAATTTTCAGTCCTCAATACGTAATGTTCAATCCTCAATGCTCAATCCTCAATCCTCAATCCTCAATCCTCAATCCTCAATCCTCATTCTTCAATCCTCAATACCCAATCCTCAATCTGCAATCCTCAATCCTCAATCATCAATTCTCAATCCTCAATCCTCAATCCTCAATCTTCAATCCTCAATCTTCAATCCTCAATCCTCAATCCTCAATCCTCAATCCTCAATCTTCGATCCTCAATACTGAATATTCAATCCTCAATCCTCAATCCTCAATCCTCAATCCTCATTCTTCAATCCTCAATACCCAATCCTCAATCTGCAATCCTCAATCCTCAATCCTCAATTCAAAATCCTCAATCCTCAATCCTCAATCCTCAATCCTCAATCTTCAATCCTCAATACCCAATCCTCAATCTGCAATCCTCAATCCTCAATCCTCAATTCAAAATCCTCAATCCTCAATCCTCAATCCTCAATCCTCAATCTTCAATCCTCAATCCTCAATCCTCAATCCTCAATCTTCAATCCTCAATCCTCAATCCTCTAATCCTCAATCCTCAATCCTCGATCCACAATCCTCAACCTTCAATCGTCAATACTCAATCTTCAATCCTCAATCCTCAATCCTCAATCCTCAATTCTCAATTCTCGATCGTCAATCATGAATCCTCAATACTCAATCTTCAATCCTCAATCCTCAATACTCAATCCTCAATCCTCATTCTTCAATCCTCAATACCCAATCCTCAATCTTCAACACTCAATCCTCAATCCTCAATCCTCAGTCCTCAATCCACAATCCTCAATCCTCAAACCTCAATCCTCAATCCTCAATCCTCAGACCTCAAACATCAATACTCAACCCTCAGCCCTCGACCTCAATCCACAACACTCAATCCTCAATCCTCAAACTTCAATCCTCGATACTCAATCTTCAATCCTCAATCCTCAATCCTCAATCCTCAATCCTCAATGCTCAATCCTTAATCCTCAATCTTCAATCATCAATACTCAATCCTCAATCCTCAATGCTCAATCCTTAATCCTCAATCTTCAATCATCAATACTCAACCTTCAATCCTCAATCCTCAATCCTCAAACCTCAGACCTCATCGTCAGTCCTCAGTTCTCAATCCTCAATCCTCAATCTTCAATCCTCAATACTCAATCTTCAATCCCCAATCCTCAATCCTCAATCCTCAATCCTCAATCCTCAATCATCAATATTCAATCCACAACACCCAATCCTCAATCTTCAATCCTCAATCCTCAATCCTCAGTCCTCAATCCGCAATCCTCAATCCTCTGTCCTCAAACATAAATCCTGAATCATCAGTCCTGAATCCTCAAGCTTCAGCCCTCAGTCCTCAACAATCAGTAGTCAATCCTCAATCCTCAGTAGAATATCATGAATTCACAGTTTTCAATACTCAATGCTCAACCTGCAATCTTCAAATCTCTATCCACAAACATCAATTCTCATCACTCAACCCTCAACGCTCCGTCCCCAATCCTCAATCTTCAATCCTCAATCCTCAATCCTCAATTCTCAATCCTCAATTTTCAGTCCTCAATACGTAATCTTCAATCCTCAATGCTAAATCCTCAATCCTCAATCCTCAGTCCTCAATCAACAATCCTCAATCCTCAATCCTCAAACCTCAATCCTCAATCGTCAGTCCTCGTCCTCAATCCTCAACACTCAATCCTCAATCCTCAATCTTCAATCATCAATACTCAATCTTCAATCCTCAATCCTCAATCTTCAATCCTCAATCCTCAATCCTCACTCCTCAATACTCATTCCTCAATCGTCAATCCTCAATCCCTAATCCTCAATCATCAATCCTCAATCCACAATCCTCAACCTTCAATCCTCAATACTCAATCTTCAATCCGCAATCCTCAATCCTCAATCCTCAATCCTCAATCCTCTGTCCTCAAACCTCAATCCTGAATCCTCAATCCTGAATCCTCAAGCTTCAGCACTCAGTCCTCAACAATCAGTTGTCAATCCTCAATCCTCAATAGAATATCATCAATTCACAGATTTCAATACTCAACACTCCATCTGCAATCTTCAAATCTCTATCCACAAGCATCAATTCTCATCACTCAATCCTCAACACTCAGACCCCAATCCTCAATATTCAATCCTCAATCCTCAATCCTCGATCCACAATCCTCAACCTTCAATCGTCAATACTCAATCTTCAATCCTCAATCCTCAATCCTCAATCCTCAATTCTCAATTCTCGATCGTCAATCATGAATCCTCAATACTCAATCTTCAATCCTCAATCCTCAATCCTCATTCTTCAATCCTCAATACCCAATCCTCAATCTTCAACACTCAATCCTCAATCCTCAATCCTCAGTCCTCAATCCACAATCCTCAATCCTCAAACCTCAATCCTCAATCGTCAGTCCTCGTCCTCAATCCTCAACACTCAATCCTCAATCCTCAATCTTCAATCATCAATACTCAATATTCAATCCTCAATCCTCAATCTTCAATCTTCAATCCTCAATTCTCAATCCTCAATCCTCAATCCTCAATCCTCAATCCTCAATGTTCAATCCTCAACACCCAATCCTCAATCTTCAATCCTCAATCCTCAATCCTCAGTCCTCAATCCTCAATCCTCAATCCTCTGTCCTCAAACATAAATCCTGAATCCTCAATCCTGAATCCTCAAGCTTCAGCCCTCAGTCCTCAACAATCAGTAGTCAATCCTCAATCCTCAGTAGAATATCATCAATTCACAGTTTTCAATACTCAATACTCAACCTGCAATCTTCAAATCTCTATCCACAAACATCAATTCTCATCACTCAACCCTCAACGATCCGTCCCCAATCCTCAATCTTCAATCCTCAATCCTCAATCCTCAATTCGCAATCCTCAATTTTCAGTCCTCAATACGTAATCTTCAATCCTCAATCCTCAATCCTCAATCCTCAATCCTCAATGTTCAATCCTCAACACCCAATCCTCAATCTTCAATCCTCAATCCTCAATCCTCAGTCCTCAATCCTCAATCCTCAATCCTCTGTCCTCAAACATAAATCCTGAATCCTCAATCCTGAATCCTCAAGCTTCAGCCCTCAGTCCTCAACAATCAGTAGTCAATCCTCAATCCTCAGTAGAATATCATCAATTCACAGTTTTCAATACTCAATACTCAACCTGCAATCTTCAAATCTCTATCCACAAACATCAATTCTCATCACTCAACCCTCAACGATCCGTCCCCAATCCTCAATCTTCAATCCTCAATCCTCAATCCTCAATTCGCAATCCTCAATTTTCAGTCCTCAATACGTAATCTTCAATCCTCAATCCTCAATCCTCAATTCTCAATCCTCAATCCTCAATCCTCAGACATCAAACATCGATACTCAACCCTCAGTACTCGTCCTCAATCCACAACCCTCAATCCTCAATACTCAATCCTCAATCCTCAATCCTCAATTCTCAATCTTCAATCCTCAATCCTCAATCCTCAATCCTCAATCCTCAATCTTCAATCCTCAATACTCAATATTCATTCCTCAATCCTCAATCCTCAATCCTCAATCCTCAATCTTCAATCATCAATACTCAATCTTCAATCCTCAATCCTCAATACTCAATCCTCAATCCACATTCTTCAATCCTCATTCTTCAATCCTCAATACCGAATCCTCAATCTTCAATCCTCAATCCTCAATCCTCAGTTCGCAATCCCCAATCCTCTATCCTCAGACCTCAGGCATCAATACTCAATTCTGAAACCTCTATACTGAATCCTCAACCTTCAGCACTCAGTCCTCAACAACCAGTTGTCATTCCTCTATCCTCAATAGAATATCCTCAATTCACAGCTTTCAATACTCAATACTCAATCTGCAATCTTCAAACCTCTATCCACAAACACCAATTTTCATCACTCAACCCTCAGCACTCAGTCCTCGATGTTCAATCCTCAATCCTCAATCCTCAATCTTCGAGCCTCAATACTGAATCCTCAATCCTCAATCCTCAATCCTCAATCCTCATTCTTCGATCCTCAATACCCAATCCTCAATCTGCAATCCTCAATCCTCAATCCTCAATTCTCAATCCTCAATCCTCAATCCTCAATCCTCAATCCTCAATCTTCAATCCTCAATCCTCAATCCTCAATCCTCAATCATCAATCTTCAATCTGCAATACTCAATATTCAGTCCTCAATCCTCAATCCTCAATCCTCAATCCTCAATCTTCAATCCTCAATACTCAGTCTTCAATCCTCAATCATCAATACTCAATCCTCAATCCACATTCTTCAATCCTCATTCTTCAATCCTCAATACCCAATCCTCAATGTTCAATCCTCAATCCTCAATCCTCAGTTCGCAATCCCCAATCCTCTATCCTCAGACCTCAGGCATCAATACTCAACCCTCAGTCCTCGTCCTCAATCCACTAGCCTCAATCCTCAATCCTCGACATTCATTCATTAATATTCAACCTTCAATCCTCAATCCTCAATCCTCAATCCTCAATCCTCAATCCTCAATGTTCAATCCTCTACACCCAATCCTCAATCTTCAATCCTCAATCCTCAATCCTCAGTCCTCAATCCTCAATCCTCAATCCTCTGTCCTCAAACATAAATCCTGAATCCTCAATCCTGAATCCTCAAGCTTCAGCACTCAGTCCTCAACAATCAGTAGTCAATCCTCAATCCTCAGTAGAATATCATTAATTCACAGTTTTCAATACTCAATACTCAACCTGCAATCTTCAAATCTCTATCCACAAACATCAATTCTCATCACTCAACCCTCAACGCTCCGTCCCCAATCCTCAATCTTCAATCTTCAATCCTCAATCCTCAATTCGCAATCCTCAATTTTCAGTCCTCAATACGTAATCTTCAATCCTCAATCCTCAATCCTCAATCCTCTGTCCTCAAACATAAATCCTGAATCCTCAATCCTGAATCCTCAATCCTGAATCCTCAAGCTTCAGCCCTCAGTCCTCAACAATCAGTAGTCAATCCTCAATCCTCAGTAGAATATCATCAATTCACAGTTTTCAATACTCAATACTCAATCTGCAATCTTCCAACCTGTATCCACAAACATCAATTTTCATCACTCAACCCTCAGCACTCAGTCCTCGATGTTAAATCCTCAATCCTCAATTCTCAATCTTCTATCCTCAATACTGAATCTTCAATCCTCAATCCACAATCCTCAGTCCTCAATCCTCAATCCTCATTATTCAATCCTCAATACCCAATCCTCAATCTTCAATCCTCAATCCTCAACCCTCAATTCTCAATCCTCAATCCTCAATCCTCAATCCTCAATCCTCAATCTTCAATCCTCAATCCTCAAACCTCAATCTCAATCCTCAATCCTCAATCCTCAATCTTCAATCCTCAATACTAAATCTTCAATCCTCAGTCCTCAATCCTCACTCCTCAATCCTCAATCTTCAATCCTAAATACTCAATCTTCAATCCTCAATCCTCAATACTCAATCCTCAATCCTCAATCCTCAATCCTCAATCCTCAATCCTCAATCCTCAATCCTCAATCCTCAATCCTCAATCCTCAATGTTCACTACTCAACACCCAATCCTCAATCTTCAACACCCAATCCTCAATCTTCAATCTTCAATACGCAATCTTCAATCCTCAATGCTCAATCCTCAATCCTCAATCCTCAGTCCTCAATCCACAATCCTCAATCCTCAAACCTCAATCCTCAATCGCCAGTCCTCGTCCTCAATCCTCAACACTCAATCCTCAATCCTCAACCTTCAATCATCAATACTCAATCTTCAATCCTCAATCCTCAATCTTCAATCCTCAATCCTCAATTCTCACTCCTCAATACTCAATCCTCAATCGTCAATCCTCAATCCCCAATCCTCAATACCCAATCCTCAATCCTCAATCCTCAATCCTCAATCCTCAATCTTCAATCCTCAATACTCAATCTTCAATCCTCGATCCTCAATCCTCAATCCTCAATGCTCAATCCTCAATCCTCAATCCTCAACCCTCAACCTTCAATCCTCAATACTCAATCTGCAATCCTCAATCCTCAATACTCACTCCTCAATCCTCATTCTTCAATCCTCAATACCCAATCCTCAATCTTCAATCCTCAACCCTCAATCCTCAGTTCGCAATCCCCAGTCCTCTATCCTCAGACCTCAGGCATCAATACTCAACCCTCAGTCCTCGTCCTCAATCCACAACCCTCAATCCTCAATCCTCAATCTTCATTCATCAATATTCAACCTTCAATCCTCAATCCTCAATCCTCAATCCTCAATCCTCAATCCTCAATATTCAATCCACAACACCCAATCCTCAATCTTCAATCCTCAATCCTCAATCCTCAGTCCTCAATCCTCAATCCTCAATCCTCTGTCCTCAAACATAAATCCTGAATCCTCAGTCCTGAATCCTCAAGCTTCAGCCCTCAGTCCTCAACAATCAGTAGTCAATCCTTAATCCTCAGTAGAATATCATCAATTCACAGTTTTCAATACTCAATGCTCAACCTGCAATCTTCAAATCTCTATCCACAAACATCAATTCTCATCACTCAACCCTCAACGCTCCGTCCCCAATCCTCAATCTTCAATCCTCAATCCTCAATCCTCAATTCTCAATCCTCAATTTTCAGTCCTCAATACGTAATCTTCAATCCTCAATGCTCAATCCTCAATCCTCAATCCTCAGTCCTCAATCCACAATCCTCAATCCTCAATCCTCAAACCTCAATCCTCAATCGTCAGTCCTTGTCCTCAATCCTCAACACTCAATCCTCAATCCTCAATCTTCAATCATCAATACTCAATCTTCAATCCTCAATCCTCAATCTTCAATCCTCAATCCTCAATTCTCACTCCTCAATACTCATTCCTCAATCGTCAATCCTCAATCCCTAATCCTCAATCTTCAATCCTCAATTCTCAATCCTCAATCCCCAATCCTCAATATTCAATCCTCAATCATCAATCCTCAACCCACAATCCTCAACCTTCAATCCTCAATACTCAATCTTCAATCCGCAATCCTCAATCCTCAATCCTCAATCCTCAATCCTCTGTCCTCAAACCTCAATCCTGAATCCTCAATCCTGAATCCTCAAGCTTCAGCACTCAGTCCTCAACAATCAGTTGTCAATCCTCAATCCTCAATAGAATATCATCAATTCACAGATTTCAATACTCAATACTCCATCTGCAATCTTCAAATCTCTATCCACAGGCATCAATTCTCATCACTCAATCCTCAACACTCAGTCCCCAATCCTCAATATTCAATCCTCAATCCTCAATCCTCGATCCACAATCCTCAACCTTCAATCGTCAATACTCAATTTTCAATCCTCAGTCCTCAATCCTCAATCCTCAATTCTCAATTCTCGATCGTCAATCATGAATCCTCAATACTCAATCTTCAATACTCAATCCTCAATCCTCAATCCTCAATCCTCATTCTTCAATCCTCAATACCCAATCCTCAATCTTCAACACTCAATCCTCAATCCTCAATCCTCAGTCCTCAATCCACAATCCTCAATCCTCAAACCTCAATCCTCAATCGTCAGTCCTCGTCCTCAATCCTCAACACTCAATCCTCAATCCTCAATCTTCAATCATCAATACTCAATATTCAATCCTCAATCCTCAATCTTCAATCTTCAGTCCTCAATTCTCAATCCTCAATCCTCAATCCTCAATCCTCAATCCTCAATGTTCAATCCTCAACACCCAATCCTCAAACTTCAATCCTCAATCCTCAATCCTCAGTCCTCAATCCTCAATCCTCAATTCTCTGCCCTCAAACATAAATCCTGAATCCTCAATCCTGAATCCTCAAGCTTCAGCCCTCAGTCCTCAACAATCAGTAGTCAATCCTCATTCCTCAGTAGAATATCATCAATTCACAGTTTTCAATACTCAATACTCAACCTGCAATCTTCAAATCTCTATCCACAAACATCAATTCTCATCACTCAACCCTCAACGCTCCGTCCCCAATCCTCAATCTTCAATCCTCAATCCTCAATCCTCAATTCGCAATCCTCAATTTTCAGTCCTCAATACGTAATCTTCAATCCTCAATCCTCAATCCTCAATTCTCAATCCTCAATTTTCAGTCCTCAATACGTAATCTTCAATCCTCAATCTTCAATCCTCAATCCTCAATTCTCACTCCACAATACTCAATCCTCAATCGTCAATCCTCAATCCCCAATCCTCAATACCCAATCCTCAATCCTCAATCCTCAATCCTCAATCCTCAATCTTCAATCCTCAATACTCAATCTTCAATCCTCAATACTCAACCTTCAATCCTCAGTCCACAATACTCATTCCTCAATCCTCAATTGTCAGTCTTCAATCCTCAATCCTCAATCTTCAATCCTCAATCCTCAATTCTAAATTTTCAATCCTCATTCTTCAGTCCCGAATACCCGATACTCAATCTTCAATCTTCAATACTCAATCCTCAATTCTCAATCCTCAATCCTCAATCCTCAATTCTCAATTCTCAATCCTCAATTCTCAATTTTCAATCTTCAATACTGAATCTTCAATCCTCAATCCTCAATCCTCAATCCTCAATCCTCAATCCTCAATCCTCAATCCTCAATCCTCAATCCTCAATCCTCAGTAATCAATCCTCAATCTTCAATACTCAATCGTCAATCCTCAGTCCACAATCCTCAATCCTCAACCCTCGTTCCTCAAACCTCAATCCTCAACTCTCAGTCCACATCCTCAATTCTCAATTATCAATCCTCAATCCTTAATCCTCAATATTCAATCCTCAATCCCCAGTCCTCAATCTTCAATCCTCAATGTTCAATCCTCAATCCTCAATCCTCAGTCCTCAATCCACAATCCTCAATCCTCAAACCTCAATCCTCAACCGTCAGTCCACGACCTCAGTCCTCAACACTCAATCCTAAATCCTCGATCTTCAATCCTCAATCCTCAACCCTCAATCCTCAATCCTCATTCTTCAATCCTCAATACCCAACCCTCAATGTACAATCCTCAATCCGCAATCCTCAATTCTCAATCCTCAATCCTCAGTCCCCAAACCTCAATCCTCAATCTTCAATCCTCAGTACTCAATCTTCAATTCTCAATCCTAAATACTCAATCCTCAATCCTCAATCCTCAATCCTCAAACCTCAATCGTCAGTCTTCAATCCTCAATACTCAATCTTCAATCCTCAATCCTCAATCCTCAATCCGCAATCCTCATTCTTCAATTCTCTATACACAGTCCTCAATCTTCAATCCTCAGTCCTCAGTCCTCAAGTCGCAATCCTCAATCCTCAGTCCTCAGACCTCAAACTTCGATCCTCAACCCTCAGCCCTCATCCTCAATCCTCAATCCTCAACCCTCAGCCCTCATCGTCAATCCTCAATCCTCAATCCTCAATCCTCAATCTTCAATCCTCAATACTCAATCTTCAATCCTCAATCCTCAATTCTCAATCCTCAATCCTAAATCCTCAATCGACAGTCTTGAATCCTCAATAGTCAATCTTCAATCCTCAATACGCATTCCTCCATTCTCAATCCTCAATCCTCATTCTTCAATCCTCAATACCCAATCCTCACTCTACAATCCTCAATACCCAATCCTCAATCCTCAATCCTCAATCCTCGATCCTCAATCTTCAATCCTCAGTCCTCAGTCCTCAAACCTCAATTCTGAATCCTCAATCCTGAATCCTCAATCCTCAATCTTCAATCCTCAATCTTCAATCCTCAATACTCAATCTTCAATCCTCAATCCGCAGTCCTCAAACCTCAATCCCGAATCCTCAATCCTGAATCCTCAATCTTCAGCCTTCAGTCATCAATCCTCAATCTTCAATACTCAATCGTCAATCCTCAGTCCTCAATCCTCAATCCTCAATCCTTGTTCCTCAAACCTCAATCCTCAACCCTCAGTCCTTATCCTCAATTCTCAATTCTCAATCCTCAATCTTCAGTCCTCAATCTTCAATCCTCAATAATCAGCCTCCAATCCTAGATCCTCAGTTCCCAGTCCTCAATCTTCAATCCTCAATCCTCAATCCTCAATTCTCAATCCTCAATCCTCAATCCTCAGACCTCAAACATCAATATTCAACACTCGGTCCTCGTCTTCAATGCACAACCCTCAATCCTCGATCCTCAATCTTCAATCATCAATATTCAATTTTCAATCCTCAATCCTCAATCCTCAATACTCAATCCTTAATCCTCAATGTTCAATCCTTAATACCCAATCCTCAATACCCAATCCTCAATCTTCAATCCTCAATCCTCAATCCTCAACCCTCAATCCTCAATCCTCAATCCTCAGTCCTCAAACCTCAATCCTTATTCCTCAATCCTGAATCCTCAGTCTTCAGCCCTCAGTCCTCAACAATCAGTTGTCAATACTCAATCCTAAGTAGAATATCCTCACTTCACAGGTATCAATACTCAATACTCAGCCTGCAATCTTCAAATCTCTATCCACCTACATCAATCCTCATCACTCAACCCTCAACACTCAGTCCCCAATCCTCAATTCTCAATCCTCAATCCTCAATCCCCAATCCTCAATCATCAATCTTCAATCTGCAATACTCAATATTCAGTCCTCAATCCTCAATCCTCAATCCTCAATCCTCAATCTTCAATCCTCAATACTCAGTCTTCAATCCTCAATCATCAATACTCAATCCTCAATCCACATTCTTCAATCCCCATTCTTCAATCCTCAATACCCAATCCTCAATGTTCAATCCTCAATCCTCAATCCTCAGTTCGCAATCCCCAATCCTCTATCCTCAGACCTCAGGCATCAATACTCAACCCTCAGTCCTCGTCCTCAATCCACTAGCCTCAATCCTCAATCCTCGACATTCATTCATTAATATTCAACCTTCAATCCTCAATCCTCAATCCTCAATCCTCAATCCTCAATCCTCAATGTTCAATCCTCTACACCCAATCCTCAATCTTCAATCCTCAATCCTCAATCCTCAGTCCTCAATCCTCAATCCTCAATCCTCTGTCCTCAAACATAAATCCTGAATCCTCAATCCTGAATCCTCAAGCTTCAGCACTCAGTCCTCAACAATCAGTAGTCAATCCTCAATCCTCAGTAGAATATCATCAATTCACAGTTTTCAATACTCAATACTCAACCTGCAATCTTCAAATCTCTATCCACAAACATCAATTCTCATCACTCAACCCTCAACGCTCCGTCCCCAATCCTCAATCTTCAATCCTCAATCCTCAATCCTCAATTCGCAATCCTCAATTTTCAGTCCTCAATACGTAATCTTCAATCCTCAATCCTCAATCCTCGATCCTCTGTCCTCAAACATAAATCCTGAATCCTCAATCCTGAATCCTCAATCCTGAATCCTCAAGCTTCAGCCCTCAGTCCTCAACAATCAGTAGTCAATCCTCAATCCTCAGTAGAATATCATCAATTCACAGTTTTCAATACTCAATACTCAATCTGCAATCTTCCAACCTGTATCCACAAACATCAATTTTCATCACTCAACCCTCAGCACTCAGTCCTCGATGTTAAATCCTCAATCCTCAATTCTCAATCTTCTATCCTCAATACTGAATCTTCAATCCTCAATCCACAATCCTCAGTCCTCAATCCTCAATCCTCATTATTCAATCCTCAATACCCAATCCTCAATCTTCAATCCTCAATCCTCAATCCTCAATTCTCAATCCTCAATCCTCAATCCTCAATCCTCAATCCTCAATCTTCAATCCTCAATCCTCAAACCTCAATCTCAATCCTCAATCCTCAATCCTCAATCTTCAATCCTCAATACTAAATCTTCAATCCTCAGTCCTCAATCCTCACTCCTCAATCCTCAATCTTCAATCCTGAATACTCAATCTTCAATCCTCAATCCTCAATCCTCAATCCTCAATCCTCAATCCTCAATCCTCAATCCTCAATCCTCAATCCTCAATCCTCAATCCTCAATCCTCAATCCTCAATCCTCAATGTTCACTACTCAACACCCAATCCTCAATCTTCAACACCCAATCCTCAATCTTCAATCTTCAATACGCAATCTTCAATCCTCAATGCTCAATCCTCAATCCTCAATCCTCAGTCCTCAATCCACAATCCTCAATCCTCAAACCTCAATCCTCAATCGTCAGTCCTCGTCCTCAATCCTCAACACTCAATCCTCAATCCTCAACCTTCAATCATCAATACTCAATCTTCAATCCTCAATCCTCAATCTTCAATCCTCAATCCTCAATTCTCACTCCACAATACTCAATCCTCAATCGTCAATCCTCAATCCCCAATCCTCAATACCCAATCCTCAATCCTCAATCCTCAATCCTCAATCCTCAATCTTCAATCCTCAATACTCAATCTTCAATCCTCGATCCTCAATCCTCAATCCTCAATGCTCAATCCTCAATCCTCAATCCTCAACCCTCAACCTTCAATCCTCAATACTCAATCTGCAATCCTCAATCCTCAATACTCAATCCTCAATCCTCAATCCTCAATCCTCAATCCTCAATCCTCAATCCTCAATCCTCAATCCTCAATCCTCAATCCTCAATGTTCACTACTCAACACCCAATCCTCAATCTTCAACACCCAATCCTCAATCTTCAATCTTCAATACGCAATCTTCAATCCTCAATGCTCAATCCTCAATCCTCAATCCTCAGTCCTCAATCCACAATCCTCAATCCTCAAACCTCAATCCTCAATCGTCAGTCCTCGTCCTCAATCCTCAACACTCAATCCTCAATCCTCAACCTTCAATCATCAATACTCAATCTTCAATCCTCAATCCTCAATCCTCAATTCGCAATCCTCAATTTTCAGTCCTCAATACGTAATCTTCAATCCTCAATCCTCAATCCTCGATCCTCTGTCCTCAAACATAAATCCTGAATCCTCAATCCTGAATCCTCAATCCTGAATCCTCAAGCTTCAGCCCTCAGTCCTCAACAATCAGTAGTCAATCCTCAATCCTCAGTAGAATATCATAAATTCACAGCTTTCAATACTCAATACTCAATCTGCAATCTTCCAACCTGTATCCACAAACATCAATTTTCATCACTCAACCCTCAGCACTCAGTCCTCGATGTTAAATCCTCAATCCTCAATTCTCAATCTTCTATCCTCAATACTGAATCTTCAATCCTCAATCCACAATCCTCAGTCCTCAATCCTCAATCCTCATTATTCAATCCTCAATACCCAATCCTCAATCTTCAATCCTCAATCCTTAATCCTCAATTCTCAATCCTCAATCCTCAATCCTCAATCCTCAATCCTCAATCTTCAATCCTCAATCCTCAAACCTCAATCTCAATCCTCAATCCTCAATCCTCAATCTTCAATCCTCAATACTAAATCTTCAATCCTCAGTCCTCAATCCTCACTCCTCAATCCTCAATCTTCAATCCTGAATACTCAATCTTCAATCCTCAATCCTCAATACTCAATCCTCAATCCTCAATCCTCAATCCTCAATCCTCAATCCTCAATACTCAATCCTCAATCCTCAATCCTCAATCCTCAATGTTCACTACTCAACACCCAATCCTCAATCTTCAACACCCAATCCTCAATCTTCAATCTTCAATACGCAATCTTCAATCCTCAATGCTCAATCCTCAATCCTCAATCCTCAGTCCTCAATCCACAATCCTCAATCCTCAAACCTCAATCCTCAATCGTCAGTCCTCGTCCTCAATCCTCAACACTCAATCCTCAATCCTCAACCTTCAATCATCAATACTCAATCTTCAATCCTCAATCCTCAATCTTCAATCCTCAATCCTCAATTCTCACTCCACAATACTCAATCCTCAATCGTCAATCCTCAATCCCCAATCCTCAATACCCAATCCTCAATCCTCAATCCTCAATCCTCAATCCTCAATCTTCAATCCTCAATACTCAATCTTCAATCCTCGATCCTCAATCCTCAATCCTCAATGCTCAATCCTCAATCCTCAATCCTCAACCCTCAACCTTCAATCCTCAATACTCAATCTGCAATCCTCAATCCTCATTCTTCAATCCTCAATACCCAATCCTCAATCTTCAATCCTCAACCCTCAATCCTCAGTTCGCAATCCCCAGTCCTCTATCCTCAGACCTCAGGCATCAATACTCAACCCTCAGTCCTCGTCCTCAATCCACAACCCTCAATCCTCAATCCTCAATCTTCATTCATCAATATTCAACCTTCAATCCTCAATCCTCAATCCTCAATCCTCAATCCTCAATCCTCAATATTCAATCCACAACACCCAATCCTCAATCTTCAATCCTCAATCCTCAATCCTCAGTCCTCAATCCTCAATCCTCAATCCTCTGTCCTCAAACATAAATCCTGAATCCTCAGTCCTGAATCCTCAAGCTTCAGCCCTCAGTCCTCAACAATCAGTAGTCAATCCTTAATCCTCAGTAGAATATCATCAATTCACAGTTTTCAATACTCAATGCTCAACCTGCAATCTTCAAATCTCTATCCACAAACATCAATTCTCATCACTCAACCCTCAACGCTCCGTCCCCAATCCTCAATCTTCAATCCTCAATCCTCAATCCTCAATTCTCAATCCTCAATTTTCAGTCCTCAATACGTAATCTTCAATCCTCAATGCTCAATCCTCAATCCTCAATCCTCAGTCCTCAATCCACAATCCTCAATCCTCAATCCTCAAACCTCAATCCTCAATCGTCAGTCCTTGTCCTCAATCCTCAACACTCAATCCTCAATCCTCAATCTTCAATCATCAATACTCAATCTTCAATCCTCAATCCTCAATCTTCAATCCTCAATCCTCAATTCTCACTCCTAAATACTCATTCCTCAATCGTCAATCCTCAATCCCTAATCCTCAATCTTCAATCCTCAATTCTCAATCCTCAATCCCCAATCCTCAATATTCAATCCTCAATCATCAATCCTCAACCCACAATCCTCAACCTTCAATCCTCAATACTCAATCTTCAATCCGCAATCCTCAATCCTCAATCCTCAATCCTCAATCCTCTGTCCTCAAACCTCAATCCTGAATCCTCAATCCTGAATCCTCAAGCTTCAGCACTCAGTCCTCAACAATCAGTTGTCAATCCTCAATCCTCAATAGAATATCATCAATTCACAGATTTCAATACTCAATACTCCATCTGCAATCTTCAAATCTCTATCCACAGGCATCAATTCTCATCACTCAATCCTCAACACTCAGTCCCCAATCCTCAATATTCAATCCTCAATCCTCAATCCTCGATCCACAATCCTCAACCTTCAATCGTCAATACTCAATCTTCAATCCTCAGTCCTCAATCCTCAATCCTCAATTCTCAATTCTCGATCGTCAATCATGAATCCTCAATACTCAATCTTCAATCCTCAATCCTCAATCCTCAATCCTCAATCCTCATTATTCAATCCTCAATACCCAATCCTCAATCTTCAACACTCAATCCTCAATCCTCAATCCTCAGTCCTCAATCCACAATCCTCAATCCTCAAACCTCAATCCTCAATCGTCAGTCCTCGTCCTCAATCCTCAACACTCAATCCTCAATCCTCAATCTTCAATCATCAATACTCAATATTCAATCCTCAATCCTCAATCTTCAATCTTCAGTCCTCAATTCTCAATCCTCAATCCTCAATCCTCAATCCTCAATCCTCAATGTTCAATCCTCAACTCCCAATCCTCAAACTTCAATCCTCAATCCTCAATCCTCAGTCCTCAATCCTCAATCCTCAATTCTCTGCCCTCAAACATAAATCCTGAATCCTCAATCCTGAATCCTCAAGCTTCAGCCCTCAGTCCTCAACAATCAGTAGTCAATCCTCATTCCTCAGTAGAATATCATCAATTCACAGTTTTCAATACTCAATACTCAACCTGCAATCTTCAAATCTCTATCCACAAACATCAATTCTCATCACTCAACCCTCAACGCTCCGTCCCCAATCCTCAATCTTCAATCCTCAATCTTCAATACTCAATCCTCAATTCTCACTCCACAATACTCAATCCTCAATCGTCAATCCTCAATCCCCAATCCTCAATACCCAATCCTCAATCCTCAATCCTCAATCCTCAATCCTCAATCTTCAATCCTCAATACTCAATCTTCAATCCTCAATACTCAACCTTCAATCCACAGTCCACAATACTCATTCCTCAATCCTCAATTGTCAGTCTTCAATCCTCAATCCTCAATCTTCAATCCTCAATCCTCAATTCTAAATTTTCAATCCTCATTCTTCAGTCCCGAATACCCGATACTCAATCTTCAATCTTCAATACTCAATCCTCAATTCTCAATCCTCAATCCTCAATCCTCAATTCTCAATTCTCAATCCTCAATTCTCAATTTTCAATCCTCAATACTGAATCTTCAATCCTCAATCCTCAATCCTCAATCCTCAATCCTCAATCCTCAATCCTCAATCCTCAATCCTCAATCCTCAATCCTCAGTAATCAATCCTCAATCTTCAATACTCAATCGTCAATCCTCAGACCACAATCCTCAATCCTCAACCCTCGTTCCTCAAACCTCAATCCTCAACTCTCAGTCCACATCCTCAATTCTCAATTCTCAATCCTCAATCCTTAATCCTCAATATTCAATCCTCAATCCCCAGTCCTCAATCTTCAATCCTCAATGTTCAATCCTCAATCCTCAATCCTCAGTCCTCAATCCACAATCCTCAATCCTCAAACCTCAATCCTCAACCGTCAGTCCTCGACCTCAGTCCTCAACACTCAATCCTAAATCCCGATCTTCAATCCTCAATCCTCAACCCTCAATCCTCAATCCTCATTCTTCAATCCTCAATACCCAACCCTCAATGTACAATCCTCAATCCGCAATCCTCAATTCTCAATCCTCAATCCTCAGTCCCCAAACCTCAATCCTCAATCTTCAATCCTCAGTACTCAATCTTCAATTCTCAATCCTAAATACTCAATCCTCAATCCTCAATCCTCAATCCTCAAACCTCAATCGTCAGTCTTCAATCCTCAATACTCAATCTTCAATCCTCAATCCTCAATCCTCAATCCGCAATCCTCATTCTTCAATTCTCTATACACAGTCCTCAATCTTCAATCCTCAGTCCTCAGTCCTCAAGTCGCAATCCTCAATCCTCAGTCCTCAGACCTCAAACTTCGATCCTCAACCCTCAGCCCTCATCCTCAATCCTCAATCCTCAATCCTCAATCCTCAATCTTCAATCCTCGATACTCAATCTTCAATCCTCAATCCTCAGTCCTCAAACCTGAATTCTGAATCCTCAATCCTGAATCCTCAATCTACGGCCCTCAGTCCTCAACAATCAGTTGTCAATCCTCAATCCTCAATAGAATATCCTCATTTCACAGTTCTCAATACTCAATACTCAATCTGCAATCTTCAAACCTCTATCCAGAAACATCAATCCTCATAATTCAACCCTCAACACTCAGTCCTCAATATTCAATCCTCAATCCACAATCCTCAATCCACAATCGTTAATCTTCAATCCTCAATACTCAATCTTCAATCCTCGATCCTCAATCCTGAATTCTCAACCCTCAATCCTCAGTCCTCAGTCCTCAAACCTCAATCCTCAACACTCAGCCCTCATCGTCAATCCTCAACCCTCAATCCTCAAACCTCAATCTTCAATCCTCAATCCTCGATCCTCAATCCTCAATTCTCAATCCTCAATCCTCAGTCCTCAGTCCTCAAACCTCAATCCTTAATCCTCAATCCTCAATCCTCAATCCTCAATCCTCAATCGCCAGTCTTCAATCCTGAATACTCAATCTTCAATCCTCAATCCTCAATCCCCAATCCTCAATATTCATTCCTAAATCCTCAATCCTCAATCCTCAATCCTCAATCCTCAATCTTCAATCTTCAATCCTCAATCTTCAATCCTCAATACTCAATCTTCAATCCTCAATCCGCAGTCCTCAAACCTCAATCCCGAATCCTCAATTCTGAATCCTCAATCCTGAATCCTCAATCCTCAATCTTCAATCCTCAATCTTCAATCCTCAATACTCAATCTTCAATCCTCAATCCGCAGTCCTCAAACCTCAATCCCGAATCCTCAATCCTGAATCCTCAATCTTCAGCCCTCAGTCATCAATCCTCAATCTTCAATACTCAATCGTCAATCCTCAGTCCTCAATCCTCAATCCTCAATCCTTGTTCCTCAAACCTCAATCCTCAACCCTCAGTCCTTATCCTCAATTCTCAATTCTCAATCCTCAATCTTCAGTCCTCAATCTTCAATCCTCAATAATCAGCCTCCAATCCTAGATCCTCAGTTCCCAGTCCTCAATCTTCAATCCTCAATCCTCAATCCTCAATTCTCAATCCTCAATCCTCAATCCTCAGACCTCAAACATCAATATTCAACACTCGGTCCTCGTCTTCAATGCACAACCCTCAATCCTCGATCCTCAATCTTCAATCATCAATATTCAATTTTCAATCCTCAATCCTCAATCCTCAATACTCAATCCTTAATCCTCAATGTTCAATCCTTAATACCCAATCCTCAATACCCAATCCTCAATCTTCAATCCTCAATCCTCAATCCTCAACCCTCAATCCTCAACCCTCAATCCTCAGTCCTCAAACCTCAATCCTTATTCCTCAATCCTGAATCCTCAGTCTTCAGCCCTCAGTCCTCAACAATCAGTTGTCAATACTCAATCCTAAGTAGAATATCCTCACTTCACAGGTATCAATACTCAATACTCAGCCTGCAATCTTCAAATCTCTATCCACCTACATCAATCCTCATCACTCAACTCTCAACACTCAGTCCCCAATCCTCAATTCTCAATCCTCAATCCTCAATCCTCAGACATCAAACATCGATACTCAACCCTCAGTACTCGTCCTCAATCCACAACCCTCAATCCTCAATACTCAATCCTCAATCCTCAATCCTCAATTCTCAATCTTCAATCCTCAATCCTCAATCCTCAATCCTCAATCCTCAATCTTCAATCCTCAATACTCAATATTCATTCCTCAATCCTCAATCCTCAATCCTCAATCCTCAATCTTCAATCATCAATACTCAATCTTCAATCCTCAATCCTCAATACTCAATCCTCAATCCACATTCTTCAATCCTCATTCTTCAATCCTCAATACCGAATCCTCAATCTTCAATCCTCAATCCTCAATCCTCAGTTCGCAATCCCCAATCCTCTATCCTCAGACCTCAGGCATCAATACTCAATTCTGAATCCTCTATACTGAATCCTCAACCTTCAGCACTCAGTCCTCAACAACCAGTTGTCATTCCTCTATCCTCAGTAGAATATCCTCAATTCACAGCTTTCAATACTCAATACTCAATCTGCAATCTTCAAACCTCTATCCACAAACACCAATTTTCATCACTCAACCCTCAGCACTCAGTCCTCGATGTTCAATCCTCAATCCTCAATCCTCAATCCTCATTCTTCGATCCTCAATACCCAATCCTCAATCTGCAATCCTCAATCCTCAATCCTCAATTCTCAATCCTCAATCCTCAATCCTCAATCCTCAATCCTCAATCTTCAATCCTCAATCCTCAATCCCCAATCCTCAATCATCAATCTTCAATCTGCAATACTCAATATTCAGTCCTCAATCCTCAGTCCTCAATCCTCAATCCTCAATCTTCAATCCTCAATACTCAGTCTTCAATCCTCAATCATCAATACTCAATCCTCAATCCACATTCTTCAATCCCCATTCTTCAATCCTCAATACCCAATCCTCAATGTTCAATCCTCAATCCTCAATCCTCAGTTCGCAATCCCCAATCCTCTATCCTCAGACCTCAGGCATCAATACTCAGCCCTCAGTCCTCGTCCTCAATCCACTAGCCTCAATCCTCAATCCTCGACATTCATTCATTAATATTCAACCTTCAATCCTCAATCCTCAATCCTCAATCCTCAATCCTCAATCCTCAATGTTCAATCCTCTACACCCAATCCTCAATCTTCAATCCTCAATCCTCAATCCTCAGTCCTCAATCCTCAATCCTCAATCCTCTGTCCTCAAACATAAATCCTGAATCCTCAATCCTGAATCCTCAAGCTTCAGCACTCAGTCCTCAACAATCAGTAGTCAATCCTCAATCCTCAGTAGAATATCATCAATTCACAGTTTTCAATACTCAATACTCAACCTGCAATCTTCAAATCTCTATCCACAAACATCAATTCTCATCACTCAACCCTCAACGCTCCGTCCCCAATCCTCAATCTTCAATCCTCAATCCTCAATCCTCAATTCGCAATCCTCAATTTTCAGTCCTCAATACGTAATCTTCAATCCTCAATCCTCAATCCTCGATCCTCTGTCCTCAAACATAAATCCTGAATCCTCAATCCTGAATCCTCAATCCTGAATCCTCAAGCTTCAGCCCTCAGTCCTCAACAATCAGTAGTCAATCCTCAATCCTCAGTAGAATATCATCAATTCACAGTTTTCAATACTCAATACTCAATCTGCAATCTTCCAACCTGTATCCACAAACATCAATTTTCATCACTCAACCCTCAGCACTCAGTCCTCGATGTTAAATCCTCAATCCTCAATTCTCAATCTTCTATCCTCAATACTGAATCTTCAATCCTCAATCCACAATCCTCAGTCCTCAATCCTCAATCCTCATTATTCAATCCTCAATACCCAATCCTCAATCTTCAATCCTCAATCCTCAATCCTCAATTCTCAATCCTCAATCCTCAATCCTCAATCCTCAATCCTCAATCTTCAATCCTCAATCCTCAAACCTCAATCTCAATCCTCAATCCTCAATCCTCAATCTTCAATCCTCAATACTAAATCTTCAATCCTTAGTCCTCAATCCTCACTCCTCAATCCTCAATCTTCAATCCTGAATACTCAATCTTCAATCCTCAATCCTCAATCCTCAATCCTCAATCCTCAATCCTCAATCCTCAATCCTCAATCCTCAATCCTCAATCCTCAATCCTCAATCCTCAATCCTCAATCCTCAATCCTCAATGTTCACTACTCAACACCCAATCCTCAATCTTCAACACCCAATCCTCAATCTTCAATCTTCAATACGCAATCTTCAATCCTCAATGCTCAATCCTCAATCCTCAATCCTCAGTCCTCAATCCACAATCCTCAATCCTCAAACCTCAATCCTCAATCGTCAGTCCTCGTCCTCAATCCTCAACACTCAATCCTCAATCCTCAACCTTCAATCATCAATACTCAATCTTCAATCCTCAATCCTCAATCTTCAATCCTCAATCCTCAATTCTCACTCCACAATACTCAATCCTCAATCGTCAATCCTCAATCCCCAATCCTCAATACCCAATCCTCAATCCTCAATCCTCAATCCTCAATCCTCAATCTTCAATCCTCAATACTCAATCTTCAATCCTCGATCCTCAATCCTCAATCCTCAATGCTCAATCCTCAATCCTCAATCCTCAACCCTCAACCTTCAATCCTCAATACTCAATCTGCAATCCTCAATCCTCAATACTCAATCCTCAATCCTCAATCCTCAATCCTCAATCCTCAATCCTCAATCCTCAATCCTCAATCCTCAATCCTCAATGTTCACTACTCAACACCCAATCCTCAATCTTCAACACCCAATCCTCAATCTTCAATCTTCAATACGCAATCTTCAATCCTCAATGCTCAATCCTCAATCCTCAATCCTCAGTCCTCAATCCACAATCCTCAATCCTCAAACCTCAATCCTCAATCGTCAGTCCTCGTCCTCAATCCTCAACACTCAATCCTCAATCCTCAACCTTCAATCATCAATACTCAATCTTCAATCCTCAATCCTCAATCCTCAATTCGCAATCCTCAATTTTCAGTCCTCAATACGTAATCTTCAATCCTCAATCCTCAATCCTCGATCCTCTGTCCTCAAACATAAATCCTGAATCCTCAATCCTGAATCCTCAATCCTGAATCCTCAAGCTTCAGCCCTCAGTCCTCAACAATCAGTAGTCAATCCTCAATCCTCAGTAGAATATCATAAATTCACAGTTTTCAATACTCAATACTCAATCTGCAATCTTCCAACCTGTATCCACAAACATCAATTTTCATCACTCAACCCTCAGCACTCAGTCCTCGATGTTAAATCCTCAATCCTCAATTCTCAATCTTCTATCCTCAATACTGAATCTTCAATCCTCAATCCACAATCCTCAGTCCTCAATCCTCAATCCTCATTATTCAATCCTCAATACCCAATCCTCAATCTTCAATCCTCAATCCTTAATCCTCAATTCTCAATCCTCAATCCTCAATCCTCAATCCTCAATCCTCAATCTTCAATCCTCAATCCTCAAACCTCAATCTCAATCCTCAATCCTCAATCCTCAATCTTCAATCCTCAATACTAAATCTTCAATCCTCAGTCCTCAATCCTCACTCCTCAATCCTCAATCTTCAATCCTGAATACTCAATCTTCAATCCTCAATCCTCAATACTCAATCCTCAATCCTCAATCCTCAATCCTCAATCCTCAATCCTCAATCCTCAATCCTCAATCCTCAATCCTCAATCCTCAATGTTCACTACTCAACACCCAATCCTCAATCTTCAACACCCAATCCTCAATCTTCAATCTTCAATACGCAATCTTCAATCCTCAATGCTCAATCCTCAATCCTCAATCCTCAGTCCTCAATCCACAATCCTCAATCCTCAAACCTCAATCCTCAATCGTCAGTCCTCGTCCTCAATCCTCAACACTCAATCCTCAATCCTCAACCTTCAATCATCAATACTCAATCTTCAATCCTCAATCCTCAATCTTCAATCCTCAATCCTCAATTCTCACTCCACAATACTCAATCCTCAATCGTCAATCCTCAATCCCCAATCCTCAATACCCAATCCTCAATCCTCAATCCTCAATCCTCAATCCTCAATCTTCAATCCTCAATACTCAATCTTCAATCCTCGATCCTCAATCCTCAATCCTCAATGCTCAATCCTCAATCCTCAATCCTCAACCCTCAACCTTCAATCCTCAATACTCAATCTGCAATCCTCAATCCTCAATACTCACTCCTCAATCCTCATTCTTCAATCCTCAATACCCAATCCTCAATCTTCAATCCTCAACCCTCAATCCTCAGTTCGCAATCCCCAGTCCTCTATCCTCAGACCTCAGGCATCAATACTCAACCCTCAGTCCTCGTCCTCAATCCACAACCCTCAATCCTCAATCCTCAATCTTCATTCATCAATATTCAACCTTCAATCCTCAATCCTCAATCCTCAATCCTCAATCCTCAATCCTCAATATTCAATCCACAACACCCAATCCTCAATCTTCAATCCTCAATCCTCAATCCTCAGTCCTCAATCCTCAATCCTCAATCCTCTGTCCTCAAACATAAATCCTGAATCCTCAGTCCTGAATCCTCAAGCTTCAGCCCTCAGTCCTCAACAATCAGTAGTCAATCCTTAATCCTCAGTAGAATATCATCAATTCACAGTTTTCAATACTCAATGCTCAACCTGCAATCTTCAAATCTCTATCCACAAACATCAATTCTCATCACTCAACCCTCAACGCTCCGTCCCCAATCCTCAATCTTCAATCCTCAATCCTCAATCCTCAATTCTCAATCCTCAATTTTCAGTCCTCAATACGTAATCTTCAATCCTCAATGCTCAATCCTCAATCCTCAATCCTCAGTCCTCAATCCACAATCCTCAATCCTCAATCCTCAAACCTCAATCCTCAATCGTCAGTCCTTGTCCTCAATCCTCAACACTCAATCCTCAATCCTCAATCTTCAATCATCAATACTCAATCTTCAATCCTCAATCCTCAATCTTCAATCCTCAATCCTCAATTCTCACTCCTAAATACTCATTCCTCAATCGTCAATCCTCAATCCCTAATCCTCAATCTTCAATCCTCAATTCTCAATCCTCAATCCCCAATCCTCAATATTCAATCCTCAATCATCAATCCTCAACCCACAATCCTCAACCTTCAATCCTCAATACTCAATCTTCAATCCGCAATCCTCAATCCTCAATCCTCAATCCTCAATCCTCTGTCCTCAAACCTCAATCCTGAATCCTCAATCCTGAATCCTCAAGCTTCAGCACTCAGTCCTCAACAATCAGTTGTCAATCCTCAATCCTCAATAGAATATCATCAATTCACAGATTTCAATACTCAATACTCCATCTGCAATCTTCAAATCTCTATCCACAGGCATCAATTCTCATCACTCAATCCTCAACACTCAGTCCCCAATCCTCAATATTCAATCCTCAATCCTCAATCCTCGATCCACAATCCTCAACCTTCAATCGTCAATACTCAATCTTCAATCCTCAGTCCTCAATCCTCAATCCTCAATTCTCAATTCTCGATCGTCAATCATGAATCCTCAATACTCAATCTTCAATCCTCAATCCTCAATCCTCAATCCTCAATCCTCATTATTCAATCCTCAATACCCAATCCTCAATCTTCAACACTCAATCCTCAATCCTCAATCCTCAGTCCTCAATCCACAATCCTCAATCCTCAAACCTCAATCCTCAATCGTCAGTCCTCGTCCTCAATCCTCAACACTCAATCCTCAATCCTCAATCTTCAATCATCAATACTCAATATTCAATCCTCAATCCTCAATCTTCAATCTTCAGTCCTCAATTCTCAATCCTCAATCCTCAATCCTCAATCCTCAATCCTCAATGTTCAATCCTCAACTCCCAATCCTCAAACTTCAATCCTCAATCCTCAATCCTCAGTCCTCAATCCTCAATCCTCAATTCTCTGCCCTCAAACATAAATCCTGAATCCTCAATCCTGAATCCTCAAGCTTCAGCCCTCAGTCCTCAACAATCAGTAGTCAATCCTCATTCCTCAGTAGAATATCATCAATTCACAGTTTTCAATACTCAATACTCAACCTGCAATCTTCAAATCTCTATCCACAAACATCAATTCTCATCACTCAACCCTCAACGCTCCGTCCCCAATCCTCAATCTTCAATCCTCAATCTTCAATCCTCAATCCTCAATTCTCACTCCACAATACTCAATCCTCAATCGTCAATCCTCAATCCCCAATCCTCAATACCCAATCCTCAATCCTCAATCCTCAATCCTCAATCCTCAATCTTCAATCCTCAATACTCAATCTTCAATCCTCAATACTCAACCTTCAATCCACAGTCCACAATACTCATTCCTCAATCCTCAATTGTCAGTCTTCAATCCTCAATCCTCAATCTTCAATCCTCAATCCTCAATTCTAAATTTTCAATCCTCATTCTTCAGTCCCGAATACCCGATACTCAATCTTCAATCTTCAATACTCAATCCTCAATTCTCAATCCTCAATCCTCAATCCTCAATTCTCAATTCTCAATCCTCAATTCTCAATTTTCAATCCTCAATACTGAATCTTCAATCCTCAATCCTCAATCCTCAATCCTCAATCCTCAATCCTCAATCCTCAATCCTCAATCCTCAATCCTCAATCCTCAGTAATCAATCCTCAATCTTCAATACTCAATCGTCAATCCTCAGACCACAATCCTCAATCCTCAACCCTCGTTCCTCAAACCTCAATCCTCAACTCTCAGTCCACATCCTCAATTCTCAATTCTCAATCCTCAATCCTTAATCCTCAATATTCAATCCTCAATCCCCAGTCCTCAATCTTCAATCCTCAATGTTCAATCCTCAATCCTCAATCCTCAGTCCTCAATCCACAATCCTCAATCCTCAAACCTCAATCCTCAACCGTCAGTCCTCGACCTCAGTCCTCAACACTCAATCCTAAATCCCGATCTTCAATCCTCAATCCTCAACCCTCAATCCTCAATCCTCATTCTTCAATCCTCAATACCCAACCCTCAATGTACAATCCTCAATCCGCAATCCTCAATTCTCAATCCTCAATCCTCAGTCCCCAAACCTCAATCCTCAATCTTCAATCCTCAGTACTCAATCTTCAATTCTCAATCCTAAATACTCAATCCTCAATCCTCAATCCTCAATCCTCAAACCTCAATCGTCAGTCTTCAATCCTCAATACTCAATCTTCAATCCTCAATCCTCAATCCTCAATCCGCAATCCTCATTCTTCAATTCTCTATACACAGTCCTCAATCTTCAATCCTCAGTCCTCAGTCCTCAAGTCGCAATCCTCAATCCTCAGTCCTCAGACCTCAAACTTCGATCCTCAACCCTCAGCCCTCATCCTCAATCCTCAATCCTCAATCCTCAATCCTCAATCTTCAATCCTCGATACTCAATCTTCAATCCTCAATCCTCAGTCCTCAAACCTGAATTCTGAATCCTCAATCCTGAATCCTCAATCTACGGCCCTCAGTCCTCAACAATCAGTTGTCAATCCTCAATCCCCAATAGAATATCCTCATTTCACAGTTCTCAATACTCAATACTCAATCTGCAATCTTCAAACCTCTATCCAGAAACATCAATCCTCATAATTCAACCCTCAACACTCAGTCCTCAATATTCAATCCTCAATCCACAATCCTCAATCCACAATCGTTAATCTTCAATCCTCAATACTCAATCTTCAATCCTCGATCCTCAATCCTGAATTCTCAACCCTCAATACTCAGTCCTCAGTCCTCAAACCTCAATCCTCAACACTCAGCCCTCATCGTCAATCCTCAACCCTCAATCCTCAAACCTCAATCTTCAATCCTCAATCCTCGATCCTCAATCCTCAATTCTCAATCCTCAATCCTCAGTCCTCAGTCCTCAAACCTCAATCCTTAATCCTCAATCCTCAATCCTCAATCCTCAATCCTCAATCGTCAGTCTTCAATCCTGAATACTCAATCTTCAATCCTCAATCCTCAATCCCCAATCCTCAATATTCATTCCTAAATCCTCAATCCTCAATCCTCAATCCTCAATCCTCAATCTTCAATCCTCATTACTCAATCTTCAATCCTCAATCCTCAATCCTCAATACTCAATCTTCAATCCTCAATCCTCAGTCCTCAAACCTCAATTCTGAATCCTCATTCCTGAATCCACAATCTTCAATCCTCAGTCCCCAATCCTCAATCTTCAATCCTCAATCCTCAATCCTCAATCCTCAATCCTCAGTCTTCAATCCTCAATACTCAATCGTCAATCCTCGATCCTCAATCCTCAATCCTCAATCCTCAATCCTCAATCTTCAATCCTCGATACTCAATCTGCAATCCTCAATCCTCAATCCTCAATCCTCAATCCTCATTCTTCAATCCTCAATACCGAATCCTCAATCTTGAATCCTCAATTCCTCAATCCTCAATTCTCAATCCTGAATCCTCAATCCTCATACTTCAAACATCAATACTCAACCCTCAGTCCTCGTCCTCAATCCACAACCCTCAATCCTCAATCCTCAATCTTCAATCATCAATATACAATCTTCAGTCCTCAATCCTCAATACCCAATCCTCAATCCTCAATCCTCAATGTTCAATCCGCGATAGCCAATCCTCAATATTCAATCCTCAATAATCAGTCCTCAATCCTCAATCCTCAATCCTCAATCCTCAATCCTCAATCCTCAGTAATCAATCCTCAATCTTCAATACTCAATCGTCAATCCTCAGTCCACAATCCTCAATCCTCAACCCTCGTTCCTCAAACCTCAATCCTCAACTCTCAGTCCACATCCTCAATTCTCAATTCTCAATCCTCAATCCTTAATCCTCAATATTCAATCCTCAATCCCCAGTCCTCAATCTTCAATCCTCAATGTTCAATCCTCAATCCTCAATCCTCAGTCCTCAATCCACAATCCTCAATCCTCAAACCTCAATCCTCAACCGTCAGTCCTCGACCTCAGTCCTCAACACTCAATCCTAAATCCTCGATATTCAATCCTCAATCCTCAACCCTCAATCCTCAATCCTCATTCTTCAATCCTCAATACCCAACCCTCAATGTACAATCCTCAATCCGCAATCCTCAATTCTCAATCCTCAATCCTCAGTCCCCAAACCTCAATCCTTAATCTTCAATCCTCAGTACTCAATCTTCAATTCTCAATCCTAAATACTCAATCCTCAATCCTCAATCCTCAATCCTCAATCCTCAATCGTCAGTCTTCAATCCTCAATACTCAATCTTCAATCCTCAATCCTCAATCCTCAATCCGCAATCCTCATTCTTCAATTCTCTATACACAGTCCTCAATCTTCAATCCTCAGTCCTCAGTCCTCAAGTCGCAATCCTCAATCCTCAGTCCTCAGACCTCAAACTTCGATCCTCAACCCTCAGCCCTCATCCTCAATCCTCAATCCTCAATCCTCAATCCTCAATCTTCAATCCTCGATACTCAATCTTCAATCCTCAATCCTCAGTCCTCAAACCTGAATTCTGAATCCTCAATCCTGAATCCTCAATCTACGGCCCTCAGTCCTCAACAATCAGTTGTCAATCCTCAATCCTCAATAGAATATCCTCATTTCACAGTTCTCAATACTCAATACTCAATCTGCAATCTTCAAACCTCTATCCAGAAGCATCAATCCTCACAATTCAACCCTCAACACTCAGTCCTCAATATTCAATCCTCAATCCACAATCCTCAATCCACAATCGTTAATCTTCAATCCTCAATACTCAATCTTCAATCCTCGATCCTCAATCCTGAATTCTCAACCCTCAATCCTCAGTCCTCAGTCCTCAAACCTCAATCCTCAACACTCAGCCCTCATCGTCAATCCTCAATCCTCAAACCTCAAACCTCAATCTTCAATCCTCAATCCTCGATCCTCAATCCTCAATTCTCAATCCTCAATCCTCAGTCCTCAGTCCTCAAACCTCAATCCTCAATCCTCAATCCTCAATCCTCAATCCTCAATCCTCAATCGTCAGTCTTCAATCCTGAATACTCAATCTTCAATCCTCAATCCTCAATCCCCAATCCTCAATATTCATTCCTAAATCCTCAATCCTCAATCCTCAATCCTCAATCCTCAATCTTCAATCCTCATTACTCAATCTTCAATCCTCAATCCTCAATCCTCAATACTCAATCTTCAATCCTCAATCCTCAGTCCTCAAACCTCAATTCTGAATCCTCATTCCTGAATCCACAATCTTCAATCCTCAGTCCCCAATCCTCAATCTTCAATCCTCAATCCTCAATCCTCAATCCTCAATCCTCAGTCTTCAATCCTCAATACTCAATCGTCAATCCTCGATCCTCAATCCTCAATCCTCAATCCTCAATCCTCAATCTTCAATCCTCGATACTCAATCTGCAATCCTCAATCCTCAATCCTCAATCCTCAATCCTCATTCTTCAATCCTCAATACCGAATCCTCAATCTTGAATCCTCAATTCCTCAATCATCAAATCTCAATCCTGAATCCTCAATCCTCATACTTCAAACATCAATACTCAACCCTCAGTCCTCGTCCTCAATCCACAACCCTCAATCCTCAATCCTCAATCTTCAATCATCAATATACAATCTTCAGTCCTCAATCCTCAATACCCAATCCTCAATCCTCAATCCTCAATGTTCAATCCGCGATAGCCAATCCTCAATATTCAATCCTCAATAATCAATCCTCAATCCTCAATCCTCAATCCTCAATCTTCAATCCTCAATCCTCAATCCTCTATCCTCAATCTTCAATCCTCAATACTCAATCTTCAATCCTCAATCCTCAGTCCTCAAACCTCAATTCTGAATCCTCAATCCTGAATCCTCAATCTACGGCCCTCAGTCCTCAACAATCAGTTGTCAATCCTCAATCCTCAATAGAATATACTCAATTCACAGTTTTCAACACTCAATACTCAATCTGCAATCTTCAAACCTCTATCCAGAAACATCAATCCTCATAATTCAACCCTCAACACTCAGTCCTCAATATTCAATCCTCAATCCACAATCCTCAATCCACAATCGTCAATCTTCAATCCTCAATACTCAATCTTCAATGCTCAATCCTCAATCCTCAATCCTCAATCCTCAATTTTCAATCCTCAATCCTCAGTCCTCAGTCCTCAAACCTCAATCCTCAACCCTCAGCCCTCATCGTCAATCCTCAATCCTCAATCCTCAATCCTCAATCTTCAATCCTCAATACTCAATCTTCAATCCTCAATCCTCAATTCTCAATCCTCAATCCTAAATCCTCAATCGACAGTCTTGAATCCTCAATAGTCAATCTTCAATCCTCAATACGCATTCCTCCATTCTCAATCCTCAATCCTCATTCTTCAATCCTCAATACCCAATCCTCACTCTACAATCCTCAATACCCAATCCTCAATCCTCAATCCTCAATCCTCGATCCTCAATCTTCAATCCTCAGTCCTCAGTCCTCAAACCTCAATTCTGAATCCTCAATCCTGAATCCTCAATCCTCAATCTTCAATCCTCAATCTTCAATCCTCAATACTCAATCTTCAATCCTCAATCCGCAGTCCTCAAACCTCAATCCCGAATCCTCAATCCTGAATCCTCAATCTTCAGCCCTCAGTCATCAATCCTCAATCTTCAATACTCAATCGTCAATCCTCAGTCCTCAATCCTCAATCCTCAATCCTTGTTCCTCAAACCTCAATCCTCAACCCTCAGTCCTTATCCTCAATTCTCAATTCTCAATCCTCAATCTTCAGTCCTCAATCTTCAATCCTCAATAATCAGCCACCAATCCTAGATCCTCAGTTCCCAGTCCTCAATCTTCAATCCTCAATCCTCAATCCTCAATTCTCAATCCTCAATCCTCAATCCTCAGACCTCAAACATCAATATTCAACACTCGGTCCTCGTCTTCAATGCACAACCCTCAATCCTCGATCCTCAATCTTCAATCATCAATATTCAATTTTCAATCCTCAATCCTCAATCCTCAATACTCAATCCTTAATCCTCAATGTTCAATCCTTAATACCCAATCCTCAATACCCAATCCTCAATCTTCAATCCTCAATCCTCAATCCTCAACCCTCAATCCTCAATCCTCAATCCTCAGTCCTCAAACCTCAATCCTTATTCCTCAATCCTGAATCCTCAGTCTTCAGCCCTCAGTCCTCAACAATCAGTTGTCAATACTCAATCCTAAGTAGAATATCCTCACTTCACAGGTATCAATACTCAATACTCAGCCTGCAATCTTCAAATCTCTATCCACCTACATCAATCCTCATCACTCAACCCTCAACACTCAGTCCCCAATCCTCAATATTCAATCCTCAATCCTCAATCCTCAATCCTCAATCCTCAATCCTCAATCTTCAATCCTCAATCCTCAATCCTCAATGATCAATCCGCAATACCCAATCCTCAATCTTCAATCCTCAATCCTCAATCCTCAATCCTCAATCCTCAATGCTCAATCTTCAATCCTCAATACTCAATCTTCAATAATCAATCCTCAGCTCTCAATCCTCAATACTCAATCCTCAATCTTCAATCCTCAATCCTCAACCCTCAATCCTCAATCTTCAATCCTCAATCCTCAATCCTCAATCCTCAATACTCAATCTTCAATCCTCAATCCTCAGTCCTCAAACCTCAATTCTGAACCCTCAATCCTGAATCCTCAATCTTCAATCCTCAATCCCCAATCCTCAATCTTCAATCCTCAATCCTCAATCCTCAATCCTCAATCCTCAATCTTCAATCCTCAATACTCAACCTTCAATCCTCAGTCCACAATACTCAATCCTCAATCCTCAATTGTCAGTCTTCAATCCTCAATCCTCAATCTTCAATCCTCAATCCTCAATTCTCAATTTTCAATCCTCATTCTTCAGTCCCCAATACCCGATACTCAATCTTCAATCTTCAATACTCAATCCTCAATTCTCAATCCTCAATCCTCAATCCTCAATTCTCAATTCTCAATCCTCAATTCTCAATCTTCAATCCTCAATACTGAATCTTCAATCCTCAATCCTCAATCCTCAATCCTCAATCCTCAATCCTCAATCCTCAATCCTCAATCCTCAATCCTCAATCCTCAGTAATCAATCCTCAATCTTCAATACTCAATCGTCAATCCTCAGTCCTCAATCCTCAATCCTCAACCCTCGCTCCTCAAACCTCAATCCTCAACCCTCAGTCCACATCCTCAATCCTCAATCCTCAGTCCTCAATCCTCAATCCTCAATCCTCAAACCTCAATCCTCAACCGTCAGTCCTCGACCTCAGTCCTCAACACTCAATCCTAAATCCTCGATCTTCAATCCTCAATCCTCAACCCTCAATCCTCAATCCTCATTCTTCAATCCTCAATACCCAATCCTCAATGTACAATCCTCAATCCGCAATCCTCAATTCTCAATCCGCAATCCTCAGTCCCCAAACCTCAATCCTCAATCTTCAATCCTCAGTACTCAATCTTCAATTCTCAATCCTAAATACTCAATCCTCAATACTCAATCCTCAATCCTCAATCCTCAATCGTCAGTCTTCAATCCTCAATACTCAATCTTCAATCCTCAATCCTCAATCCTCAATCCGCAATCCTCATTCTTCAATTCTCTATACACAGTCCTCAATCTTCAATCCTCAGTCCTCAGTCCTCAATTCGCAATCCTCAATCCTCAGTCCTCAGACCTCAAACTTCGATCCTCAACCCTCAGCACTCATCCTCAATCCTCAATTCTCAATCCTCAATCCTCAATCTTCAATCCTCGATACTCAAACTTCAATCCTCAATCCTCAGTCCTCAAACCTGAATTCTGAATCCTCAATCCTGAATCCTCAATCTACGGCCCTCAGTCCTCAACAATCAGTTGTCAATCCTCAATCCTCAATAGAATATCCTCATTTCACAGTTCTCAATACTCAATACTCAATCTGCAATCTTCAAACCTCTATCCAGAAACATCAATCCTCATAAATCAACCCTCAACACTCAGTCCTCAATATTCAATCCTCAATCCTCAATCGTCAATCCTCAATCGTCACTCTTCAATCCTCAATACTCAATCTTCAATGCTCAATCCTCAATTCTCAATCCTCATTCCTCATTCTTGAATCCTCAATACCCAATCCTCAATCTTCAATCCTCAAACCTCATCCCTCAATTCTCAATCCTCAATCCTCAATCTTCAATCCTCATTCTTCAATCCTCAATACCCAATACCCAATCTTCAATCCTCAATCCTCAATCCTCTATTCTCAATCCTCAATCCTCAGTCCTCAGTCCTCAAACCTCAATCCTCAACGCTCAGCCCTCATCGTCAATCCTCAATCCTCAATCCTCAATCCTCAATCTTCAATCCTCAATACTCAATCTTCAATCCTCAATCCTCAATTCTCAATCCTCAATCCTAAATCCTTAATCCTCAATCCTCAATCATCAATCCCCAATCGTCAGTCTTGAATCCTCAATAGTCAATCTTCAATCCTCAGTACTCAATCCTCCATTCTCAATCCTCAATCCTCATTCTTCAATCCTCAAAGCCCAATCCTCATTCTTCAATCCTCAATACCCAATTCTCAATCCTCAATCCTCAATCCTCGATCCTCAATCTTCAACCCTCAGTCCTCAGTCCTCAAACCTCAATTCTGAATCCTCAATCCTGAATCCTCAATCCTCAATCTTCAATCCTCAATCTTCAATCCTCAATACTCATTCTTCAATCCTCAATCCTCAGTCCTCAAACCTCAATCCCGAATCCTCAATCCTGAATCCTCAATCTTCAGCCCTCAGTCCTCAACAATCAGTTGTCAATACCCAATACTCAATAGAATATCCTCAATTCACAGTTTTCAATACTCAGTACTCAACCTGCAATCATCAAATCTCTATCCACAAACAACAATTCTCATCACTCACCCCTCAACACTCAGTCCCCAATCCTCAATCTTCAATCCTCAATCCTTAACACTCACTCCCCAATCCTCAATCTTCAATCCTCAATACTCAATCTTCAATTCTTAATCCTCAATCCTCGATCCTCAATCGTCAATCCTCAATCGTCAATCTCCAATCCTGAATAATCAATCTTCATTCATCAATCCTCAATCCTCAATCCTCAAACCTCAATCTTCAATACTCAATACCCAATCCTCAATCTTCAATCCTCGATCCTCAATCCTGAATTCTCAACCCTCAATCCTCAGTCCTCAGTCCTCAAACCTCAATCCTCAACCCTCAGCCCTCATCCTCAATCCTCAATCCTCAATCCTCTATCCTCAACCTTCAATCCTCAATACTCAATCTTCAATCCTCAATCCTCAGTCCTCAAACCTCAATTCTGAATCCTCAATCCTGAATCCTCAATCTACGGCCCTCAGTCCTCAACAATCAGTTGTCAATCCTCAATCCTCAATAGAATATCCTCAATTCACAGTTATCAATACTCAATACTCAGCCTGCAATCTTCAAATCTCTATCCACAAACATCGATCCTCATCACTCAACCCTCAACACTCAGTCCCCAATCCTCAATATTCAATCCTCAATCCTCCATCCTCAATCCTCAATCCTCAATCTTCAATCCTCAATCCTCAATCCTCAATGTTCAATCCGCAATACCCAATCCTCAATCTTCAATCCTCAATCCTCAATCCTCAATCCTCAATCCTCAATCCTCAATCTTCAATCCTCAATACTCAATCTTCAATAATCAATCCTCAGCTCTCAATCCTCAATACTCAATCCTCAATCGTCAATCCTCAATCCCCAATCCTGAATTCTCAATCCTCAATCCTCAATCCTCAATCCTCGTTCCACAAACTTCAGTCCTCAATACTCAATCTTCAATCCTCAATACTCGGTCTTCAATCCTCAATCCTCAATCCTCAATCCTCAATCCTCATTCTTCAATCCTCAATACCCAATCCTCAATCTTCAATCCTCAATCCTCAATCCTCAGTTCTCAATCCTCAATCCTCAATCCTCAGACCTCAAACATCAATACCCAACCCTCAGTCCTCGTCCGCAATCCACAACCATCAATCCTCAATCCTCAATATTCAATCATCAATATTCAATCTTCTGTCCTCAATCCTCAATCCTCAATCCTCAATCCTCAATCCTCAATGTTCAATCCGCAATACCCAATCCTCAATCTTCAATCCTCAATCCTCAATCCTCAATCCTCAATCCTCAATCCTCAATCCTCAGTCCTCAAACCTCAATCCTGCATCCTCAATCCTGAATCCTCAATCTTCAGCACTCAGTCCTCAACAATCAGTTGTCAATCCTCAATCCTCAGTAGAATATCCTCAATTCACAGTTTTCAATACTCAATACTCAATCTGCAATCTTCAAATCTCTATCCACACACATCAATTCTCATCACTCAACCCTGAACGCTCAGTCCTCAATGTTCAATTCTCAATCCTCAATTCTCAATCTTCAATTCTCAATACTGAATCTTCAATCCTCAACCCTCAATCATCAATCCTCAATCCTCAACCCTCAATCATCAATCCGCAATCCTCAATCCTAAATCTTCAATCCACAATACTCAATCTTCAATCCTCAATCCTCAATCCTCAATCCTCAATCCTCATTCTTCAATCCTGAACACCCAATCCTCAATCTTCAATCCTCAATCCTCAATCCTCAATTCTCGATCCTCAATCCTCAATCCTCAGACCTCAAACATCAATACTCAACCCTCAGTCCTCGTCCTCAATCTACAACACTCAATCCTCGATCCTCAATCTTCAATCATCAATATTCAATTTGCAATCCTCAATCCTCAATCCTCAATACTCAATCCTCAATCCTCAATGTTCAATCCTTACTACCTAATCCTCAATACCCAATCCTCAATCTTCAATCCTCAATCCTCAATCCTCAATCCTCAATCCTCAATCCTCAATCCTCATTCTTCAATCCTCAATACCCAATCCTCAATCTTCAATCCTCAATCCTCAATCATCAATTCTCAACCCTCAATCCTCAATCTTCAATCCTCAATACTCAATCTTCAATAATCAATCCTCAGCTCTCAATCCTCAATACTCAATCCTCAATCGTCAATCCTCAATCCCCAATCCTGAATCTTCAATCCTCAATCCTCAATCCTCAATCCTCGATCCTCAAACTTCAGTCATCAATACTCAATCTTCAATCCTCAATCCTCAACCCTCAATCCTCAATCCTCAATCCTCAATCCTCAATCTTCAATCCTCAATACTCGGTCTTCAATCCTCAATCCTCAATCCTCAATCCTCAATCCTCATCCTTCAATCCTCATTAATCAATCTCCGATCCTAGATCCTGAATACCCAATCCTCAACCCTTAATCCTCAATCTTCAATCCTCAATCCCCAGTCCTCAATCTTCAATCCTCAATGTTCAATCCTCAATCCTCAATCCTCAGTCCTCAACCCTCAATCCTCAATCCTCAAACCTCAATCCTCAACCGTCAGTCCTCGACCTCAATCCTCAACACTCAATCCTCAATCCTCAATCTTCAATCCTCAATCCTCAACCCTCAATCCTCAATCCTCATTCTTCAATCCTCAATACCCAATCCTCAATCTTCAATCCTCAATCCTCAATCCTCAATTCTCAATCTTCAATCCTCAGTCATCAATCCTCAATCTTCAATACTCAATCGTCAATCCTCAGTCCTCAATCCTCAGTCCTCAGTCCTCAAACCTCAATCCTCAACCCTCAGCCCTCATCGTCAATCCTCAATCCTCAATCCTCAATCCTCAACATTCAATCCTCAATACTCAATCTTCAATCCTCAATTATCAATTCTCAATCCTCAATCCTCAATCCTGTATCCTCAGTCCTCAATCCTCAATCCTCAATTGCCAGTCTTCTATCCTCAATACTCAATCTTCAATCCTATATCTTCAATCCTCAATCCTCTATCCTCATTCTTCAATCCTCAGTCCTCAATAATCAATCTTCAATCCTCAATCCTCAATCGTCAGTCTTCGATCCTTAATACTCAATCTCCAATCCTCAATCCTTAATCCTCAATCCTCAATTCTCATTCTTCAATCCTCAATGCCCCATCCTCAATCTTCAGTCCTCAATAGAATATACTCAATTCACAGTTTTCAATACTCAATACTCAATCTGCAATCTTCAAACCTCTATCCAGAAACATCAATCGTCATAATTCAACCCTCAACACTCAGTCCTCAATATTCAATCCTCAATCCACAATCCTCAATCCACAATCGTCAATCTTCAATCCTCAATACTCAATCTTCAATGCTCAACCCTCAATCCTCAATCCTCGGTCCTCAGTCCTCAAACCTCAATCCTCAACCCTCAGCCCTCATCGTCAATCCTCAATCCTCAATCCTCAATACTCAATCTTCAATCCTCAATACTCAATCTTCAATCCTCAATCCTCAATTCTCAATCCTCAATCCTAAATCCTCAATCCTCAATCCTCAATCCTCAATCCTCAATCGACAGTCTTGAATCCTCAATAGTCAATCTTCAATCCTCAGTACTCAATCCTCCATTCTCAATCCTCAATCCTCATTCTTCAATCCTCAATACCCAATCCTCATTCTACAATCCTCAATTCCCAATCCTCAATCCTCAATCCTCAATCCTCGATCCTCAATCTTCAATCCTCAGTCCTCAGTCCTCAAACCTCAATTCTGAATCCTCAATCCTGAATCCTCAATCCTCAATCTTCAATCCTCAATCTTCAATCCTCAATACTCAGACCTCAAACATCAATATTCAACACTCGGTCCTCGTCTTCAATGCACAACCCTCAATCCTCAATCCTCAATCTTCAATCATCAATATTCAATCTTCAATCCTCAATCCTCTATCCTCAATCCTCAATCCTCAATCCTCAATCATTAATCCTCAATCCTCAATCCTCAATCCTCAATCCTAAGTTTTCAACACTCAATCCTCAATACTCAATCTTCAATCCTCAATCCTCAATCCTCAATCCTCAATACTCATTCTTCAATCCTGAACACCCAATCCTCAATCTTCAATCCTCAATCCTCAGTCCTCAATTCTCAATCCTCAATCCTCAATCCTCAGACCTCAAACATCAATCCTCGACCCTCAGTCCTCGTCCTCAATCTACAACACTCAATCCTCGATCCTCAATCTTCAATCATCAATATTCAATTTTCAATCCTCAATCCTCAATCCTCAATACTCAATCCTTAATCCTCAATGTTCAATCCTTAATACCCAATCCTCAATACCCAATCCTCAATCTTCAATCCTCAATCCTCAATCCTCAACCCTCAATCCTCAATCCTCAATCCTCAGTCCTCAAACCTCAATCCTTATTCCTCAATCCTGAATCCTCAGTCTTCAGCCTTCAGTCCTCAACAATCAGTTGTCAATACTCAATCCTAAGTAGAATATCCTCACTTCACAGGTATCAATACTCAATACTCAGCCTGCAATCTTCAAATCTCTATCCACAAACATCAATCCTCATCACTCAACCCTCAACACTCAGTCCCCAATCCTCAATATTCAATCCTCAATCCTCAATCCTCAATCCTCAATCCTCAATCTTCAATCCTCAATCCTCAATCCTCAATGTTCAATCCGCAATACCCAATCCTCAATCTTCAATCCTCAATCCTCAATCCTCAATCCTCAATCCTCAATCCTCAATCTTCAATCCTCAATACTCAATCTTCAATAATCAATCCTCAGCTCTCAATCCTCAATACTCAATCCTCAATCGTCAATCCTCAATCCCCAATCCTGAATCTTCAATCCTCAATCCTCAATCCTCAATCCTCGTTCCACAAACTTCAGTCCTCAATACTCAATCTTCAATCCTCAATACTCGGTCTTCAATCCTCAATCCTCAATCCTCAATCCTCAATCCTCATTCTTCAATCCTCAATACCCAATCCTCAATCTTCAATCCTCAATCCTCAATCCTCAATCTTCAATCCTCAATCCTCAATCCTCAATCCTCAATCCTCAATCCTCAATCCTCAGTCCTCAAACCTCAATCCTGCATCCTCAATCCTGAATCCTCAATCTTCAGCACTCAGTCCTCAACAATCAGTTGTCAATCCTCAATCCTCAGTAGAATATCCTCAATTCACAGTTTTCAATACTCAATACTCAATCTGCAATCTTCAAATCTCTATCCACACACATCAATTCTCATCACTCAACCCTGAACGCTCAGTCCTCAATGTTCAATTCTCAATCCTCAATTCTCAATCTTCAATTCTCAATACTGAATCTTCAATCCTCAACCCTCAATCATCAATCCTCAATCCTCAACCCTCAATCATCAATCCGCAATCCTCAATCCTAAATCTTCAATCCTCAATACTCAATCTTCAATCCTCAATCCTCAATCCTCAATCCTCAATCCTCATTCTTCAATCCTGAACACCCAATCCTCAATCTTCAATCCTCAATCCTCAATCCTCAATTCTCGATCCTCAATCCTCAATCCTCAGACCTCAAACATCAATACTCAACCCTCAGTCCTCGTCCTCAATCTACAACACTCAATCCTCGATCCTCAATCTTCAATCATCAATATTCAATTTGCAATCCTCAATCCTCAATCCTCAATACTCAATCCTCAATCCTCAATGTTCAATCCTTACTACCTAATCCTCAATACCCAATCCTCAATCTTCAATCCTCAATCCTCAATCCTCAATCCTCAATCCTCAATCCTCAATCCTCATCCTTCAATCCTCAATACCCAATCCTCAATCTTCAATCCTCAATCCTCAATCATCAATTCTCAACCCTCAATCCTCAATCTTCAATCCTCAATACTCAATCTTCAATAATCAATCCTCAGCTCTCAATCCTCAATACTCAATCCTCAATCGTCAATCCTCAATCCCCAATCCTGAATCATCAATCCTCAATCCTCAATCCTCAATCCTCGATCCTCAAACTTCAGTCATCAATACTCAATCTTCAATCCTAAATCCTCAACCCTCAATCCTCAATCCTCAATCCTCAATCCTCAATCTTCAATCCTCAATACTCGGTCTTCAATCCTCAATCCTCAATCCTCAATCCTCAATCCTCATCCTTCAATCCTCATTAATCAATCTCCGATCCTAGATCCTGAATACCCAATCCTCAACCCTTAATCCTCAATCTTCAATCCTCAATCCCCAGTCCTCAATCTTCAATCCTCAATGTTCAATCCTCAATCCTCAATCCTCAGTCCTCAACCCTCAATCCTCAATCCTCAAACCTCAATCCTCAACCGTCAGTCCTCGACCTCAATCCTCAACACTCAATCCTCAATCCTCAATCTTCAATCCTCAATACTCAACCCTCAATCCTCAATCCTCATTCTTCAATCCTCAATACCCAATCCTCAATCTTCAATCCTCAATCCTCAATCCTCAATTCTCAATCTTCAATCCTCAGTCATCAATCCTCAATCTTCAATACTCAATCGTCAATCCTCAGTCCTCAATCCTCAGTCCTCAGTCCTCAAACCTCAATCCTCAACCCTCAGCCCTCATTGTCAATCCTCAATCCTCAATCCTCAATCCTCAACATTCAATCCTCAATACTCAATCTTCAATCCTCAATTATCAATTCTCAATCCTCAATCCTCAATCCTGTATCCTCAGTCCTCAATCCTCAATCCTCAATTGCCAGTCTTCTATCCTCAATACTCAATCTTCAATCCTCAATCTTCAATCCTCAATCCTCTATCCTCATTCTTCAATCCTCAATCCTCAATAATCAATCTTCAATCCTCAATCCTCAATCGTCAGTCTTCGATCCTTAATACTCAATCTCCAATCCTCAATCCTTAATCCTCAATCATCAATTCTCATTCTTCAATCCTCAATGCCCCATCCTCAATCTTCAGTCCTCAATCCTCAAACCTCAATTCTCAATCCTCAATCCTCAGTCCTCAGTCCTCAAACCTCAATCCTCAACCCTCAGCCCTCATCCTAAATCCTCAATCCTCAATCTTCAATCCTCAATCCTCAATCCTCAATACTCAATCTTCAATCCTCAATCCTCAGTCCTCAAACCTCAATTCTGAACCCTCAATCCTGAATCCTCAATCTTCAATCCTCAATCCCCAATCCTCAATCTTCAATCCTCAATCCTCAATCCTCAATCCTCAATCCTCAATCTTCAACCCTCAATACTCAACCTTCAATCCTCAGTCCACAATACTCAATCCTCAATCCTCAATCCTCAATTGTCAGTCTTCAATCCTCAATCCCCAATCTTCAATCCTCAATCCTCAATTCTCAATTTTCAATCCTCATTCTTCAGTCCCCAATACCCGATACTCAATCTTCAATCTTCAATACTCAATCCTCAATTCTCAATCCTCAATCCTCAATCATCAATTCTCAATTCTCAATCCTCAATTCTCAATCTTCAATCCTCAATACTGAATCTTCAATCCTCAATCCTCAATCCTCAATCCTCAATCCTCAATCCTCAATACTCAATCCTCAATCCTCAAACCTCAGTAATCAACCCTCAATCTTCAATACTCAATCGTCAATCCTCAGTCCTCAATCCTCAATCCTCAACCCTCGTTCCTCAAACCTCAATCCTCTACCCTCAGTCCACATCCTCAATTCTCAATTCTCAATCCTCAATCCTTAATCCTCAATATTCAATCCTCAATCCCCAGTCCTCAATCTTCAATCCTCAATGTTCAATCCTCAATCCTCAATCCTCAGTCCTCAAACCTCAATCCTCAATCCTCAACCCTCAGCCCTCATCCTCAACCCTCAGCCCTCATCCTCAATCCTCAATCCTCAATCCTCAATCCTCAATCTTCAATCCTCGATACTCAATCTTCAATCCTCAATCCTCAATCCTAAATCCTCAATCCTCAATCCTCAATCATCAATCCTCAATCGTCAGTCTTGAATCCTCAATATTCAATCTTCAATCCTCAATACTCAATCCTCCATCCTCAATCCTCAATCCTCATTCTTCAATCCTCAAAGCCCAATCCTCATTCTTCAATCCTCAATACCCAATCCTCAATCCTCAATCCTCAATCCTCGATCCTCAATCTTCAACACTCAGTCCTCAGTCCTCAAACCTCAATTCTGAATCCTCAATCCTGAATCCTCAATACTCAATCTTCAATCCTCAATCTTCAATACCCAATACCCAATCTTCAATCCTCAATCCTCAATCCTCTATTCTCAATCCTCAATCCTCAGTCCTCAGTCCTCAAACCTCAATCCTCAACCCTCAGCCCTCATCGTCAATCCTCAATCCTCAATCCTCAACCCCCAACATTCAATCCTCAATACTCAATCTTCAATCCTCAATCATCAATTCTCAATCCTCAGTCCTCAATCCTGAATCCTCAGTCCTCAATCCTCAATCCTCAATTGCCAGTCTTCTATCCTCAATACTCAATCTTCAATCCACAATCTTCAATCCTCAATCCTCTATCCTCATTCTTCAATCCTCAATCCTCAATAATCAATCTTCAATCCTCAATCCTCAATCGTCAGTCTTCAATCCTTAATACTCAATCTCCAATCCTCAATCCTTAATCCTCAATCCTCAATTCTCATTCTTCAATCCTCAGTGCCCCATCCTCAATCTTTAGTCCTCAATCCTCAATCCTCAATTCTCAATCCTCAATCCTCAGTCCTCAGTCCTCAAACCTCAATCCTCAACCCCCAGCCCTCATCCTCAATCCTCAATCCTCAATCTTCAATCCTCAATCCTCAATCCTCGATAGTCAATCTTCAATCCTCAATCCTCAGTCCTCAAACCTCAATTCTGAATCCTCAATCCTGAATCCTCAATCTTCAATCCTCAATCCCCAATCCTCAATCTTCAATCCTCAATCCTCAATCCTCAATCCTCAACCTTCAATCCTCAATACTCAACCTTCAATCCTCAGTCCACAATACTCAATCCTCAATCCTCAATCCTCAATTGTCAGTCTTCAATCCTCAATCCTCAATCTTCAATCCTCAATCCTCAATTCTCAATTTTCAATCCTCATTCTTCAGTCCCCAATACCCGATACTCAATCTTCAATCCTCAATACTCAATCCTCAATTCTCAATCCTCAATCCTCAATCCTCAATTCTCAATTCTCAATCCTCAATTCTCAATCTTCAATCCCCAATACTGAATCTTCAATCCTCAATCCTCAATCCTCAATCCTCAATCCTCAATCCTCAATCCTCAATCCTCAATCCTCAATCCTCAATCCTCAGTAATCAATCCTCAATCTTCAATACTCAATCGTCAATCCACAGTCCTCAATCCTCAATCCTCAACCCTCGTTCCTCAAACCTCAATCCTCAACCCTCAGTCCACATCCTCAATTCTCAATTCTCAATCCTCAATCCTTAATCCTCAATATTCAATCCTCAATCCTCAGTCCTCAATCTTCAATCCTCAATGTTCAATCCTCAATCCTCAATCCTCAGTCCTCAATCCTCAATCCTCAATCCTCAAACCTCAATACTCAACCGTCAGTCCTCGACCTCAATCCTCAACACTCAATCCTAAATCCTCGATCTTCAATCCTCAATCCTCAACCCTCAATCCTCGATCCTCATTCTTCAATCCTCAATACCCAATCCTCAATGTACAATCCTCATTCCGCAATCCTCAATTCTCAATCCTCAATCCTCAGTCCCCAAACCTCAATCCTCAATCTTCAATCCTCAGTACCCAATCTTCAATTCTCAATCCTAAATACTCAATCCTCAATCCTCAATCCTCAATCCTCAATCCTCAATCGTCAGTCTTCAATCCTCAATACTCAATCTTCAATCCTCAATCCTCAATCCTCAATCCGCAATCCTCATTCTTCAATTCTCTATACACAGTCCTCAATCTTCAATCCTCAGTCCTCAGTCCTCAATTCGCAATCCACAATCCTCAGTTCTCAGACCTCAAACTTCAATCCTCAACCCTCAGCCCTCATCCTCAATCCTCAATGCTCAATCCTCAATCCTCAATCTTCAATCCTCGATACTCAATCTTCAATCCTCAATCCTCAGTCCTCAAACCTGAATTCTGAATCCTCAATCCTGAATCCTCAATCTACGGCCCTCAGTCCTCAACAATCAGTTGTCAATCCTCAATCCTCAATAGAATATCCTCATTTCACAGTTCTCAATACTCAATACTCAATCTGCAATCTTCAAACCTCTATCCAGAAACATGAATCCTCATAAATCAACCCTCAACACTCAGTCCTCAGTATTCAATCCTCAATCCTCAATCGTCAATCCTCAATCGTCACTCTTCAATCCTCAATACTCAATCTTCAATGCTCAATCCTCAATTCTCAATCCTCAATCCTCATTCTTCAATCCTCAATACCCAATCCTCAATCTTCAATCCTCAAACCTCATCCCTCAATTCTCAATCCTCAATCCTCAATCTTCAATCCTCATTCTTCAATCCTCAATACCCAATACACGATCTTCAATCCTCAATCCTCAATCCTCAATTCTCAATCCTCAATCCTCAGTCCTCAGTCCTCAAACCTCAATCCTCAACCCTCAGCCCTCATCGTCAATCCTCAATCCTCAATCCTCAATCCTCAATCTTCAATCCTCAATCCTCAATCCTCAATTCTCAATCCTCAATCCTAAATCCTCAATCCTCAATCCTCAATCATCAATCCTCAATCGTCAGTCTTGAATCCTCAATATTCAATCTTCAATCCTCAATACTCAATCCTCCATCCTCAATCCTCAATCCTCATTCTTCAATCCTCAAAGCCCAATCCTCATTCTTCAATCCTCAATACCCAATCCTCAATCCTCAATCCTCAATCCTCGATCCTCAATCTTCAACACTCAGTCCTCAGTCCTCAAACCTCAATTCTGAATCCTCAATCCTGAATCCTCAATACTCAATCTTCAATCCTCAATCTTCAATCCTCAATACTCAATCTTCAATCCTCAACCCTCAGTCCTCAACAATCAGTTGTCAATCCCCAATACTCAATAGAATATCCTCAATTAACAGCTTTCAATACTCAGTACTCAACCTGCAATCATCAAATCTCTATCCACAAACAACAATTCTCATCACTCAACCCTCAACACTCAGTCCCCTATCCTCAATCTTCAAACCTCAATCCTCAACACTCACTCCCCAATCCTCAATCTTCAATCCTCAATACTCAATCTTCAATCCTTAATCCTCAATCCTCAATCGTCAATCTCCAATCCTGAATAATCAATCTTCATTCCTCAATCCTCAATCCTCAATCCTCAATCCTCAATCCTCAATCGTCAATCCTCAATACCCAATCCTCAATCTTCAATCCTCGATCCTCTGTCCTGAATTCTCAACCCTCAATCCTCAGTCCTCAGTCCTCAAACCTCATTCCTCAACCCTCAGCCCTCATCCTCAATCCTCAATCCTCAATCCTCTATCCTCAATCTTCAATCCTCAATACTCAATCTTCAATCCTCAATCCTCAGTCCTCAAACCTCAATTCTGAATCCTCAATCCTGAATCCTCAATCTACAGCCCTCAGTCCTCAACAATCAGCTGTCAATCCTCAATCCTCAATAGAATATCCTCAATTCACAGTTTTCAATACTCTATACTCAATCTGCAATCTTCAAACCTCTATCCAGAAACATCAATCCTCATAATTCAACCCTCAACACTCAGTCCTCAATATTCAATCCTCAATCCACAATCCTCAATCCACAATCGTCAATCTTCAATCCTCAATACTCAATCTTCAATGCTCAATTCTCAATCCTCAATCCTCAATCCTCATTCTTCAATCCTCAATACCCAATCCTCAATCTTCAATCCTCAAACCTCAACCCTCAATTCTCATTCCTCAATCCTCAATCTTCAATCCTCATTCTTCAATCCTCAATACCCAATACTCAATCTTCAATCCTCAATCCGCAATCCTCAATTCTCAATCCTCAATCCTCAGTCCCCAAACCTCAATCCTCAATCTTCAATCCTCAGTACCCAATCTTCAATTCTCAATCCTAAATACTCAATCCTCAATCCTCAATCCTCAATCCTCAATCCTCAATCGTCAGTCTTCAATCCTCAATACTCAATCTTCAATCCTCAATCCTCAATCCTCAATCCGCAATCCTCATTCTTCAATTCTCTATACACAGTCCTCAATCTTCAATCCTCAGTCCTCAGTCCTCAATTCGCAATCCACAATCCTCAGTTCTCAGACCTCAAACTTCAATCCTCAACCCTCAGCCCTCATCCTCAATCCTCAATGCTCAATCCTCAATCCTCAATCTTCAATCCTCGATACTCAATCTTCAATCCTCAATCCTCAGTCCTCAAACCTGAATTCTGAATCCTCAATCCTGAATCCTCAATCTACGGCCCTCAGTCCTCAACAATCAGTTGTCAATCCTCAATCCTCAATAGAATATCCTCATTTCACAGTTCTCAATACTCAATACTCAATCTGCAATCTTCAAACCTCTATCCAGAAACATGAATCCTCATAAATCAACCCTCAACACTCAGTCCTCAGTATTCAATCCTCAATCCTCAATCGTCAATCCTCAATCGTCACTCTTCAATCCTCAATACTCAATCTTCAATGCTCAATCCTCAATTCTCAATCCTCAATCCTCATTCTTCAATCCTCAATACCCAATCCTCAATCTTCAATCCTCAAACCTCATCCCTCAATTCTCAATCCTCAATCCTCAATCTTCAATCCTCATTCTTCAATCCTCAATACCCAATACACGATCTTCAATCCTCAATCCTCAATCCTCAATTCTCAATCCTCAATCCTCAGTCCTCAGTCCTCAAACCTCAATCCTCAACCCTCAGCCCTCATCGTCAATCCTCAATCCTCAATCCTCAATCCTCAATCTTCAATCCTCAATCCTCAATCCTCAATTCTCAATCCTCAATCCTAAATCCTCAATCCTCAATCCTCAATCATCAATCCTCAATCGTCAGTCTTGAATCCTCAATATTCAATCTTCAATCCTCAATACTCAATCCTCCATCCTCAATCCTCAATCCTCATTCTTCAATCCTCAAAGCCCAATCCTCATTCTTCAATCCTCAATACCCAATCCTCAATCCTCAATCCTCAATCCTCGATCCTCAATCTTCAACACTCAGTCCTCAGTCCTCAAACCTCAATTCTGAATCCTCAATCCTGAATCCTCAATACTCAATCTTCAATCCTCAATCTTCAATCCTCAGTACTCAATCTTCAATCCTCAACCCTCAGTCCTCAACAATCAGTTGTCAATCCCCAATACTCAATAGAATATCCTCAATTAACAGCTTTCAATACTCAGTACTCAACCTGCAATCATCAAATCTCTATCCACAAACAACAATTCTCATCACTCAACCCTCAACACTCAGTCCCCTATCCTCAATCTTCAAACCTCAATCCTCAACACTCACTCCCCAATCCTCAATCTTCAATCCTCAATACTCAATCTTCAATCCTTAATCCTCAATCCTCAATCGTCAATCTCCAATCCTGAATAATCAATCTTCATTCCTCAATCCTCAATCCTCAATCCTCAATCCTCAATCCTCAATCGTCAATCCTCAATACCCAATCCTCAATCTTCAATCCTCGATCCTCTGTCCTGAATTCTCAACCCTCAATCCTCAGTCCTCAGTCCTCAAACCTCATTCCTCAACCCTCAGCCCTCATCCTCAATCCTCAATCCTCAATCCTCTATCCTCAATCTTCAATCCTCAATACTCAATCTTCAATCCTCAATCCTCAGTCCTCAAACCTCAATTCTGAATCCTCAATCCTGAATCCTCAATCTACAGCCCTCAGTCCTCAACAATCAGCTGTCAATCCTCAATCCTCAATAGAATATCCTCAATTCACAGTTTTCAATACTCAATACTCAATCTGCAATCTTCAAACCTCTATCCAGAAACATCAATCCTCATAATTCAACCCTCAACACTCAGTCCTCAATATTCAATCCTCAATCCACAATCCTCAATCCACAATCGTCAATCTTCAATCCTCAATACTCAATCTTCAATGCTCAATTCTCAATCCTCAATCCTCAATCCTCATTCTTCAATCCTCAATACCCAATCCTCAATCTTCAATCCTCAAACCTCAACCCTCAATTCTCATTCCTCAATCCTCAATCTTCAATCCTCATTCTTCAATCCTCAATACCCAATACTCAATCTTCAATCCTCAATCCGCAATCCTCAATTCTCAATCCTCAATCCTCAGTCCCCAAACCTCAATCCTCAATCTTCAATCCTCAGTACCCAATCTTCAATTCTCAATCCTAAATACTCAATCCTCAATCCTCAATCCTCAATCCTCAATCCTCAATCGTCAGTCTTCAATCCTCAATACTCAATCTTCAATCCTCAATCCTCAATCCTCAATCCGCAATCCTCATTCTTCAATTCTCTATACACAGTCCTCAATCTTCAATCCTCAGTCCTCAGTCCTCAATTCGCAATCCACAATCCTCAGTTCTCAGACCTCAAACTTCAATCCTCAACCCTCAGCCCTCATCCTCAATCCTCAATGCTCAATCCTCAATCCTCAATCTTCAATCCTCGATACTCAATCTTCAATCCTCAATCCTCAGTCCTCAAACCTGAATTCTGAATCCTCAATCCTGAATCCTCAATCTACGGCCCTCAGTCCTCAACAATCAGTTGTCAATCCTCAATCCTCAATAGAATATCCTCATTTCACAGTTCTCAATACTCAATACTCAATCTGCAATCTTCAAACCTCTATCCAGAAACATGAATCCTCATAAATCAACCCTCAACACTCAGTCCTCAGTATTCAATCCTCAATCCTCAATCGTCAATCCTCAATCGTCACTCTTCAATCCTCAATACTCAATCTTCAATGCTCAATCCTCAATTCTCAATCCTCAATCCTCATTCTTCAATCCTCAATACCCAATCCTCAATCTTCAATCCTCAAACCTCATCCCTCAATTCTCAATCCTCAATCCTCAATCTTCAATCCTCATTCTTCAATCCTCAATACCCAATACACGATCTTCAATCCTCAATCCTCAATCCTCAACTCTCAATCCTCAATCCTCAGTCCTCAGTCCTCAAACCTCAATCCTCAACCCTCAGCCCTCATCGTCAATCCTCAATCCTCAATCCTCAATCCTCAATCTTCAATCCTCAATCCTCAATCCTCAATTCTCAATCCTCAATCCTAAATCCTCAATCCTCAATCCTCAATCATCAATCCTCAATCGTCAGTCTTGAATCCTCAATATTCAATCTTCAATCCTCAATACTCAATCCTCCATCCTCAATCCTCAATCCTCATTCTTCAATCCTCAAAGCCCAATCCTCATTCTTCAATCCTCAATACCCAATCCTCAATCCTCAATCCTCAATCCTCGATCCTCAATCTTCAACACTCAGTCCTCAGTCCTCAAACCTCAATTCTGAATCCTCAATCCTGAATCCTCAATACTCAATCTTCAATCCTCAATCTTCAATCCTCAATACTCAATCTTCAATCCTCAACCCTCAGTCCTCAACAATCAGTTGTCAATCCCCAATACTCAATAGAATATCCTCAATTAACAGCTTTCAATACTCAGTACTCAACCTGCAATCATCAAATCTCTATCCACAAACAACAATTCTCATCACTCAACCCTCAACACTCAGTCCCCTATCCTCAATCTTCAAACCTCAATCCTCAACACTCACTCCCCAATCCTCAATCTTCAATCCTCAATACTCAATCTTCAATCCTTAATCCTCAATCCTCAATCGTCAATCTCCAATCCTGAATAATCAATCTTCATTCCTCAATCCTCAATCCTCAATCCTCAATCCTCAATCCTCAATCGTCAATCCTCAATACCCAATCCTCAATCTTCAATCCTCGATCCTCTGTCCTGAATTCTCAACCCTCAATCCTCAGTCCTCAGTCCTCAAACCTCATTCCTCAACCCTCAGCCCTCATCCTCAATCCTCAATCCTCAATCCTCTATCCTCAATCTTCAATCCTCAATACTCAATCTTCAATCCTCAATCCTCAGTCCTCAAACCTCAATTCTGAATCCTCAATCCTGAATCCTCAATCTACAGCCCTCAGTCCTCAACAATCAGCTGTCAATCCTCAATCCTCAATAGAATATCCTCAATTCACAGTTTTCAATACTCAATACTCAATCTGCAATCTTCAAACCTCTATCCAGAAACATCAATCCTCATAATTCAACCCTCAACACTCAGTCCTCAATATTCAATCCTCAATCCACAATCCTCAATCCACAATCGTCAATCTTCAATCCTCAATACTCAATATTCAATGCTCAATTCTCAATCCTCAATCCTCAATCCTCATTCTTCAATCCTCAATACCCAATCCTCAATCTTCAATCCTCAAACCTCAACCCTCAATTCTCATTCCTCAATCCTCAATCTTCAATCCTCATTCTTCAATCCTCAATACCCAATACTCAATCTTCAATCCTCAATCCTCAATCCTCAATCCTCAATCCTGAATTCTCAACCCTCAATCCTCAGTCCTCAGTCCTCAAACCTCAATCCTCAACCCTCAGACCTCATCCTCAATCCTCAATCCTCATTCCTCTATCCTCAATCTTCAATCCTCAATACTCAATCTTCAATCCTCAATCCTCAGTCCTCAAACCTCAATTCTGAATCCTCAATCCTGAATCCTCAATCTACGGCCCTCAGTCCTCAACAACCAGTTGTCAATCCTCAATCCTCAATAGAATATCCTCAATTCACAGTTTTCAATACTCAATACTCAATCTGCAATCTTCAAACCTCTATCCAGAAACGTCAATCCTCATAATTCAACCCTCAACACTCAGTCCTCAATATTCAATCCTCAATCCACAATCCTCAATCCACAATCGTCAATCTTCAATCCTCAATACTCAATCTTCAATGCTCAATCCTCAATCCTCAATCCTCAATCCTCATTCTTCAATCCTCAATACCCAATCCTCAATCCTCAATCCTCAATCCTCAATCCTCAATTCTCTATCCTCAATCCTCAACTTTCAATCCTCATTCTTCAATCCTCAATACCCAATACTCAGCCTTCAATCCTCAATCCTCAATCCTCAATCCTCAATCCTCAATCCTCAATACCCAATCCTCAATCTTCAATCCTCAATCCTCAATCCTCAATACTCAACCTTCAATCCTCAATCCTCAATCCTCAATCCTCAATCCTCAAGCGTCAATCCTCAATCCTCATCCTTCAATCCTCAATCCTCAGTCCTCAAACCTCAATACTCAATCTTCAATCCTCAATCCTCAATACTCAATCCTCAATCCACATTCTTCAATCCTCATTCTTCAATCCTCAATATCCAATCCTCAGTCCTCAATCCAAAATCCTCAATCCTCAAACCTCAATCCTCAATCGTCAGTCCTCGTCCTCAATCCTCAACACTCAATCCTCAATCCTCAATCTTCATTCATCAGTACTCAATCTTCAATCCTCAATCCTCAATCTTCAATCCTCAATCCACAATTCTCACTCCACAATACTCAATCCTCAATCGTCAATCCTCAATACCCAATCCTCAATCTTCAATCCTCAATCCTCAATCCTCAATCCTCAATCCTCAATCCTCAATCTTCAATCCTCAATTCTCAATCTTCAATCCTCAATCCTCAATCCTCAATCCACAATGCTCAATCCTCAACCCTCAGACCTCATCGTCAATCCTCAATTCTCAATCCTCAATCCTCAATCTTGAGTCCTCAGTACTCAATGGGCAATCCTCAATCCTCAGTCCTCAAACCTCAATTCTGAATACTCAATACTCAGCCTTCAATCCTCAATTCTGAATCCTCAATACTCAACCTTGAATCCTCAATCCTCAATTCTCAATCCTCATTCTTCAATCCTCACTACCCAATCCTCAATCTTCAATCCTCAATCCTCAATCCTCAATTCTCAATCCTCAATCCCCAAACCTCAGACCTCAAACATCCATATCCAACCCTCAGCCCTCGACCTCAATCCACAACCCTCAATCCTCAATCCTCAATCTTCAATCATCAATATTCAATCTTCAATCCTCAATACACAATCCTCAATCCACAATCCTCTAACCTCATTGCCCAACCCTCAGTCCTCGTCCTCAATTCTCAATTCTCAATTCTCAATCCTCAATCCTCAATCCTCAATCTTCAATCCTCAATAATCAATCTCCAATTCTCAATCTTCAACCCTCAGTCCTCAATCCTCAATTCTCAATACTCAATCCTCAACCCTCAATCCTCATTCCTCAAACCTCAATCCTCAACCGTCAGTCCTCATCCTCAATTCTCGATTCTCAATTCTCAATCCTCAATCCTTAATCCTCAATCTTCAATCCTCATTCCCCAGTCCTCAATCTCCAATCCTCAATGCTCAATCCTCAATCCTCAATCCTCAGTCCTCATTCCTCAATCCTCAATCCTCCAACGTCAATCCTCAACCGTCAGTCCTCGTCCTCAATCCTCAAACCTCAATCCTCAATCCTCAACCTTCAATCATCAATACTGAATCTTCAATTCTCAATCCTCAATCCTCAATCCTCAATCCTCAATCCTCAATCCTCAATATTGAACACACTACCGTCAACCATCAATCCTCAATACTCAACCATCAATCCTCAATTCTCAATACTCAATAGAATATCCTGAATTCTCATGGTTCAATACTCAATTCACAAAATTCGATAATCAAATCTCAATCCTCAAACATCAATTCTCAACACTCAATCCTCAATACTCAGTCCTCTCTCTTCAATCCTCCATCCTCAATCCGCAATCCTCAAGCGTCAATCCTCAATCCTCAATCCTCAACCCTCAATCCTCAGTCCTCAAACATCAATCCCTAATCCTCAATCCTGAATCCTCAATTTTCAGCCGCCAGTCCTCAACAATCAATTGTTAGTCATCAATCCTCAATTGAATATCCTCAATTCACAGCTTTCAATACTCAATCCCCATTCTTGAAATCTTCAAATCTCAATCCACAAACATCAATTCTCATCACTCAACCCTCAACACTCAGTCCTCAATCTTCAATCCTCAATCTTCAATCCTCAATCTACAATCCTCAATACTGAATATTCAATTCTCAATCCTCAATCCCCAGTCCTCAATCCTCAATCCTCAATCTTCAATCCTCAGTCCCCAATCCTCAATCTTCAATCCTCAATCCTCAATACTCAATCCTCGATCCTCAGTCCTCAATACTCAATCCTCAATCCTCAATGTTCAATCCGCAATACCCAATCCTCAATCTTCAATCCTCAATCCTCAATCCTCAATCCTCAATCCTCAATCCTCAATCCTCAATCCTCAATCCTCAATCTTCAATCCTCAATACTCAATCTTCAATAATCAATCCTCAGCTCTCAATCCTCAATACTCAATCCTCAATCGTCAATCCTCAATCCCCAATCCTGAATCTTCAATCCTCAATCCTCAATCCTCAATCCTCAATCCTCAAACTTCAGACCTCAATACTCAATCTTCAATCCTCAATCCTCAACCCTCAATCCTCAATCCTCATTCTTCAATCCTCAATACCCAACCCTCAATCTTCAATCCTCAAACCTCAACCCTCAATTCTCATTCCTCAATCCTCAATCTTCAATCCTCATTCTTCAATCCTCAATGCCCAATACTCAATCTTCAATCCTCAATCCTCAATCCTCAATTCTCAATCCTCAATCCTCAGTCCTCAGTCCTCAAACCTCAATCCTCAACCCTCAGCCCTCATCCTCAATCCTCAATCCTCAATCCTCTATCCTCAATCTTCAATCCTCAATACTCAATCTTCAATCCTCGACCCTCAATCCTGAATTCTCAACCTTCAATCCTCAGTCCTCAGTCCTCAAACCTCAATCCTCAACCCTCAGCCCTCATCGTCAATCCTCAATCCTCAATCCTCAATCCTCAATCTTCAATCCTCAATCCTCGTCCTCAATCCTCAATTCTCAATCCTCAATCCTCAGTCCTCAGTCCTCAAACCTCAATCCTCAATCCTCAATCCTCAATCCTCAATCCTCAATCCTCAATCGTCAGTCTTCAATCCTGAATACTCAATCTTCAACCCTCAATCCTCAATCCCCAATCCTCAATATTCATTCCTAAATCCTCAATCCTCAATCCTCAATCCTCAATCCTCAATCTTCAATCCTCAATCCTCAATCCTCAATACTCAATCTTCAATCCTCAATCCTCAGTCCTCAAACCTCAATTCTGAATCCTCATTCCTGAATCCACAATCTTCAATCCTCAGTCCCCAATCCTCAATCTTCAATCCTCAATCCTCAATCCTCAATCCTCAATCCTCAGTCTTCAATCCTCAATACTCAATCTTCAATCCTCGATCCTCAATCCTCAATCCTCAATCCTCAATCCTCAATCTTCAATCTTCGATACTCAATCTGCAATCCTCAATCCTCAATCCTCAATCCTCAATCCTCATTCTTCAATCCTCAATACCGAATCCTCAATCTTGAATCCTCAATTCCTCAATCCTCAATTCTCAATCCTGAATCCTCAATCCTCATACTTCAAACATCAATACTCAACCCTCAGTCCTCGTCCTCAATCCACAACCCTCAATCCTCAATCCTCAATCTTCAATCATCAATATACAATCTTCAGTCCTCAATCCTCAATACTCAATCCACAATCCACATTCTTCAATCCTCATTCTTCAATCCTCAATACCGAATCCTCAATCTTCAATCCTCAATCCTCAATCCTCAGTTCGCAATCCTCTGTCCTCAAACCTCAATCCTGAATCCTCAATCCTCAATCTTCAATCCTCAATCCTCAATCCTCAATACTCAATCTTCAATCCTCAATCCTCAGTCCTCAAACCTCAATTCTGAATCCTCATTCCTGAATCCACAATCTTCAATCCTCAGTCCCCAATCCTCAATCTTCAATCCTCAATCCTCAATCCTCAATCCTCAATCCTCAGTCTTCAATCCTCAATACTCAATCTTCAATCCTCGATCCTCAATCCTCAATCCTCAATACTCAATCTTCAATCCTCAATCCTCAATCCTCAATCCGCAATCCTCATTCTTCAATTCTCTATACCCAGTCCTCAATCTTCAATCCTCAATCCTCAGTCCTCAATTCGCAATCCCCAATCCTCAACCCTCAATCCTCAATCCTCAATCCTCAATCCTCAATCCTCAATCTTCAATCCTCAATACTCAATCTTCAATCCTCAGTCCTCAATCCGCAATCCTCAATCCTCAATCCTCAATCCTCAATCTACACTCCTCAATACTGAATATTCAATCCTCAATCCTCAATCCCGAGTCCTCAATCCTCAATCCTCAATCTTCAATCCTCAGTCCCCAATCCTCAATCTTCAATCCTCAATCCTCAATACTCAATCCTCGATCATCAGTCCTCAATACTCAATCCTCAATCCTCAATATTCAATCCGCAATACCCAAGCCACAATCTTCATTCCTCAATCCTCAATCCTCAATCCTCAACCCTCAATCCTCAATCCTCAGTCCTCAAACCTTAATCCTGAATCCTCAATCCTGAATCCTCAATCTTCAGCCCTCAGTCCTCAACAATCGGTTGTCAATCCTCAATCCTCAATAGAATATCATCAATTCACAGTTATCAATACTCAATACTCAATCTGCAATCTTCAAATCTCTATCCACAAACATCAATTCTCATCACTCAACCCTCAACACTCCGTCCCCAATCCTCAATATTCAATCCTCAATCCTCAATCCTCAATCCTGAATCCTCAATTTTCAATCCTCAATACTCAATCTTCAATCCTCAATGCTCAATCCACAATCCTCAATCCTCAGTCCTCAATCCACAATCCTCAATCCACAAACCTCAATCCTCAATCGTCAGTCCTCGTCCTCAATCCTCAACACTCAATCCTCAATCCTCAATCTTCAATCCTAAATCCTCAATTCTCACTCCTCAATACTCAATCCTCAATCGTCAATCCTCAATCCCCAATCCTCAATCTTCAATCCTCAATCCTCAAACCTGAATCCTCAATCGTCAGTCCTCGTCCTCAATCCTCAACACTCAATCCTCAATCCTCAATCTTCAATCATCAATACTCAATATTCAATCCTCAATCCTCAATCTTCAATCTTCAATCCTCAATTCTCAATCCTCAATAGTCAATCCTCAATCGTCAATCCTCAATCCCCAATCCTCAATCTTCAATCCTCAATCCTCAATCCTCAGTCCTCAATCCTCAATCTTCAATCCTCGATACTCAATCCTCAACCCTCAATCCTCAATTCTCAATCCTCAATACTCAATATTCAATCCTCAATCCTCAATCCTCAATCCTCAATCCTCAATCTTCAATCCTCAATACTCAATCTTCAATCCTCAATCCTCTATACTCAATCCACAATCCACATTCTTCAATCCTCATTCTTCAATCCTCAATACCGAATCCTCAATCTTCAATCCTCAATCCTCAATCCTCAGTTCGCAATCCTCTGTCCTCAAACCTCAATCCTGAATCCTCAATCCTGAATCCTCAAGCTTCAGCTCTCAGTCCTCAACAATCAGTTGTCAATCCTCAATCCTCAATAGAATATCATCATTTCACAGTTTTCAATACTCAATACTCCATCTGCAATCTTCAAATCTCTATCCACAAGCATCAATTCTCATCACTCAATCCTCAACACTCAGTCCCCAATCCTCAATATTCAATCCTCAATCCTCAATCCTCGAACCACAATCCTCAACCTTCAATCGTCAATACACAATGTTCAATCCTCAATCCTCAATCCTCAATCCTCAATTCTCAATTCTCGATAGTCAATCATGAATCCTCAATACTCAATCTACAATCCTCAATCCTCAATCCTCAATCCTCAATCCTCATTCTTCAATCCTCAATACCAAATCCTCAATCTTCAACCCTCAATCCTCAATCCTCAATCCTCAGTCCTCAATCCACAATCCTCAATCCTCAAACCTTCATCCTCAAACGTCAGTCCTCGTCCTCAATCCTCAACACTCAATCCTCAATCCTCAATCTTCAATCATAAATACTCAATCTTCAATCCTCAATCCTCAATCTTCAATCCTAAATCCTCAATTCTCACTCCTCAATACTCAATCCTCAATCGTCAATCCTCAATCCCCAATCCTCAATCTTCAATCCTCAATCCTCAATCCTCAGTCCTCAATCCTCAATCTTCAATCCTCAATACTCAATCTTCAATCCTCAATCCCCAATCCTCAATCCCCAATGCTCAATCCTCAATCCTCAATCCTCAACCCTCAATCTTCAATCCTCAATACTCAATCTGCAATCCTCAATACTCAATCCTCATTCCTCAATCCTCATTCTTCAATCCTCAATACCCAAACCTCAATCTTCAATCCTCAATCCTCAATCCTCAATTCTCAATCCTCAATCCTCAATCCTCAGACCTCAAACATCAATATTCAACCCTCAGTCCTCGACCTCAATCCACAACGCTCAATCCTCAATCCTCAATCTTCATTCCTCAATTCTCAATCTTCAATCCTCAATCCTCAATCCTCAATTCTCACTCCTCAATACTCAATCCTCAATCGTCAATCCTCAATCCCCAATCCTCAATCTTCAATCCTCAATCCTCAATGCTCAGTCCTCAATCCTCAATCTTCTATCCTCAATACTCAATCTTCAATCCTCAATCCCCAATCCTCAATCCCCAATGCTCAATCCTCAATCCTCAATCCTCAACCCTCAACCTTCAATCCTCAATACTCAATCTGCAAACCTCAATACTCAATCCTCAATCCTCAATCCTCATTCTTCAATCCTCAATACCCAAACCTCAATCTTCAATCATCTAATACTCAATCTTCAATCCTCAATCCTCAATCCTCAACCCTCAGACCTCATTGTCAATCCTCAATTCTCAATCCTCAATCCTCAACCTTGAGTCCTCAATACTCTATGTGCTATCCTCAATCCTCAGTCCTCAAACCTCAATTCTGAATCCTCAATACTCAACCTTCAATCCTCAATCCTCGGTCCTCAATACTAAACCATCAATCCTCAATTCTCAATACTCAACAGAATATCCTGAACTCTCAGGATTCAATACTCAAACCTCAATCCTCAACCCTCAGCCCTCATCCTCCATCATCAATCCTCAATCCTCAATCCCCAATCTTCAATCGTCAATACTCAATCTTCAATACTCAATTCTCATTCCTCAATCCTCAATCCTCAATCCTCAGTCATCAATACTTAATCTTCAATACTCAATCCTCAATCCTCAATCCTCAATCCTCAATCCTCAGTCCTCAACCCTCAATCCTCATTCCTCAAACCTCAATGCCCAACCCTCAGTCCTCGTCCTCAATTCTCAATTCTCAATTCTCAATCCTCAATCCTCAATCCTCAATCTTCAATCCTCAATAATCAATCTCCAATCCTAGATCCTCAATCCACAATCTTCACTCCTTAATCCTCAATCTTCAATCCTCATTCCCCAGTCCTCAATCTTCAATCCTCAATGCTCAATCCTCAATTCTCAATCCTCAGTCCTCAATCCTCAACCCTCAATCTTCAATCCTCAATACTCAATCTTCAATCCTCAATCCTCAGTCCTCAATCTTCATTCCTCAAGGCTCAATCCTCAATCCTCAATCCACAGTCCTCAATCCTCAATCCCCAACCCTCAAACCTAAATCTTCAACCGTCAGTCCTCGTCCACAAACCTCAACCCTCAATCCTCAATCCTCAATCTTCAATCATCAATACTCAATCTTTAATCCTCAACACTCAATCCTCAATCCTCAATCCTCAATCCTCAATATTCAACGCACAACCCTCCGCCATCAATCCTCAAGACTCAACCATCAATCCTCAATTCTCAATACTCAATAGAATATCCTGAATTCTCATGGTTCAATACTCAATCCGCAACATTCAATAATCAAATCTCAATCCTCAAACATCAATTCTCAACACTCAATCCTCAATACTCAGCCCTCTCTCTTCAACCCTCCATCCTCAATCCTCAATCCTCAAGCGTCAGTCCTCAATCATCATTCTTCAATCCTCAATCCTCTGTCCTCAAACCTCAATTCTGAATCCTCAACCCTGAATCCTCAATCTTCAGCCCTCAGTCCTCAACAATCAGTTGTCATTCCTCAATCCTCAATAGAATATCCTCAATTCACAGCTTTCAATACTCAATACAGAATCTGCAATTTTCCAACCTGTATCCACAAACATCAATTTTCATCACTCAACCCTCAGCACTCTGTCCTCGATGTTCAATCCTCAATCCTCAATTCTCAATCTTCGATACTCAATACTGAATCTTCAATCCTCAATCCTCAATCCTCAATCCTCTATCCTCAATCCTCAATTTTCAATCCTCAATGCGCAATCTTCAATCCTCAATCCTCAATCTTCAATCCTCAATCTTCAATCCTCAATCCTCAACCCTCAATCCTCAATACTCAATCTTCAATCCTCAATCTTCAATCCTCAATACTCTGTCTTCAATCCTCAATCATCAATACTCAATCCTCAATCCACACTCTTCAATCCTCATTCTTCAATCCTCAATACCCAATCCTCAATGCTCAATTCTCAATCCTCAATCCTCAGTCCTCAATCCACAATCCTCAATCCTCAATCCTCAAACCTCAATCCTCAATCGTCAGTCCTCGTCCTCAATCCTCAACACTCAATCCTCAATCCTCAATCTTCAATCATCAATACTCAATCTTCAATCCTCAATCCTCAATCTTCAATCCTCAATCCTCAATTCTCACTCCTCAATACTCATTCCTCAATCGTCAATCCTCAATCCCTAATCCTCAATCTTCAATCCTCAATTCTCAATCCTCAATCCCCAATCCTCAATATTCAATCCTCAATCATCAATCCTCAATCCACAATCCTCAACCTTTAATCCTCAATACTCAATCTTCAATCCGCAATCCTCAATCCTCAATCCTCAATCCTCAATGCTCTGTCCTCAAACCTCAATCCTGAATCCCCAATCCTGAATCCTCAAGCTTCAGCACTCAGTCCTCAACAATCAGTTGTCAATCCTCAATCCTCAATAGAATATCATCAATTCACAGTTTTCAATACTCAATACTCCATCTGCAATCTTCAAATCTCTATCCACAAGCATCAATTCGCATCACTCAATCCTCAACACTCAGTCCCCAATCCTCAATATTCAATCCTCAATCCTCAATCCTCGATCCACAATCCTCAACCTTCAATCATCAATACACAACCTTCAATCCTCAATCCTCAATCCTCAATCCTCAATTCTCAATTCTCGATCCTCAATCATGAATCCTCGATACTCAATCTTCAATCCTCAATCCTCAATCCTCAATCCTCAATCCTCAATCCTCATTCTTCAATCCTCAATACCCAATCCTCAATCCTCAACCCTCAATCCTCAATCCTCAATCCTCAGTCCTCAATCCACAATCCTCAATCCTCAAACCTGAATCCTCAATCGTCAGTCCTCGTCCTCAATCCTCAACACTCAATCCTCAATCCTCAATCTTCAATCATCAATACTCAATATTCAATCCTCAATCCTCAATCTCCAATCTTCAATCCTCAATTCTCAATCCTCAATAGTCAATCCTCAATCGTCAATCCTCAATCCCCAATCCTCAATCTTCAATCCTCAATCCTCAATCCTCAGTCCTCAATCCTCAATCTTCAATCCTCAATACTCAATCTTCAATCCACAATCCTCAATCCTCAGTCCCCAATTCTCAATCCTCAATCCTCAATCCTCAACCCTCAGTCATCAATACTTAATACTCAATCTGCAACCCCAATCCTCTATCCTCAATCCTCATTCTTCAATCCTCAATACCCAAACCTCAATCTTCAATCCTCAATCCTCAATCCTTAATTCTCAATCCTCAATCATCAATCCTCAGACCTCAAACATCAATATTCAACCCTCAGCCCTCGACCTCAGTCCACAACCCTCAATCCTCAATCCTCAATCGTCAATCCACAATCCTCAATCTTCAATCCTCAATACTCAATCTTCAATCCTCAATCCTCTATACTCAATCCACAATCCACATTCTTCAATCCTCATTCTTCAATCCTCAATACCGAATCCTCAATCTTCAATTCTCAATCCTCAATCCTCTGTTCGCAATCCTCTGTCCTCAAACCTCAATCCTGAATCCTCAATCCTGAATCCTCAAGCTTCAGCACTCAGTCCTCAACAATCAGTTGTCAATCCTCAATCCTCAATAGAATATCATCGTTTCACAGTTTTCAATACTCAATACTCCATCTGCAATCTTCAAATCTCTATCCACAAGCATCAATTCTCATCACTCAATCCTCAACACTCAGTCCCCAATCCTCAATATTCAATCCTCAATCCTCAATCCTCGATCCACAATCCTCAACCTTCAATCGTCAATACACAATCTTCAATCCTCAATCCTCAATCCTCAATCCTCAATCCTCAATTCTCAATTCTCGATAGTCAATCATGAATCCTCAATACTCAATCTACAATCCTCAATCCTCAATCCTCAATCCTCAATCCTCATTCTTCAATCCTCAATACCCAATCCTCAATCTTCAACCCTCAATCCTCAATCCCCAATCCTCAGTCCTCAATCCACAATCCTCAATCCTCAAACCTCAATCCTCAAACGTCAGTCCTCGTCCTCAATCCTCAACACTCAATCCTCAATCCTCAATCTTCAATCATCAATACTCAATATTCAATCCTCAATCCTCAATCTTCAATATTCAATCCTCAATTCTCAATCCACAATACTCAATCCTCAATCGTCAATCCTCAATCTTCAATCCTCAATCCTCAATCCTCAGTCCTCAATCCTCAATCTTCAATCCTCAATACTCAATCTTCAATCCACAATCCTCAATCCTCAGTCCCCAATTCTCAATCCTCAATCCTCAATCCTCAATCCTCAATCCTCAATCCTCAATCTTCTATCCTCAATACTCAGTCTTCAATCCTCAATCATCAATACTCAACCCTCAATCCACACTCTTCAATCCTCATTCTTCAATCCTCAATACCCAATCCTCAATGTTCAATCCTCAATCGTCAATCCTCAGTTCGCAATCCCCAATCCTCAATCCTCAGACCTCAGGCATCAATACTCAACCCTCAGTCCTCGTCCTCAATCCACTAGCCTCAATCCTCAATCCTCAATCTTCATTCATTAATATTCAACCTTCAATCCTCAATCCTCAATCCTCAATGCTCAATGTTCAATCCTCAACACCCAATCCTCAATTCTCAATCCTCAATCCTCAATCCTCAGTCCTCAATCCTCAATCCTCAATCCTCTGTCCTCAAACATAAATCCTGAATCCTCAATCCTGAATCCTCAAGCTTCAGCACTCAGTCCTCAACAATCAGTAGTCAATCCTCAATCCTGATTAGAATATCATCAATTCACAGTTTTCAATACCCAATACTCAACCTGCAATCTTCAAATCTCTATCCGCAAACATCAATACTCATCACTCAACCCTCAACGCTCCGTCCCCAATCCTCAATCTTCAATCCTCAATCCTCAATCCTCAATTCTCAATCCTCAATTTTCAGTCCTCAATACGTAACCTTCAATCCTCAATGCTCAATCCTCAATCCTCAATCCTCAGTCCTCAATCCACAATCCTCAATCCTCAATCCTCAAACCTCAATCCTCAATCGTCAGTCCTCGTCCTCAATCCTCAACACTCAATCCTCAATCCTCAATCTTCAATCATCAATACTCAATCTTCAATCCTCAATCCTCAATCTTCAATCCTCAATTCTCAATTCTCACTCCTCAATACTCATTCCTCAATCGTCAATCCTCAATCCCTAATCCTCAATCTTCAATCCTCAATTCTCAATCCTCAATCCCCAATCCTCAATATTCAATCCTCAATCATCAATCCTCAATCCACAATCCTCAACCTTTAATCCTCAATACTCAATCTTCAATCCGCAATCCTCAATCCTCAATCCTCAATCCTCAATGCTCTGTCCTCAAACCTCAATCCTGAATCCTCAATCCTGAATCCTCAAGCTTCAGCACTCAGTCCTCAACAATCAGTTGTCAATCCTCAATCCTCAATAGAATATCATCGTTTCACAGTTTTCAATACTCAATACTCCATCTGCAATCTTCAAATCTCTATCCACAAGCATCAATTCTCATCACTCAATCCTCAACACTCAGTCCCCAATCCTCAATATTCAATCCTCAATCCTCAATCCTCGATCCACAATCCTCAACCTTCAATCGTCAATACACAATCTTCAATCCTCAATCCTCAATCCTCAATCCTCAATCCTCAATTCTCAATTCTCGATAGTCAATCATGAATCCTCAATACTCAATCTACAATCCTCAATCCTCAATCCTCAATCCTCAATCCTCATTCTTCAATCCTCAATACCCAATCCTCAATCTTCAACCCTCAATCCTCAATCCCCAATCCTCAGTCCTCAATCCACAATCCTCAATCCTCAAACCTCAATCCTCAAACGTCAGTCCTCGTCCTCAATCCTCAACACTCAATCCTCAATCCTCAATCTTCAATCATCAATACTCAATATTCAATCCTCAATCCTCAATCTTCAATATTCAATCCTCAATTCTCAATCCACAATACTCAATCCTCAATCGTCAATCCTCAATCCACAATCCTCAATCTTCAATCCTCAATCCTCAATCCTCAGTCCTCAATCCTCAATCTTCAATCCTCAATACTCAATCTTCAATCCACAATCCTCAATCCTCAGTCCCCAATTCTCAATCCTCAATCCTCAATCCTCAATCCTCAATCCTCAATCCTCAATCTTCTATCCTCAATACTCAGTCTTCAATCCTCAATCATCAATACTCAACCCTCAATCCACACTCTTCAATCCTCATTCTTCAATCCTCAATACCCAATCCTCAATGTTCAATCCTCAATCGTCAATCCTCAGTTCGCAATCCCCAATCCTCAATCCTCAGACCTCAGGCATCAATACTCAACCCTCAGTCCTCGTCCTCAATCCACTAGCCTCAATCCTCAATCCTCAATCTTCATTCATTAATATTCAACCTTCAATCCTCAATCCTCAATCCTCAATGCTCAATGTTCAATCCTCAACACCCAATCCTCAATTCTCAATCCTCAATCCTCAATCCTCAGTCCTCAATCCTCAATCCTCAATCCTCTGTCCTCAAACATAAATCCTGAATCCTCAATCCTGAATCCTCAAGCTTCAGCACTCAGTCCTCAACAATCAGTAGTCAATCCTCAATCCTGATTAGAATATCATCAATTCACAGTTTTCAATACCCAATTCTCAACCTGCAATCTTCAAATCTCTATCCGCAAACATCAATACTCATCACTCAACCCTCAACGCTCCGTCCCCAATCCTCAATCTTCAATCCTCAATCCTCAATCCTCAATTCTCAATCCTCAATTTTCAGTCCTCAATACGTAACCTTCAATCCTCAATGCTCAATCCTCAATCCTCAATCCTCAGTCCTCAATCCACAATCCTCAATCCTCAATCCTCAAACCTCAATCCTCAATCGTCAGTCCTCGTCCTCAATCCTCAACACTCAATCCTCAATCCTCAATCTTCAATCATCAATACTCAATCTTCAATCCTCAATCCTCAATCTTCAATCCTCAATTCTCAATTCTCACTCCTCAATACTCATTCCTCAATCGTCAATCCTCAATCCCTAATCCTCAATCTTCAATCCTCAATTCTCAATCCTCAATCCCCAATCCTCAATATTCAATCCTCAATCATCAATCCTCAATCCACAATCCTCAACCTTTAATCCTCAATACTCAATCTTCAATCCGCAATCCTCAATCCTCAATCCTCAATCCTCAATGCTCTGTCCTCAAACCTCAATCCTGAATCCTCAATCCTGAATCCTCAAGCTTCAGCACTCAGTCCTCAACAATCAGTTGTCAATCCTCAATCCTCAATAGAATATCATCAATTCACAGTTTTCAATACTCAATACTCCATCTGCAATCTTCAAATCTCTATCCACAAGCATCAATTCGCATCACTCAATCCTCAACACTCAGTCCCCAATCCTCAATATTCAATCCTCAATCCTCAATCCTCGATCCACAATCCTCAACCTTCAATCATCAATACACAACCTTCAATCCTCAATCCTCAATCCTCAATCCTCAATTCTCAATTCTCGATCGTCAATCATGAATCCTCAATACTCAATCTTCAATCCCCAATCCTCAATCCTCAATCCTCAATACTCATTCTTCAATCCTCAATACCCAATCCTCAATCCTCAACCCTCAATCCTCAATCCTCAATCCTCAGTCCTCAATCCACAATCCTCAATCCTCAAACCTGAATCCTCAATCGTCAGTCCTCGTCCTCAATCCTCAACACTCAATCCTCAATCCTCAATCTTCAATCATCAATACTCAATATTCAATCCTCAATCCTCAATCTTCAATCTTCAATCCTCAATTCTCAATCCTCAATAGTCAATCCTCAATCGTCAATCCTCAATCCCCAATGCTCAATCTTCAATCCTCAATCCTCAATCCTAAGTCCTCAATCCTCAATCTTCAATCCTCAATACACAATCTTCAATCCACAATCCTCAATCCTCAGTCCCCAATTCTCAATCCTCAATCCTCAATCCTCAACCCTCAGTCATCAATCCTTAATACTCAATCTGCAATCCCCAATACTCTATCCTCAATCCTCATTCTTCAATCCTCAATACCCAAACATCAATCTTCAATCCTCAACCCTCAATCCTTAATTCTCAATCCTCAATCCTCAATCCTCAGATTCAAACATCAATATTCAACCCTCAGCCCTCGACCTCAATCCACAACCCTCAATCCTCAATACTCAATCCTCAACCCTCAATCCTCAATTCTCAATCTTCAATCCTCAATCCTCAATCCTCAATCCTCAATCATCAATCTTCAACCCTCAATACTCAATATTCAATCCTCAATCCTCAATCCTCAATCCTCAATCCTCAACCTTCAATCCTCATTACTCAAATTTCAACCCTCAATCCTCTATACTCAATCCACAATCCACATTCTTCAATCCTCATTCTTCAATCCTCAATACCGAATCCTCAATCTTCAATCCTCAATCCTCAATCCTCAGTCCGCAATCCTCTGCCCTCAAACCTCAATCCTGAATCCTCAATCCTGAATCCTCAAGCTTCAGCACTCAGTCCTCAACAATCAGTTGTCAATCCTCAATCCTCAATAGAATATCATCATTTCACAGGTTTCAATACTCAATACTCCATCTGCAATCTTCAAATCTCTATCCACAAGCATCAATTCTCATCACTCAATCCTCAACACTCAGTCCCCAATCCTCAATATTCAATCCTCAATCCTCAATCCTCGATCCACAATCCTCAACCTTCAATCGTCAATACACAATCTTCACTCCTCAATCCTCAATCCTCAATCCTCAATTCTCAATTCTCGATAGTCAATCATGAATCCTCAATACTCAATCTACAATCCTCAATCCTCAATCCTCAATCCTCAATCCTCATTCTTCAATCCTCAATACCCAATCCTCAATCTTCAACCCTCAATCCTCAATCCTCAATCCTCAGTCCTCAATCCACAATCCTCAATCCTCAAACCTCAATCCTCAAACGTCAGTCCTCGTCCTCAATCCTCAACACACAATCCTCAATCCTCAGTCTTCAATCATCAATACTCAATATTCAATCCTCAATCCTCAATCCTCAATCTTCAACCTTCAATCCTCAATTCTCAATCCTCAATACTCAATCCTCAATCGTCAATCCTCAATCCCCAATCCTCAATCTTCAATCCTCAATCCTCAATCCTCAGTCCTCAATCCTCAATCTTCAATCCTCAATACTCAATCTTCAATCCACAATCCTCAATCCTCAGTCCCCAATTCTCAATCCTCAATCCTCAATCCTCAACCCTCAGTCTTCAATCCTCAATACTCAATCTCCAATGCCCAATCCTCTATCCTCAATCCTCATTCTTCAATCCTCAATACCCAAACCTCAATCTTCAGTCCTCAATCCTCAATCCTCAATCCCCAATCTTCAATCGTCAATACTCAATCTTCAATACTCAATTCTCATTCCTCAATCCTCAATTCTCAATCCTCAGTCATCAATACTTAATCTTCAATACTCAATCCTCAATCCTCAATCCTCAATCCTCAATCCTCAGTCCTCAACCCTCAATCCTCATTCCTCAAACCTCAATGCCCAACCCTCAGTCCTCGTCCTCAATTCTCAATTCTCAATTCTCAATCCTCAATCCTCAATCCTCAATCTTCAATCCTCAATAATCAATCTCCAATCCTAGATCCTCAATCCACAATCTTCACTCCTTAATCCTCAATCTTCAATCCTCATTCCCCAGTCCTCAATCTTCAATCCTCAATGCTCAATCCTCAATTCTCAATCCTCAGTCCTCAATCCTCAACCCTCAATCTTCAATCCTCAATACTCAATCTTCAATCCTCAATCCTCAGTCCTCAATCTTCATTCCTCAAGGCTCAATCCTCAATCCTCAATCCACAGTCCTCAATCCTCAATCCCCAACCCTCAAACCTAAATCTTCAACCGTCAGTCCTCGTCCACAAACCTCAACCCTCAATCCTCAATCCTCAATCTTCAATCATCAATACTCAATCTTTAATCCTCAACACTCAATCCTCAATCCTCAATCCTCAATCCTCAATATTCAACGCACAACCCTCCGCCATCAATCCTCAAGACTCAACCATCAATCCTCAATTCTCAATACTCAATAGAATATCCTGAATTCTCATGGTTCAATACTCAATCCGCAACATTCAATAATCAAATCTCAATCCTCAAACATCAATTCTCAACACTCAATCCTCAATACTCAGCCCTCTCTCTTCAACCCTCCATCCTCAATCCTCAATCCTCAAGCGTCAGTCCTCAATCATCATTCTTCAATCCTCAATCCTCTGTCCTCAAACCTCAATTCTGAATCCTCAACCCTGAATCCTCAATCTTCAGCCCTCAGTCCTCAACAATCAGTTGTCATTCCTCAATCCTCAATAGAATATCCTCAATTCACAGCTTTCAATACTCAATACAGAATCTGCAATTTTCCAACCTGTATCCACAAACATCAATTTTCATCACTCAACCCTCAGCACTCTGTCCTCGATGTTCAATCCTCAATCCTCAGTTCTCAATCTTCGATACTCAATACTGAATCTTCAATCCTCAATCCTCAATCCTCAATCCTCTATCCTCAATCCTCAATTTTCAATCCTCAATGCGCAATCTTCAATCCTCAATCCTCAATCTTCAATCCTCAATCTTCAATCCTCAATCCTCAACCCTCAATCCTCAATCCTCAATCTTCAATCCTCAATCTTCAATCCTGAATACTCTGTCTTCAATCCTCAATCATCAATACTCAATCCTCAATCCACACTCTTCAATCCTCATTCTTCAATCCTCAATACCCAATCCTCAATGTTCAATCCTCAATCGTCAATCCTCAGTTCGCAATCCCCAATCCTCAATCCTCAGACCTCAGGCATCAATACTCAACCCTCAGTCCTCGTCCTCAATCCACTAGCCTCAATCCTCAATCCTCAATCTTCATTCATTAATATTCAACATTCAATCCTCAATCCTCAATCCTCAATCCTCAATGTTCAATCCTCAACACCCAATCCTCAATCCTCAATCCTCAATCCTCAATCCTCAGTCCTCAATCCTCAATCCTCAATCCTCTGTTATCAAACATAAATCCTGAATCCTCAATCCTGAATCCTCAAGCTTCAGCACTCAGTCCTCAACAATCAGTAGTCAATCCTCAATCCTGAGTAGAATATCATCAATTCACAGTTTTCAATACCCAATAATCAACCTGCAATCTTCAAATCTCTATCCGCAAACATCAATACTCATCACTCAACCCTCAACGCTCCGTCCCCAATCCTCAATCTTCAATCCTCAATCCTCAATCCTCAATTCTCAATCCTCAATTTTCAGTCCTCAATACGTAACCTTCAATCCTCAATGCTCAATTCTCAATCCTCAATCCTCAGTCCTCAATCCACAATCCTCAATCCTCAATCCTCAGTCCTCAATCCACAATCCTCAATCCTCAAACCTCAATCCTCAAACGTCAGTCCTCGTCCTCAATCCTCAACACTCAATCCTCAATCCTCAATCTTCAATCATCAATACTCAATATTCAATCCTCAATCCTCAATCTTCAATATTCAATCCTCAATTCTCAATCCACAATACTCAATCCTCAATCGTCAATCCTCAATCCACAATCCTCAATCTTCAATCCTCAATCCTCAATCCTCAGTCCTCAATCCTCAATCTTCAATCCTCAATACTCAATCTTCAATCCACAATCCTCAATCCTCAGTCCCCAATTCTCAATCCTCAATCCTCAATCCTCAATCCTCAATCCTCAATCCTCAATCTTCTATCCTCAATACTCAGTCTTCAATCCTCAATCATCAATACTCAACCCTCAATCCACACTCTTCAATCCTCATTCTTCAATCCTCAATACCCAATCCTCAATGTTCAATCCTCAATCGTCAATCCTCAGTTCGCAATCCCCAATCCTCAATCCTCAGACCTCAGGCATCAATACTCAACCCTCAGTCCTCGTCCTCAATCCACTAGCCTCAATCCTCAATCCTCAATCTTCAATCATCAATACTCAATCTTCAATCCTCAATCCTCAATCTTCAATCCTCAATTCTCAATTCTCACTCCTCAATACTCATTCCTCAATCGTCAATCCTCAATCCCTAATCCTCAATCTTCAATCCTCAATTCTCAATCCTCAATCCCCAATCCTCAATATTCAATCCTCAATCATCAATCCTCAATCCACAATCCTCAACCTTTAATCCTCAATACTCAATCTTCAATCCGCAATCCTCAATCCTCAATCCTCAATCCTCAATGCTCTGTCCTCAAACCTCAATCCTGAATCCTCAATCCTGAATCCTCAAGCTTCAGCACTCAGTCCTCAACAATCAGTTGTCAATCCTCAATCCTCAATAGAATATCATCAATTCACAGTTTTCAATACTCAATACTCCATCTGCAATCTTCAAATCTCTATCCACAAGCATCAATTCGCATCACTCAATCCTCAACACTCAGTCCCCAATCCTCAATATTCAATCCTCAATCCTCAATCCTCGATCCACAATCCTCAACCTTCAATCATCAATACACAACCTTCAATCCTCAATCCTCAATCCTCAATCCTCAATTCTCAATTCTCGATCGTCAATCATGAATCCTCAATACTCAATCTTCAATCCCCAATCCTCAATCCTCAATCCTCAATACTCATTCTTCAATCCTCAATACCCAATCCTCAATCCTCAACCCTCAATCCTCAATCCTCAATCCTCAGTCCTCAATCCACAATCCTCAATCCTCAAACCTGAATCCTCAATCGTCAGTCCTCGTCCTCAATCCTCAACACTCAATCCTCAATCCTCAATCTTCAATCATCAATACTCAATATTCAATCCTCAATCCTCAATCTTCAATCTTCAATCCTCAATTCTCAATCCTCAATAGTCAAACCTCAATCGTCAATCCTCAATCCCCAATCCTCAATCTTCAATCCTCAATCCTCAATCCTAGGTCCTCAATCCTCAATCCTCAATCCTCAATACACAATCTTCAATCCACAATCCTCAATCCTCAGTCCCCAATTCTCAATCCTCAATCCTCAATCCTCAACCCTCAGTCATCAATCCTTAATACTCAATCTGCAATCCCCAATACTCTATCCTCAATCCTCATTCTTCAATCCTCAATACCCAAACCTCAATCTTCAATCCTCAACCCTCAATCCTTAATTCTCAATCCTCAATCCTCAATCCTCAGATTCAAACATCAATATTCAACCCTCAGCCCTCGACCTCAATCCACAACCCTCAATCCTCAATACTCAATCCTCAACCCTCAATCCTCAATTCTCAATCTTCAATCCTCAATCCTCAATCCTCAATCCTCAATCATCAATCTTCAACCCTCAATACTCAATATTCAATCCTCAATCCTCAATCCTCAATCCTCAATCCTCAACCTTCAATCCTCATTACTCAAATTTCAACCCTCAAACCTCTATACTCAATCCACAATCCACATTCTTCAATCCTCATTCTTCAATCCTCAATACCGAATCCTCAATCTTCAATCCTCAATCCTCAATCCTCAGTCCGCAATCCTCTGCCCTCAAACCTCAATCCTGAATCCTCAATCCTGAATCCTCAAGCTTCAGCACTCAGTCCTCAACAATCAGTTGTCAATCCTCAATCCTCAATAGAATATCATCATTTCACAGGTTTCAATACTCAATACTCCATCTGCAATCTTCAAATCTCTATCCACAAGCATCAATTCTCATCACTCAATCCTCAACACTCAGTCCCCAATCCTCAATATTCAATCCTCAATCCTCAATCCTCGATCCACAATCCTCAACCTTCAATCGTCAATACACAATCTTCACTCCTCAATCCTCAATCCTCAATCCTCAATTCTCAATTCTCGATAGTCAATCATGAATCCTCAATACTCAATCTACAATCCTCAATCCTCAATCCTCAATCCTCAATCCTCATTCTTCAATCCTCAATACCCAATCCTCAATCTTCAACCCTCAATCCTCAATCCTCAATCCTCAGTCCTCAATCCACAATCCTCAATCCTCAAACCTCAATCCTCAAACGTCAGTCCTCGTCCTCAATCCTCAACACACAATCCTCAATCCTCAGTCTTCAATCATCAATACTCAATATTCAATCCTCAATCCTCAATCTTCAACCTTCAATCCTCAATTCTCAATCCTCAATACTCAATCCTCAATCGTCAATCCTCAATCCCCAATCCTCAATCTTCAATCCTCAATCCTCAATCCTCACTCCACAATACTCAATCCTCAATCGTCAATCCTCAATCCCCAATCCTCAATACCCAATCCTCAATCCTCAATCCTCAATCCTCAATCCTCAATCTTCAATCCTCAATACTCAATCTTCAATACTCAATCCTCAATCCTCAATCCTCAATGCTCAATCCTCAATCCTCAATCCTCAACCCTCAACCTTCAATCCTCAATACTCAATCTGCAATCCTCAATCCTCAATACTCAATCCTCAATCCTCATTCTTCAATCGTCAATACACAATCCTCAATCTTCAATCCTCAATCCTCAATCCTCAGTTCGCAATCCCCAGTCCTCTATCCTCAGACCTCAGGCATCAATACTCAACCCTCAGTCCTCGTCCTCAATCCACAACCCTCAATCCTCAATCCTCAATCTTCATTCATCAATATTCAACCTTCAATCCTCAATCGTCAATCCTCAATCCTCAATCCTCAATCCTCAATGTTCAATCCTCCACACCCAATCCTCAATCTTCAATCCTCAAATCTCAATCCTCAATCCTCAATCCTCAATCCTCAATCTTCTGTCCTCAAACATAAATCCTGAATCCTCAATCCAGAATCCTCAAGCTTCAGCCCTCAGTACTCAAGAATCAGTTGTCAATACTCAATCCTCAGTAGAATATCGTCAATTCACAGTTTTCAATACTCAATACTCAATCTGCAATCCTCAATACTCAATCTGCAATCCTCAATCCTCAATACTCAATCCTCAATTCTCATTCTTCAACCCTCAATACCCAATCCTCAATCTTCAATGCTCAATCCTCAACCCTCAACACTCAGTCCTCAATCATCAATCCTCAATCCTCAATCCTGAATCTTCAATCCTCAATACTCAATGTTCAATCCTCAATCCTCAATTCTCAATCCTCAATACTCAATCCTCAATCCTCAATCCTCAATCCTCAATCCTCAACCCTCAATCTTCAATCCTCGACACTCAATCTTCAATCCGCAATCATCAATCCTCAATCCTCAATCCTCAATCTTCAATCCTCAGTCACCAATACTCAATCTTCAATACTCAATCCTCGGTCCTCAATCCTCAACCCACAATCCTCAATCCTCTATCCTCAATCATCCAACCTCAATCCTCAACAGTCAGTCCTCGTCCTCAATCCTCAATCCTTAATCCTCAATCTTCAATCCTCATTCCTCAGTCCTGAATCTCCAATCCACAATGCTCAATACTCTATCCTCAATCTTCAATCATCAATACTCAATCTTCAATTCTCAATCCTCAATCCTCAATCCTCTATCCTCAATCATCCAACCTCAATCCTCAAAAGTCAGTCCTCGTCCTCAATCCTCAAACCTCAATCCTCAACCCCCAATCTTCAATCATCAATAATCAATCTTCAATTCTCAATCCTCAATCCTTAATCCTCAATCCTCAATCCTCAATATTCAACACACAACCGTCAACCATCAATCCTCAATACTCAATCATCAATCCTCAATTCTCAATACTCAATAGAATATCCTGAATTCTCATGGTTCAATACTCAATCCACAAAATTCAATAATCAAACCTCAATCCTCAAACATCAATTCTAAACACTCAATCCTCAATACTCAGTCCTCTCTCTTCAATCCTCCATCTTCAATCCTCAATCCTCAAGCGTCAATCCTCAATCCTCAATCTTCAATCCTCAATCCTCAGTACTCAAACCTCAATTCTGAATCCTCAATCCTGAATCCTCAATCTTCAGCCCTCAGTCCTCAACAATCAGTTGTCATTCCTCAATCCTCAATAGAATATCCTCAATTCACAGCTTTCAATACTCAATACTCAATCTGCAATCGTCCAACCTGTATCCACAAACATCAATCTTCATCACTCAACCCTCAGCACTCAGTCCTCGATGTTCAATCCTCAAACCTCAATTCTCAATCTTCGATCCTCAATACTGAATCTTCAATCCTCAATCCTCAATCCTCAGTCCTCAATCCTCAATCCTCATTATTCAATCCTCTATACGCAATCCTCAATCTTCAATCCTCAATCCTCAATCCTGAATCCTCAATTCTCAATCCTCAATCCTCAATCCTCAATCCTCAATCCTCAATCTTCAATCCTCAATCCTCAAACCTCAATCCTCAATCCTCAATCTTCTATACTCAATACTAAATCTTCAATCCTCAATCCCCACTCCTCAATCCCCAATCTTCAATCCTCAATACTCAATCTTCAATCCTCAATCCTCAATACTCAATCCTCAATCCACATTCTTCAATCCTCATTCTTCAATCCTCAGTACCCAATCCTCAGTCATCAATCCTCAATCCTCAATCCTCAGTTCGCAATCCTCAATCCTCAATCCTCAGACCTCAGGCATCAATACTCAACCCTCAGTCCTCGTCCTCAATCCACAACCCTCAATCCTCAATCCTCAATCTTCATTCATCAATATTCTACCTTCAATACTCTATCCTCAATCCTCAAACCTCAATCCTCAATCCTCAATGTTCAATCCTCAACACCCAATCCTAAATCTTCAATCCTCAATCCTCAATCCTCAACTCTCAATCCTCAATCCTCAATCCTCAGACCTCAAACATGAACATTCAACCCTCAGTCCTCGTCCTCAATCCACAACACACAATCCTCAATCCTCAATCTTCAATCATCAATATTCAATCTTCAATACTCAATACTCAATCGTCAATCCTCAATCGTCAATCCTCAATACACAATCCTCAGTCTTCAACGCTCAATCCTCAATCCTCAATCCTCAATCCTCAATCCTCGATCCTCAATCTTCAATCCTCAATCCTCAATCCTCAATCCTCAATCTTCAATCCTCAATACTAAATCTTCAATCCTCAATCCTCAATCCTCACTCCTCAATCCTCAATCTTCAATCCTCAATACTCAATCTTCAATCCTCAATCCTCAATACTCAATCCTCAATCCTCAATCCTCAGCCCTCAATCCTCAATCCTCAATCATCTGCCCTCAAACATAAATCCTGAATCCTCAATCCTGAATCCTCAAGCTTCAGCCCTCAGTCCTCAACAATCAGTAGTCAATCCTCATTCCTCAGTAGAATATCATCAATTCACAGTTTTCAATACTCAATACTCAACCTGCAATCTTCAAATCTCTATCCACAAACATCAATTCTCATCACTCAACCCTCAACGCTCCGTCCCCAATCCTCAATCTTCAATCCTCAATCCTCAATCCTCAATTCGCAATCCTCAGTTTTCAGTCCTCAATACGTAATCTTCAATCCTCAATCCTCAATCCTCAATTCTCAATCCTCAATTTTCAGTCCTCAATACGTAATCTTCAATCCTCAATGCTCAATCCTCAATCCTCAATCCTCAGTCCTCAATCCACAATCCTCAATCCTCAATCCTCAAACCTCAATCCTCAATCGTCAGTCCTCGTCCTCAATCCTCAGCACTCAATCCTCAATCCTCAATCTTCAATCATCAATACTCAATCTTCAATCGTCAATCCTCAATCTTCAATCCTCATTCCTCAATTCTCACTCCTCAATACTCATTCCTCAATCGTCAATCCTCAATCCTCAATCCTCAATCCTCAATGTTCAATCCACAACACCCAATCATCAATCTTCAATCCTCAATCCTCAATCCTCAGTCCTCAATCCTCAATCCTCAATCCTCTGTCCTCAAACATAAATCCTGAATCCTCAAGCTTCAGCCCGCAGTCCTCAACAATCAGTAGTCAATCCTCAATCCTCAGTGGAATATCATCAATTCACAGTTTTCAATACTCAATACTCAATCTGCAATCTTCCAACCTGTATCCACAAACATCAATTTTCATCACTCAACCCTCAGCACTCAGTCCTCGATGATAAATCCTCAATCCTCAATTCTCAATCTTCGATCCTCAATACTGAATCTTCAATCCTCAATCCTCAATCCTCAGTCCTCAATCCTCAATCCTCATTATTCAATCCTCAATACCCAATCCTCAATCTTCAATCCTCAATCCTCAATCCTCAATTCTCAATCCTCAATCCTCAATCCTCAATCCTCAATCCTCAATCTTCAATCCTCAATCCTCAATCCTCAATCTCAATCCTCAATCCTCAATCCTCAATCTTCAATCCTCAATACTAAATCTTCAATACTCAATCCTCAATCCTCACTCCTCAATCCTCAATCTTCAACCCTCAATACTCAATCTTCAATCCTCAATCCTCAATACTCAATCCTCAATCCTCAATCCTCAATCCTTAATCTTCAATCCTCAATCCTCAATCCTCAATCATCAATCCTCAATCCTCAATCCTCAATCCTCAATCCTCAATCCTCAATCCTCAATCCTCAATCCTCAATCCTCAATGTTCACTACTCAACACCCAATCCTCAATCTTCAACACCCAATCCTCAATCTTCAATCCTCAATACGCAATCTTCAATCCTCAATCTTCAATCCTCAATCCTCAATTCTCACTCCACAATACTCAATCCTCAATCGTCAATCCTCAATCCCGAATCCTCAATACCCAATCCTCAATCCTCAATCCTCAATCCTCAATCCTCAATCCTCAATCTTCAATCCTCAATACTCAATCTTCAATACTCAATCCTCAATCCTCAATCCTCAATGCTCAATCCTCAATCCTCAATCCTCAACCCTCAACCTTCAATCCTCAATACTCAATCTGCAATCCTCAATCCTCAATACTCAATCCTCAATCCTCATTCTTCAATCCTCAATACCCAATCCTCAATCTTCAATCCTCAATCCTCAATCCTCAATCCTCAATCCTCAATCCTCAATCTTCAATCCTCAATACTCATTCTTCAATCCTCAATCCTCAATCCTCAATCCTCAATCCTCAATGCTCAATCCTTAATCCTCAATCTTCAATCATCAATACTCAATCTTCAATCCTCAATCCTCAATCCTCAAACCTCAGACCTCATCGTCAGTCCTCAGTTCTCAATCCTCAATCCTCAATCTTTAATCCACAATACTCAATCTTCAATCCTCAATCCTCAATACTCAATCCTCAATCCACATTCTTCAATCCTCATTCTTCAATCCTCAATACCGAATCCTCAATCTTCAATCCTCAATCCTCAATCCTCAGTTCGCAATCCCCAATCCTCTATCCTCAGACCTCAGGCATCAATACTCAATTCTGAATTCTCTATACTGAATCCTCAATCTTCAGCACTCAGTCCTCAACAACCAGTTGTTATTCCTCTATCCTCAATGGAATATCCTCAATTCACAGCTTTCAATACTCAATACTCAATCTGCAATCTTCAAACCTCTATCCACAAACACCAATTTTCATCACTCAACCCTCAGCACTCAGTCCTCGATGTTCAATCCTCAATCCTCAATCCTCAACCTTCGATCCTCAATACTGAATCTTCAATCCTCAATCCTCAATCCTCAATCCTCAATCCTCAATCCTCATTCTTCAATCCTCAATACCCAATCCTCAATACCCAATCCTCAATCCTCAATCGTCAATCCTCAATCCTCAATCTTCAATCCTCAATACTCAATCTTCAATCCTCAATCCTCAATCCTCAATCCTCAATGCTCAATCCTCAATCCTCAATCCTCAACCCTCAACCTTCAATCCTCAATACTCAATCTGCAATCCTCAATCCTCAATACTCAATCCTCAATCCTCATTCTTCAATCCTCAATACCCAATCCTCAATCTTCAATCCTCAACCCTCAATCCTCAGTTCGCTATCCCCAGTCCTCTATCCTCAGACCTCAGGCATCAATACTCAACCCTCAGTCCTCGTCCTCAATCCACAACCCTCAATCCTCAATCCTCAATCCTCAATCTTCAATCTTCAATCCTCAATTCTCAATCCTCAATCCTCAATCCTCAATCCTCAATCCTCAATGTTCAATCCTCAACACCCAATCCTCAAACTTCAATCCTCAATCCTCAATCCTCAGTCCTCAATCCTCAATCCTCAATCCTCTGCCCTCAAACATAAATCCTGAATCCTCAATCCTGAATCCTCAAGCTTCAGCCCTCAGTCCTCAACAATCAGTAGTCAATCCTCATTCCTCAGTAGAATATCAACAATTCACAGTTTTCAATAATCAATACTCAACCTGCAATCTTCAAGTCTCTATCCACAAACATCAATTCTCATCACTCAACCCTCAACGCTCCGTCCCCAATCCTCAATCTTCAATCCTCAATCCTCAATCCTCAATTCGCAATCCTCAATTTTCAGTCCTCAATACGTAATCTTCAATCCTCAATCCTCAATCCTCAATTCTCAATCCTCAATTTTCAGTCCTCAATACGTAATCTTCAATCCTCAATGCTCAATCCTCAATCCTCAATCCTCAGTCCTCAATCCACAATCCTCAATCCTCAATCCTCAAACCTCAATCCTCAATCGTCAGTCCTCGTCCTCAATCCTCAACACTCAATCCTCAATCCTCAATCTTCAATCATCAATACTCAATCTTCAATCCTCAATCCTCAATCTTCAATCCTCAATCCTCAATTCTCACTCCTCAATACTCATTCCTCAATCGTCAATTCTCAATCCTCAATCCTCAATCCTCAATGTTCAATCCACAACACCCAATCATCAATCTTCAATCCTCAATCCTCAATCCTCAGTCCTCAATCCTCAATCCTCAATCCTCTGTCCTCAAACATAAATCCTGAATCCTCAATCCTGAATCCTCAAGCTTCAGCCCTCAGTCCTCAACAACCAGTAGTCAATCCTCAGTCCTCAGTGGAATATCATCAATTCACAGTTTTCAATACTCAATACTCAATCTGCAATCTTCCAACCTGTATCCACAAACATCAATTTTCATCACTCAACCCTCAGCACTCAGTCCTCGATGTTAAATCCTCAATCCTCAATTCTCAATCTTCGATCCTCAATACTGAATCTTCAATCCTCAATCCTCAATCCTCAGTCCTCAATCCTCAATCCTCATTATTCAATCCTCAATACCCAATCCTCAATCTTCAATCCTCAATCCTCAATCCTCAATTCTCAATCCTCAATCCTCAATCCTCAATCCTCAATCCTCAATCTTCAATCCTCAATCCTCAATCCTCAATCTCAATCCTCAATCCTCAATCCTCAATCTTCAATCCTCAATACTAAATCTTCAATCCTCAATCCTCAATCCTCACTCCTCAATCCTCAATCTTCAATCCTCAATACTCAATCTTCAACCCTCAGTCCTCAATACTCAATCCTCTATCCTCAATCCTCAATCCTTAATCTTCAATCCTCAATCCTCAATCCTCAATCATCAATCCTCAATCCTCAATCCTCAATCCTCAATCCTCAATCCTCAATACTCAATCCTCAATCCTCAATCCTCAATGTTCACTACTCAACACCCAATCCTCAATCTTCAACACCCAATCCTCAATCTTCAATCCTCAATACGCAATCTTCAATCCTCAATCTTCAATCCTCAATCCTCAATTCTCACTCCACAATACTCAATCCTCAATCGTCAATCCTCAATCCCCAATCCTCAATACCCAATCCTCAATCCTCAATCCTCAATCCTCAATCCTCAATCTTCAATCCTCAATACTCGATCTTCAATCCTCAATCCTCAATCCTCAATCCTCAATGCTCAATCCTCAATCCTCAATCCTCAACCCTCAACCTTCAATCCTCAATACTCAATCTGCAATCCTCAATCCTCAATACTCAATCCACAATCCTCATTCTTCAATCCTCAATACCCAATCCTCAATCTTCAATCCTCAGTCACCAATACTCAATCTTCAATACTCAAGCCTCATTCCTCAATCCTCAACCCTCAATCCTCAATCCTCTATCCTCAATCATCCAACCTCAATCCTCAACAGTCAGTCCTCGTCCTCAATCCTCAATCCTTAATCCTCAATCTTCAATCCTCATTCCTCAGTCCTCAATCTCCAGTCCTCAATGCTCAATACTCTATCCTCAATCTTCAATCATCAATACTCAATCTTCAACTCTCAATCCTCAATCCTCAATCCTCTATCCTCAATCATCCAACCTCAATCCTCAAAAGTCAGTCCTCGTCCTCAATCCTCAAACCTCAATCCTCAACCCTCAATCTTCAATCATCAATAATCAATCTTCAATTCTCAATCCTCAATCCTTAATCCTCAATCCTCAATCCTCAATATTCAACACACAACCGTCAACCATCAATCCTCAATACTCAATCATCAATCCTCAATTCTCAATACTCAAACCTCAATTCTGAATCCTCAATCCTGAATCCTCAATCTTCAGCCCTCAGTCCTCAACAATCAGTTGTCATTCCTCAATCCTCAATAGAATATCCTCAATTCACAGCTTTCAATACTCAATACTCAATCTGCAATCTTCCAAACTGTATCCACAAACATCAATCTTCATCACTCAACCATCAGCACTCAGTCCTCGATGTTCAATCCTCAAACCTCAATTCTCAATCTTCGATCCTCAATACTGAATCTTCAATCCTCAATCCTCAATCCTCAGTCCTCAATCCTCAATCCTCATTATTCAATCCTCTATACGCAATCCTCAATCTTCAATCCTCAATCCTCAATCCTCAATTCTCAATCCTCAATCCTCAATCCTCAATCCTCAATCCTCAATCTTCAATCCTCAATCCTCAATCCTCAATCCTCAATCCTCTATCTTCTACCCTCAATACTAAATCTTCAATCCTCAATCCTCAATCCTCACTCCTCAATCCCCAATCTTCAATCCTCAATACTCAATCTTCAATCCTCAATCCTCAATACTCAATCCTCAATCCACATTCTTCAATCCTCATTCTTCAATCCTCAGTACCCAATCCTCAGTCATCAATCCTCAATCCTCAATCCTCAGTTCGCAATCCTCAATCCTCAATCCTCAGACCTCAGGCATCAATACTCAACCCTCAGTCCTCGTCCTCAATCCACAACCCTCAATCCTCAATCCTCAATCTTCATTCATCAATATTCTACCTTCAATACTCAATCCTCAATCCTCAAACCTCAATCCTCAATCCTCAATGTTCAATCCTCTACACCCAATCCTAAATCTTCAATTCTCAATCCTCAATCCTCAACTCTCAATCCTCAATCCTCAATCCTCAGACCTCAAACATAAATCCTGAATCCTCAGTCCTGAATCCTCAAGCTTCAGCCCTCAGTCCTCAACAATCAGTAGTCAATCCTCAATCCTCAGTAGAAAATCATCAATTCACAGTTTTCAATACTCAATGCTCAACCTGCAATCTTCAAATCTCTATCCACAATCATCAATTCTCATCACTCAACCCTCAACGCTCCGTCCCCAATCCTCAATCTTCAATCCTGAATCCTCAATCCTCAAATCTCAATCCTCAATTTTCAGTCCTCAATACGTAATCTTCAATCCTCAATGCTCAATCCTCAATCCTCAATCCTCAGTCCTCAATCCACAATCCTCAATCCTCAATCCTCAAACCTCAATCCTCAATCGTCAGCCCTCGTCCTCAATCCTCAACACCCAATCCTCAATCCTCAATCTTCAATCATCAATACTCAACCTTCAATCCTCAATCCTCAATTTTCAATCCTCAATCCTCAATTCTCACTCCTCAATACTCATTCCTCAATCGTCAATCCTCAATCCCTAATCCTCAATCTTCAATCCTCAATTCTCAATCCTCAATCCCCAATCCTCAATCATCAATCCTCAATCCACAATAATCAACCTTCAATCCTCAATACTCAATCTTCAATCCGCAATCCTCAATCCTCAATTCTCAATTCTCAATCCTCAATCCTCAATCCTCAATCCTCAATCCTCAATCCTCAATGCTCAATATTCAACACATAACCGTCAACCATCAATCCTCAATACTCAACCATCAATCCTCAATTCTCAATACTCAATAGTATATCCTGAATTCTCATGATTCAATACTCAATCCACAAAATTCTATAATCAAATCTCAATCCTCAAACATCAATTCTCAAAACTCAATCCTCAATACTCAGTCCTCTCTCTACAATCCTCCATCCTCAATCCTCAATCCTCAATCCTCAATTCTCAATCCTCAATCCTCAATCCTCAATCCTCAATCCTCAATCTTCAATCCTCAATCCTCAATCCTCAATCCTCAATCCTCAATCTTCTATCCTCAATACTAAATCTTCAATCCTCAATCGTCAATCCTCACTCCTCAATCCTTAATCTTCAATCCTCAATACTCAATCTTCAATCCTCAATCCTCAATACTCAATCCTCAATCCACATTCTTCAATCCTCATTCTTCAATCCTCAGTACCCAATCCTCAACCATCAATCCTCAATCCTCAGTTCGCAATCCTCAATCCTCAATCCTCAGACCTCAGGCATCAATACTCAACCCTCAGTCCTCGTCCTCAATCCACAACCCTCAATCCTCAATCCTCAATCTTCATTCATCAATATTCAACCTTCAATACTCAATCCTCAATCCTGAAACCTCAATCCTCAATCCTCAATGTTCAATCCTCAACACCCAATCCTCAATCTTCAATCCTCAATCCTCAATCCTCAACTCTCAATCCTCAATCCTCAATCCTCAGACCTCAAACATGAACATTCAACCCTCAGTCCTCGTCCTCAATCCACAACACACAATCCTCAATCCTCAATCTCCAATCATCAATATTCAATCTTCAATCCTCAATACTCAATCGTCAATCCTCAGTCGTCAATCCTCAATACCCAATCCTCAGTCTTCAACGCTCAATCCTCAATCCTCAATCCTCAATCCTCAATCCTCGATCCTCAATCTTCAATCCTCAGTCCCAAATCCTCAATCTTCAATACTCAATCCTCAATCCTCAATCTTCAATCCCCAATACTCAATCTTCAATCCTCAATCCTCAATCCTCAATACTCAATCCTCATTCTTCAATCCTTAATACGAAACCCTCAATCTTCAATCGTCAATCCTCAATCCTCAATTCTCAGTCCTCAATCCTCAATCCTCAGACATCAAACATCGATACTCAACCCTCAGTACTCGTCCTCAATCCACAACCCTCAATCCTCAATACTCAATCCTCAATCCTCAAACCTCAATCCTCAATCCTCAATCTTCAATCCTCAATCCTCAAACCTCAATGCTCAATATTCAACACACAACCGTCAACCATCAATCCTCAATACTCAACCATGAATCCTCAATTCTCAATACTCAATAGTATATCCTGAATTCTCATGATTCAATACTCTATCCACAAAATTCTATAATCAAATCTCAATCCTCAAACATCAATTCTCAAAACTCAATGCTCAATACTCAGTCCTCTCTCTTCAATCCTCCATCCTCAATCCTCAATCCTCAATCCTCAACCCTCAATCCTCAGTCCTCAAACCTCAATCCGGAATCCTCAATCCTGAATCCTCAATCCTCAATCCTCAATCTTCAATCCTCAATACTCAGTCTTCAATCCTCAATCCTCAATACTCAATCCTCAATCCACATTCTTCAATCCTCATTCTTCAATCCTCAATACCCAATCCTCAATGTTCAATCCTCTATCCTCAATCCTCAGTTCGCAAACCCCAATCCTCTATCCTCAGACCTCAGGCATCAATACTCAACCCTCAGTCCTCGTCCTCAATCCACTAGCCTCAATCCTCAATCCTCAATCCTCAATGTTCAATCCTCAACACCCAATCCTCAATCTTCAATCCTCAATCCTCAATCCTCAGTCCTCAATCCTCAATCCTCAATCCTCTGTCCTCAAACATAAATCCTGAATCCTCAATCCTGAATCCTCAAGCTTCAGCCCTCAGCCCTCAACAATCAGTAGTCAATCCTCAATCTTCAGTAGAATATCATCAATTCACAGTTTTCAATACTCAATACTCAACCTGCAATCTTCAAATCTCTATCCACAAACATCAATTCTCATCACTCAACCCTCAACGATCCGTCCCCAATCCTCAATCTTCAATCCTCAATCCTCAATCCTCAATTCTCAATCCTCAATTTTCAATCCTCAATACGTAATCATCAATCCCCAACGCTCAATCCTCAATCCTCAATCCTCAGTCCTCAATCCACAATCCTCAATCCTCAATCCTCAAACCTCAATCCTCAATCGTCAGTCCTCGTCCTCAATCCTCAACACTCAATCCTCAATCCTCAATCTTCAATCATCAATACTCAATCTTCAATCCTCAATCCTCAATCTTCAATCCTCAATCCTCAATTCTCACTCCTCAATACTCATTCCTCAATCGTCAATCCTCAATCCCTAATCCTCAATGTTCAATCCTCAATTCTCAACCCTCAATCCCAAATCCTCAATATTCAATCCTCAATCATCAATCCTCAATCCACAATCCACAACCGTCAATCCTCAATACTCAATCTTCAATCCGCAATCCTCAATCCCCAATCCTCAATCCTCAATCCTCTGTGCTCAAACCTCAATCCTGAATCCTCAATCCCGAATCCTCAAGCTTCAGCACTCAGTCCTCAACAATCAGTTGTCAATCCTCAATCCTCAATAGAATATCATCAATTCACAGCTTTCTATACTCAATACTCCATCTGCAATCTTCAAATCTCTATCCACAAGCATCAATTCTCATCACTCAATCCTCAACACTCAGTCCCCAATCCTCAATATTCAATCCTCAATCCTCGATCCACAATCCTCAACCTTCAATCGTCAATACTCAATCTTCAATCCTCAATCCTCAATCCTCAGTCCTCAATCCTCAATCTTCAATCCTAAATACTCAATCCTCAATCTTCAATCCTCAATCCTCAATCCTCAATCCTCAATCCTCAATCCTCAACCTTCAATCCTCAATACTCAACCTTCAATCCTCAATCCTCAATCCTCAATCCTCAATCCTCAATGCTCAATCCTTAATCCTCAATCTTCAATCATCAATACTCAATCTTCAATCCTCAATCCTCAATCCTCAACCCTCAGACCTCATCGTCAATCCTCAGTTCTCAATCCTCAATGCTCAATCCTCAATGCTCAATCCTTAATCCTCAATCTTCAATCATCAATACTCAATCTTCAATCCTCAATCCTCAATCCTCAACCCTCAGACCTCATCGTCAATCCTCAGTTCTCAATCCTCAATCCTCAATCCTCAATGCTCAATCCTTAATCCTCAATCTTCAATCATCTATACTCAATCTTCAATCCTCAATCCTCAATCCTCAACCCTCAGACCTCATCGTCAATCCTCAGTTCTCAATCCTCAATCCTCAATCTTCAATCCTCAATACTCAATCTTCAATCCTCAATCCTCAATACTCAATTCTCAATCCTCAATTCTCAATCCTCAATTTTCAATCCTCAATACGAAATCTTCAATCCTCAATGCTCAATCCTCAATGCTCAATCCTCAATGTTCAATCCTCAATCCTCAATTCTCAATCTTCGATCCTCAATACTGAACCTTCAATCCTCAATCCTCAATCCTCAATCCTCAATCCTCAATCCTCAATCCTCATTCTTCAAACCTCAATACCCAATCCTCGATCTTCAATCCTCATTCTTCAATCCTCAATACCCAATCCTCAATCTGCAATCCTCAATCCTCAATCCTAAATTCTCAAACCTCAATCCTCAATCCTCAATCCTCAATCCTCAATCTTCAATCCTCAATCCTCAATCCTCAATCCTCAATCCTCAATCTTCAATCTGCAATACTCAATATTCAGTCCTCAATCCTCAATCCTCACTCCTCAATCCTCAATCCTCAATCCCCAATCCTCAATCCTCAATCCTCAATCCTCAATGTTCACTACTCAACACCCAATCCTCAATCTTCAACACCCAATCCTCAATCTTCAATCCTCAATACGCAATCTTCAATCCTCAATACTCAATCCTCAATCCTCAATCCTCAGTCCTCAATCCACAATCCTCAATCCTCAAACCTCAATCCTCAATCGTCAGTCCTCGTCCTCAATCCTCAACACTCAATCCTCAATCCTCAACCTTCAATCATCAATACTCAATCTTCAATCCTCAATCCTCAATCTTCAATCCTCAATCCTCAATTCTCACTCCACAATACTCAATCCTCAATCGTCAATCCTCAATCCTCAATCCTCAATCCTCAATCTTCAATCCTCAATACTCAATATTCAATCCTCAATCCTCAATCCTCAATCCTCAATCCTCAATCTTCAATCCTCAATCCTCAATCCTCAGTTCGCAATCCCCAATCCTCTATCCTCAGACCTCAATGCCCAATCCTCAATCCTCAATCCTCAATCATCAATACTCAATCTTCAATAGTCACTCCACAATCCTCAACCCTCAGACCTCATCGTCAATCCTCAATTCTCAATCCTCAATCCTCAATCTTGAGTCCTCAGTACTCAATGTGCAATCCTCAATCCTCAGTCCTCAAGCCTCAGTCATCAATACTCAATCTTCAATCATCAATACTCAATCTTCAATCCTCAACAATCAATCCTCAATCGTCAATCCTCAATCCTCAATATTCAACGCACAACCCTCAGCCATCAATCCTCAAGACTCAGCCATCAATCCTCAATTCTCAATACTCAATAGAATATCCTGAATTCTCATGGTTCAATACACAATCCACAACATTCAATAATCAAATCTCAATCCTCAAACATCAATTCTCAACACTCAATCCTCAACACTCGGTCCTCTCTCTTCAACACTCCATCCTCAATCCTCAATCCTCAAGCGTCAATCCTCAATCCTCATTCTTCAATCCTCAATCCTCAGTCCTCAAACCTCAATTCTGAATCCTCAATCCTGAATCCTCAATCTTCAGCCCTTAGTCCTCAACAATCAGTTGTCATTCCTCAATCCTCAATAGAATATCCTCTATTCACAGCTTTCAATACTCAATACTCAATCTGCAATCTTCCAACCTGTATCCACAAACATCAATTTTCATCACTCAACCCTCAGCACTCAGTCCTCGATGTTCAATCCTCAATCCTCAATTCTCAATCTTCGATACTCAATACTGAATCTTCAATCCTCAATCCTCAATCCTCAATCCTCAATCCTCAATCCTCATTCTTCAATCCTCAATACCCAATCCTTAATCTTCAATCCTCAATCCTCAATCCTCAGACCACAACCATAAATATTCAACCCTCAGTCCGCGTCCACAATCCACAAACCTCAATCCTCAATCCTCAATCTTCAATCAACAATATTCGATCTTCAATCCTCAATCCTCAATTCTCAATCCTCAATCCTCAATCCTCAATCTTCAATCCTCAATCCTCAATCCTCAATCCTCAATCCGCAATCTTCAATCCTCAATACTCAATCTTTAATCCTCAATCCTCAATACTCAATCCTCAATCCTCATTCTTCAATCCTCATACTTCAATCCTCAATACCCAATCCTCAATCTTCAATCCTCAATCCTCAATCCTCAGTTCGCAATCCTCAATCCTCAATCCTCAATCCTCAACCTCCAATCCTCAATACTCAATCTTCAATCCTCAATGCTCAATCCGCAATCCTCAATACCCAATCCTCAATCTTCAAACGTCAATCCTCAATCCTCAATTCTCAATACTCAATCCTCAATCCTCAATCTTCAATCCTCAATACTCAATCTTCAATCCTCAATACTCAATCTTCAATCCTCAATCCACAATACTCAATCCTCGATCCACATTCTTCAATCCTCATTCTTCAATCCTCAATACCCAATCCTCAATTTTCAATCCTCAATCCTCAATCCTCAGTTCGCAATCCCCAATCCTCAATCCTCAGACCTCAGGCATCAATACTCAAGCCTCAGTCCTCGTCCTCAATCCACAACCCTCAATCCTCAATCCTCAATATTCATTCATCAGTATTCAACCTTCAATCCTCAATCCTCAATCCTCAATCCTCAATCCTCAATCCTCAATGTTCAATCCTCGACACCCAATCACCAATCTTCAATCCTCAATCTTCAATCCTCAACACTCAATCCTCAATCCTCTATCCTCAATCCTCAATATTCAACGCACAACCCTCAGCCATCAATCCTCATGACTCAACCATCAATCCTCAATTCTCAATACTCAATAGAATATCCTGAATTCTCATGGTTCAATACACAATTCACAACATTCAATAATCAAATCTCAATCCTCAAATATCAATTCTCAACACTCAATCCTCAATACTCAGGCCTCTCTCTTCAACCCTCCATCCTCAATCCTCAATCCTCATTCTTCAATCCTCAATCCTCAGTCCTCAAACCTCAATTCTGAATCCTCAATCCTGAATCCTCAACCTTCAGCCCTCAGTCCTCAACAATCAGTTGTCATTCCTCAATCCTCAATAGAATATCCTCAATTCACAGCTTTCAATACTCAATACTCAATCTGCAATGTTCCAACCTGTATCCACAAACATCAATTTTCATCACTCAATCCTCAGCACTCAGTCCTCGATGTGCAATCCTCAATCCTAAATTCTCAATATTCGATCCTCAATACTGAATTTTCAATCTTCAATCCTCAATCCTCAATCCTCAATCCTCAATCCTCATTCTTCAATCCTGAATACCCAATCCTCAATCTTCAATCCTCAACCCTCAGTACTCCATTCTCAATACTCAATCCTCAATCCTCAATCCTCAATCCTCAATCTTCAATCCTCAATCCTCAATCCTCAATCCTCAATCCTCAATCTTCAATCCTCAATATTCAATCTTCAATCTTCAATCCTCAATCCGCAATACTCAATACTCAATCCCCAACCTTCAATCCTCAATACTCAATCTTCAGTCCTCAATCCTCAATACTCAATCCTCAATCCACATTCTTCAATCCGCATTCTTCAATCCTCAATACCCATTCCTCAATTTTCAATCCTCAATCCTCAATCCTCAGTTCGCAATCCCCAATCCTCAATCCTCAGACCTCAGGCATCAATACTCAAGCCTCAGTCCTCGTCCTCAATCCACAACCCTCAATCCTCTATCCTCAATCTTCATTCATCAATATTCAACCTTCAATCCTCAATCCTCAATCCTCAATCCTCAATCCTCAATCCTCAATCCTCAATGTTCAATCCTCAATACCCAATCCTCAATCTTCAACCCTCAATCCTCAATCCACAATTCTCAATCATCAATCCTCAGTCCTCAGTCCTCAAACCTCAATCCTCAACCCTCAGCCCTCATCCTCAATCCTCAATCCTCAATCAGCAATCTTCAATCCTCAATCCTCAATCCTCAATTCTCAATTCTCAATCCTCAACCCTCAATCCTCAATCTTCAATCCTCAATAATCAATCTCCAATCCTAGATCCTCAATCCCCAATCTTCAATCCTGAATCCTCAATCTTCAATCCTCACTCCCCAGTCCTCAATCTTCAAGCCTCAATGCTCAATCCTCAATCCTCAATCCTCAGTCCTCAATCCTCAATCCTCAATCCTCCAACCTCAATCCTCAACCGTCAGTCCTCGTCCTCAATCCTCAAACCTCAATCCTCAATCCGCAATATTGAATCATCAATTCTCAATCTTCCATTCTCTATCCTCAATCCTCAATCCTCAACCCTCAATCCTCAATATTCAACACATAACCGTCAACCATCAATCCTCAATATTCAACCGTAAATCCTCAATTCTCAATAATCAATAGAATATCCTGAATTCTCATGGATCAATACTCAATCCACAAAATTCAATAATCAAACCTCAATCCTCAAACATCGATCCTCAACACTCAATCCTCAATACTCAGTCCTCTCTCTTCAATTGTCCATCCTCAATCCTCAATCCTCAAGCGTCAATCCTCAATCCTCAAACTTCAATCCTCAATCCTCAGTCCTCAAACCTCAATTCTGAATCCTCAATCCTGAATCCTCAATATTCAGCCCTCAGTCCTCAGCAATCAGTTGTCATTCCTGAATCCTCAATTGAATATCCTCAATTCACAGCTTTCAATACTCAATACTCAATCTGCAGTTTTCCATCCTGTATCCACAAACATCAATTTTCATCACTCAAGCCTCAGCACTCAGTCCTCGATGTTCAATACCCAATACTCAATTCTCAATCTTCGATCCTCAATACTGAATCGTCAATCCGCAATCCTCAATCCTCAATCCTCAATCCTCAATCCTCATTCTTCAATCCTCAATACCCAATACTCAATCTTCAATCCTCAATACTCTATCCTCAATCCTCAATCTTCAATCCTCAATACTCAATCTTCAATCCTCAATCCTCAATACTCAATCCTCAATCCACATTCTTCAATCCTCATTCTTCAATCCTCAATACCCAATCCTCAATCTTCAATCCTCAATCCTCAATCCTCAGTTCGCAAACCTCAATCCTCAATCCTCAGACCTCAGGCATCAATACTCAACCCTCAGTCCTCGTCCTCAATCCACAACCCTCAATCCTCAATCCTCAATCTTCGTTCATCAATATTCAACCTTCAATCCTCAATCCTCAATCCTCAATCCTCAATCTTCAATCCTCAATCCTCAATCCTCAATCCTCAATCCTCAATCCTCAAACCTCAATCCTGAATCCTCAAACCTGAATCCTCAAGCTTCAGCACTCAGTCCTCAACAATCAGCTGTCAATACTCAATCCTCAATAGAATATAATCAATTCACAGTTTTCAATACTCAATACTGAATCTGCAATCTTCAAATCTCTATCCACAAACATCAATTCTCATCACTCAATCCTCAACACTCAGTCCCCAATCCTCAATATTCAATCCTCAATCCTCAATCCTCGATCCACAATCCTCAACCTTCAATCCTCGATACTCAATCTTCAATCCTCAATCCTCAATCCTCAATCCTCAATTCCCATTCTCGATCGTCAATCATCAATCCTCAATTCTCACTCCTCAATACTCAATCCTCAATCGTCAATCCTCATTCCCCAATCCTCAGTCTTCAATACTCAATCCTCAATCCTCAATCCTCAATCCTCAATCTTCAATCCTCAATCCTCAATCCCCAATGCTCAATCCTCAATCCTCAATCCTCAACCCTCAATCTTCTATCCTCAATAATCAATCTGCAATCCTCAATCCTCAATCCTCAATCCTCAATCCTCAATCCTCATTCTTCAATCCTCAATACCCAAACATCAATCCTCAATCCTCAATCCTCAATCCTCAATCCTCAATGTTCAATCCTCAATACCCAATCCTCAATCTTCAACCCTCAATCCTCAATCCACAATTCTCAATCATCAATCCTCAGTCCTCAGTCCTCAAACCTCAATCCTCAACCCTCAGCCCTCATCCTCAATCCTCAATCCTCAATCAGCAATCTTCAATCCTCAATCCTCAATCCTCAATTCTCAATTCTCAATCCTCAACCCTCAATCCTCAATCTTCAATCCTCAATAATCAATCTCCAATCCTAGATCCTCAATCCCCAATCTTCAATCCTGAATCCTCAATCTTCAATCCTCACTCCCCAGTCCTCAATCTTCAAGCCTCAATGCTCAATCCTCAATCCTCAATCCTCAGTCCTCAATCCTCAATCCTCAATCCTCCAACCTCAATCCTCAACCGTCAGTCCTCGTCCTCAATCCTCAAACCTCAATCCTCAATCCGCAATATTGAATCATCAATTCTCAATCTTCCATTCTCTATCCTCAATCCTCAATCCTCAACCCTCAATCCTCAATATTCAACACATAACCGTCAACCATCAATCCTCAATATTCAACCGTAAATCCTCAATTCTCAATAATCAATAGAATATCCTGAATTCTCATGGATCAATACTCAATCCACAAAATTCAATAATCAAACCTCAATCCTCAAACATCGATCCTCAACACTCAATCCTCAATACTCAGTCCTCTCTCTTCAATTGTCCATCCTCAATCCTCAATCCTCAAGCGTCAATCCTCAATCCTCAAACTTCAATCCTCAATCCTCAGTCCTCAAACCTCAATTCTGAATCCTCAATCCTGAATCCTCAATATTCAGCCCTCAGTCCTCAGCAATCAGTTGTCATTCCT